>NC_090293.1:3040000-3640000 GCF_037392515.1 Haliotis asinina
AATATATTATGTACTATGTATGTATCAATCTGAGACTAAATATATTATGTACTATGTATGTATCAATCTGAGACTAAATATATTATGTACTATGTATGTATCAATCTGAGACTAAATATATTATGTACTATGTATGTATCAATCTGAGACTAAATACATTATGTACTATGTTTGAATCAATCTGAGACTAAATCTAAGGCTAAATATATTATGCGGTATGTATGAATACTTTACAGTAATAGCCAAAGGGGGACGGTGGGGTAGGTTTGTTGTTAAACGCCGAAGGCACGGGTTCGATTCTCCACATAGGTGCACTGTGTACAGCAGATTTGTGGTATATCCTGCTTTGCTAATGCTGACATATTGTTAAAACGGCGTGTAACTAAACTGACTCACCAGATACAGAACACTGATTACGCTGTGTGGATATATAACTGATAGCTTGTCGCTGCACCCAACAACATTATATTTGGACACTGACCTATGCATCTGGGTCATATCAGAAAGCCGGTACACCCGATCCAGTCAGCTGCCTCTAATGACAAACACAGGTACTCGCGACTAACCCGAGTCTTCACAGATAAGCAGCATGTCACATGCAAAACTACAAAATTTACAGAAACCTCGTTATAAGACTACATGGTATCAGGGAAGTTTATGTTGAAACTTTTCTTATTTCTTTCTATTCAGACTTGAATCTGCGAGACTGTTGCTTCAACTTCAAGAGAGAATGTCATGATGAAGCCGACCATGTGCCTAAATGAATGTTTTATCAAATGTTTGAATTTCATCTACCTGCATCTCGGACAAAAAAATAATAGTATTTCCATACATGTTTCAATGAACATGTTTAAATGAACAAAGACTTAAATATGGACCCTTAAATAACCACTGAAGAATGTCTGCACATTTCCTAGATGTGGCGTGTCTCATATCCCAACTACTGTCTCCCAACTACTGTCTCCCAACTACTGTCTCCCACCTCGTCGTGTCGTTATCAGATACAAAATATATAGAAACTGGGAGGTCCGTGTAGTCGGCGTTACTTGAAACCTGCAGGGTTTATCACGTGACAGCGCCACGTGCCATAATAGAAAGCATGCAATGAAGTTTAAAAATAAAAATGACACAGATGACCATCTGTTAATGGTTCAATACTAAAAGGTTCAATCCTTCAGCAATTAAATGACTCCTTGTTTGAATTATAGCTGTCCGAGGCAAAATGCCGATGTTTAGAACTGATGTCATTCCCCAAAAATGTGATAGGCGTGATATGGGATTAAATTACGTTTGTGACGTGATTTGATTGTCTGGTCTCCACTGACTTTCAGGAATGGAGATTTTCAAACAGTTTCAAATTAAAGACTTTTGTCATTTTGACATTTACTTTCGATACCAAATATTCCTAATACTTTGAATGTAATTTAATTAGAGTAAATATCCTCGTAACTCTCCATTCCTTAAAAGTAATGTACCTCGGCCCCTCCGTGAAGTTACGTGGACATTACCCTATACCACATGCACTACATTACACTGCATTCGCCAGATATTAACCCTTCATGTCTACACATTCAGCAAAACTGTCCAGCCTACAGCACAAGGGTCGAGCCCACGACCAGCTGATTCAGGTGCCCCTGAGGTTGACTGAGACCTTTTAGTATTCCTTCTTTCAAACACCAGTCGCATAAACGCTGGATGTAGCATAGGTTAGTCTATAAAAGTGTGAGTCTGTGTTACATTAACTATGTTAATTACTCAGTTAATACCTACCGCAGTGAGGCACAAACAAGTTCTCCTGGAGACAGTACACCATCACTGTACAAGCGCCATGGTCTATCCCTCCGTACACGGAGTACACACCTCAATATATAGTATCACCTCCTCACGTTGGCACTATAAATAACGCATTGCACAGGTGGCGGAATTTCATTGAAGAAATAGTCAATACGTCGTCGAAACATGACTGATAAGAAGGAGTGGAGCTTGAAATGTAAAGCTGAAGGATATTTCATATCGTGTCTTGCACACTTATGACACATGAGCCTGCTATTGTATCTTTTGTTTGTTTTCTGAATGACAGTAAGGATTACAACCAGGTTTATCTAATCTTTTGGCCCTGACTATACCTGACTATACCTGACTATGACGCTGAGTATAAAATAATGATAAAAGACATACGATAAAATATATTTACGTTGTCTTTGTTTGATGTTGTGATTACACCCCTGTTAAGTCTGAAATGGACTGGTCCACATGCCTACTTCGCCTAACGAGCAAAGTCACTCAACCCTGACTATGCCCTGGTCGTCCACTTGCTACGGTTTTAAAATTAGACGAAACAGGTTGATATATATTACGGCCACATACGGTTTGAGTGTTAAGCGGTTTCCTCCTGGGGAATGATTATGTAATGGCAAAAATCACAATTATCACGCGGCCGGGTATCAAACCCGCGACCTTCCGCTCTCCCGTCGAATGCTCTTATCATGTCACCGTCAGTCCACCTGAAGTTGCTGATAAGTGACGATGAAGCTTTTGACAGCGCATTGCACTGAATAACCCAGGTAATATACAAATGAAGACATTTGAAGATGGGATAATCTGAGTAGGAATTTAACTGACAAAATGAGTCCACTATCCAGACAATATCAACGAAGGCAAATGTGCACTAGTATTTTAACTATGACACGTGACCTTCGTGAGTCAGTGTGTCACCAACGACCTGAAACCATACACTGAGTTTCAGCTAACATGACAACTGCCAGGGCAAGACGTACCGTTAAGCAAACTAAACGCCGGTCATGAAGGAAATATGTGTTCAAAATCAACCCACGTACACCTATGTTCAATGTGTGGAACATGATTCATAAGATTAAGGGAAAAGTGTCAAATTCATCTCAAAGATGGTTACTCTCGTTTAACAAATAATTTGAAATTGTAAACAAACTTGGTGAAACTTTGGCAAACACGTCATCATCATCAAATTATAACTCTTAGTTCCAGAAATACCAAACCCAACAAGAAAAGAAATCTGGTGAGGTGATGGTGAGGATTACAACTGAACGCTTTCTCTCAATGAAGCATACTGCCCTGGGGCAGGCTTACGACACTGCGACAGGAGCTGATGATATTCATTAACAGCTTCTGAAACAGCCTGATTCAATTTTGGAAACACTACTCATCATATCTGATGACATTTGAACAATTTCCATCTTCATGGCACAACGCTATTGTTATCCCTATATCAAAGCCTGGCCGGGATCATACTGATCCCTCAAACTACCGGTCTATGTCATTAACTGTGAGAGCATGGTCAACAATCGGTTATTCTTGGTACTTGTAGACCAGCAACCTCCTTAGTGACCTCCTGTGTGGTTTTCGAAAGAACCGAAGAACCATCTGGTAAGTCATTTTTGAAAAATTCTAATGTGAACAAACAACACACTGTATCCATCTTTTTCGACTTACAGCAAGCATCTGATTCCACTCGGAAACATGGTATCTTGAAAGATTTACATGAATTTGGATTGAGGGACAGATTACCTCAATTCATTTCTAAGTTTCTAAACAACAGACATTACAGTACGAGTGGGTTCACTCAAGGCAGCATCCTGTCTGTCATACTTTTTAGCATCAAAATCAACAACCTCACTAACGTGTTGAACAGTCGTGTTGATGAGTCCCTTTTCGTGGATGATTTTAATATCTCATGTCGTGGTAAGAACACGCACGCAGTAGACAGACAGCTACAGCTCTGCATTAACAAAATCCAAAGATGAGCCAATGAAATTGGCTTTATGTTTTGAAAATCCAAACCCTCTTACATTCACTTTTGTCGTAAATACAAACCCGAAAGATCTAGGTGCCTGAAAGCTCTTGACTTGCTAAAAGTCCTTTCAAATGCAGAGCGGGAAGGGGATCAGATTTGACTTGTGCTACGGCTCCACTGGCAATGATGGAGCCTGCAAAAGCAATTTAGAAAAAATAAATTCTGTTCTCAATTTCGGTTTTCGCCACCGTGGCAGATGCTGAAAAAACAAGTCCATCATATCCCCTTTAAGCTAAACAAGTCAAAAACAAATCCTTTGGTGTTCCAACAGGGTTACAACCAGTTACCTTGTTAGTATAACACCCACAGGTCCACTTTCCACTGGCCAATGTGACATCGGCTTCAGCTGGTTGCCGGGCCACGTCGCCCATAGGCAAACTGTAGCGCATATGGGTTGCGCAGCATAGAGAAAATGACAAGTCTTCTAGCATGCAGGTAACACAAAAGCTGGTGCTGTAGCTAAAGCAGCTCTTGACAAACCCTTATCTCTACCGCCGATAGTGATTTCAAACCCACTGTCAGGTTATACTCAGGACCTAATGACAAAGGTGAAACAACCAAGCAGGAAGACTTCATGAATTTAAGGTGCAATTGGAAATACCTACTTGGGTTGTCAGTCAATTTTACGACGATGTCGTATTGACCATAATCAGTTTACTCGTGACTATCTGCTGTAAACGGATGTAGATCGACCTCATATGTGTGTGTCTCTTGAGGTGGAGTGGTCGCCATTATTCACATTCTGCTTGACTGTCTGAACTTTTCGACTGCAATGGACTCACATTAAGCTCCGAAAAATCTGAAAGATCATCGGGAATCGACGGGAAGCTCATTTGAAGCTACCAGAGGGACGTTCACCTATACTGCAGTACCGTAACTTGTAGCTGCGTAATGTGAATAACAAATTACCTGCTTTAGTATACGCTCCAGTGCTATGACATTTTCTGTCTTCAAATAATCATGTAATGAATATATGTTTTCAAACATAACATTTGAACTTTGGACTTAAAAAGTGTGTCAAACTAGATTTGATCACAATATGGTTTGAATTATGCCGATGTGACGTAAGACTAATCTCAGCTAACGACCCTCGACCTGCACACGTAGACCCGACCCATCGCGTGCCAAACAATGGCTGCATTCCCCTCGCCTCAGGTGACATCCTCATATATTACTAGCAGCTTGTCACCTAACCCGGAAGTATATTCTGGTGCATTTACACATATCTGTGCATGACTCACGGATCCCATAGTTATCTAGGTGTCAGTTCTGAAGCTTTCTGGTCATTCTGGGACAGCACGTCTTGAACCATCCCATGTTTGAGTGTGGACATCAGAATGTCTTGAAACAAGAACGATACACCTTATTTTAGAAATCCACTTCATACTGTTGTGCAAATTTGATTTCCACTCCAAAAGGGTGTGACAGCGTAATTTATTACCAGTTGCATCATGCTCTCTGGGACAGCTATAGACTAATCTAGATGCATGGGACTTTCTGAAAGGTCTTTAGACTGTGGAAGTGGGCAAGCACCTACCTCTATAATCTGTCATCAGAATCATCCGTAGTGTGGAAATGGGCAAGCACCTACCTCTATAATCTGTCATCAGAATCATCAGTAGTGTGGAAGTGGGCAAGCACCTACCTCTATAATCTGTCATCAGAACCATCCGTAGTGTGGAAGTGGGCAAGCACCTACCTCTATAATCTGTCATCAGAAACATCCGTAGTGTGGAAGTGGGCAAGCACCTACCTCTATAATCTGTCATCAGAATCATCCGTAGTGTGGAAATGGGCAAGCACCTACCTCTATAATCTGTCATCAGAATCATCAGTAGTGTGGAAGTGAGCAAGCACCTACCTCTATAATCTGTCATCAGAATCATCCGTAGTGTGGAAGTGGGCAAGCACCTACCTCTATAATCTGTCATCAGAATCATCCGTAGTGTGGAAGTGGGCAAGCACCTACCTCTATAATCTGTCATCAGAATCATCCGTAGTGTGGAAGTGGGCAAGCACCTACTTCTATAATCTGTCATCAGAATCATCCGTAGTGTGGAAGTGGGCAAGCACCTACCTCTATAATCTGTCATCAGAATCATCCGTAGTGTGGAAGTGGGCAAGCACCTACCTCTATAATCTGTCATCAGAATCATCCGTAGTGTGGAAGTGGGCAAGCACCTACCTCTATAATCTGTCATCAGAATCATCCGTAGTGTGGAAGTGGGCAAGCACCTACCTCTATAATCTGTCATCAGAATCATCCGTAGTGTGGACATGATGTCTACACCACGGATATCCAGCCAACTCGTAATCTGGAGACTCGGCGGCCAATATAGTTACTTGTTCTTTAGTACCACCCCTGACTTTATATATGTTACCATTGCCAACATATTCTATACTGCCATTGTAATTTACTTTAAATGAATGTTGTACAGCCATTCAAATGTATACTGACTAGAGCTGTGGCGATATAGCGTAGTAATGATAATCGTGATACTTTATCGAAGGATGAATATATATATACTATTTTTCGTATCGTGATACGTATTGTTGACCTCGAAATTGTTAATTGTCAGAAGAAATTGACGGTTGTGTCAATATTTACACCGTTACTTGATATCGAAATATTCGTTCTAAAGAAAGTAATTGAAGAAAGCATATCGTGAAATGTATCGAGTCGTATCATTCCAAGATATCGCAATACGTATCGTATCGGGGATTTTCTGTATCGTCACACCTCTAATACTGACACTGTAGTTGCTTTGTAATACTTTGTATCGATATCGATTTTGTAGTTAATTTATAAAACAGTTGTTAATTGTGAAAAGCTCATTTGATATTTGCTGGCTTCACGCTGAATTACATCAGTACAGATTTCTGTTTCACCATATTCATTTTAATTCTGAAGTCGGTACGGAGTTCTAAGAAAGCAGCATTGTCGAAAGGTGAATTTGTATAGTCACATTTGAGTGACGGTGAGTTTGGTTGTACGCCGCTTTGAGCAATATTCCAGCAATGTAACGGCTGGGGACACCGCACTTCACACATTTTAAGCCGGGTGTCCGGCGTGGGGAGTGAACACTTCGACCACGAGGCTTCTACCACCGCCCCGGTATAGCTTTCCGGGGGATATTTTCATTTATGGAATCATGTCTGGTGATTGAGTGGTTTCTGAAAGACGACTGGAAAAACAGGACAAGACATCAGCTCCACTGTTCTCCAGTCACGTGACCTCGTGAAGACTGTCTGGTCAAGATTCAACAAACTGGCTAAAGTGGTTTTTCAAGGCATAGCGAAACTCAGCTATTTCCTGGGCAATGTGTCTGGACTATTCCTAACTGTCAATGAGAAGGGGAGACAACTGCACAAGGCTTAGCTAGCCCTTGCTACAATTTATAGGGCCGCTTCTAAAGTTGTGACAAACCCGTCCAACAAGACGCAGAGGTGTGTATGTCAGTCGCTTGTAGCAAAATTCCAGGAATATCATTCCCCATCCACCTTAAGACGGTAACGATATTACTCATTTATATTTATCACAATGTGTAATCCCCGGGTTAATCGAAATATTAATGCGAAAATCATGAACGAAAATAATGATCAGAACATAAGTTTGTTTTGACATCGCCTGTGGTGTTGGCCCGTTCTGTCGACAAATGACAATTGTGATGTTGCTTATCGTCGACAGAGTGAAAACCCGGATTCTCGACACAGATGTCTCTGTTTTTATTGACAGTTAGGAATAGTCCAGACAGGCTGCCCATTCTATTTCCTAAATGAATACTCAATGAATATTCAGGTGTTGTGAAATTTTCATTTACGCTAAATTGATGCTAGGCAGGTGCTCGTGCATCCTCGATATCTCCAGGGTATACGTTCCGATAAGTCTCCACTATACCCTGGACCACAGGCAAAGTGTAGCGCAAAATGGGTTGCGCAGCAGAACGAAACTGACCAGTCTTCGTATATGCGAGCGAAGCGAGCAAAGGTTGGCAACAAACTTTCCTCGCTTCGGTCCGAAAAATATTTTTCATGTCAAAATGAAATATCGCCACCATCAAATATAGACACACATTTACTCACAGGGTTGTGCTCTCAGATTTCCAACCTCATACTTAACAATTACTCACGTGAAATATATTTTAATCAACGTTTTAAGCACCGCTGGTGCTCTCACAGGGCGTTCTTCGCCTCCATTACCCCTGCCAGCTTCCGGTTCAGCGGAATGAAGGAACAAGAATAAGCAGAAATTAAGAGGACACATCATATTGCCCAAATTTCTCATTAAACTGTTCCAGATTATTTATCTGATATGTTGTGGTTATTGTTAGAATTTTAGTAACAGTTATTCTAAAAAGGCTCACTCCTGACGTAGCGAGTGGATGAATGCAAGGGAGGTAATTGCACAAGTAGTTATTTTTGCGGGAAATACAAACACAGTAATATGTGGCCATACGCTGGGACAGATGCCGTCAGCTGGTACGTAATATGAAGTAAAATTAAACTTATTTCTTTTCTTGTTAAGAAAAAGTGTTCGATGTGATCTAAGTACCGATTTGACGAAAAGCTATTCTTTTCATTTCTTGATCAATTCTTATCAATACAAAATAGTTCTATTACAAAGCAAAAGATCGTTTTCACTGTAAACGAAAACCGTGACACCTCACGACAAATCCACTTGATGACTTGAAATTTAAAAACAAAACATCCATACCTCAAAGTAAGTAAGTAAGTCTTTCCTGTCCCGCATTGTCCTGTTATAAGGAGATTGTGGCCTGCCTCAGCAACAGCAATGCAGTTCCTTTGCTCCTCATCCAAGGTTAATCTGCACGACGACTGTCATCTGCGAACTTTGCGGAGGGCATGCGACTCGACAAGTGTTTTCAGAGTTACCTAACCTGTTCCTTCATTCCGCTGAACCGGAAGCTGGCAGGGGTAATGGAGGCGAAGAACGCTCTGTGAGAGCACCAGCGGCGCTTAAAACGTTGATTAAAATATATTTCACGTGAGTAATTGTTAAGTATGAGGTTGGAAATCTGAGAGCACAACCCCTGTGAGTAAATGTGTGTCTATATTTGATGGTGGCGATATTTCATTTTGACATGAAAAATATTTTTCGGACCGAAGCGAGGAAAGTTTGTTGCCAACCTTTGCTCGCTTCGCTCGCATATACGAAGACTGGTCAGTTTCGTTCTGCTGCGCAACCCATTTTGCGCTACACTTTGCCTGTGCCTGGACGCATCTACGGCTCTGCCAGATAAATTTATTACCTCCCTTCGATGGCTCCGCCTTCTCACAGTAGCCAATCAGCTAGACCGCCGTTATAACCGTGCTTGACAGTGTCAACAAAGGTAGCGGTCGCAACTGCGGAGGTTTGCTCGCAGTGCGTTCCAGATTTTAGGGAAATCATACAAACAAATTGAAAGGTCCGAAACTTTAAAACAACATATGCAAGAACGCCGTCTATCTCTTCCAGAGAACCTCTGCATGGTTTCTGTTGCCAAGTGTAATCGGTTAGATAATTCGAAAAACGAAAGTGAGTTGTGATTGGTTCGCTCAACTTCCCAGCGTAGACACCTGACTGGATCAAAAGACAGTCAAGGGAGGTAATAAATTTATCTGACAGAGCCGTAGATGCGTCCAGGGTATAGTGGAGACTTATAGGAACGTATGCCCTGGAGATATCGAGGATGGTGCGCGTGTTGCTCACAATAAGATGTGTAGTAAAACCGTGTAATTGTTGATATATTCAGGACACTATTTCAGTGATAAAACCATTCATTTTATATTTTGGCTAAAAAGTGTTGAAGTCTGACACAGAAGCCGAGATCTTTTACACACTGAGTGGAAATTAGGTTAGATATACATTCTATACTAATCAGCAACCAGAGTCGTCTTTTTCCGACGTCACAAAATGCACAAAACATGCCGTGACGTCAACTAAAATGTCGCATTATTTTCAGTTATTTCATTACATTTGAAAATGTGGCCGTTACTCCGTTAATAAAGATGGAAAATTAATAAAAATACATCTACACAAACAGGAGAATATGGGAATCTAAGAACTAAAATATGTATCGGATAGGGACATCCAAATCGCTCTTACCTGCTTTTTGAAGTAGTACACTGGCATCTTTTCTTACAAATTGTGAAACCACCAAAAGGTATCCTCTCACATAGGGAAATTTGTATTGGAATAGTTTGTTCACTATGAACAAAACATAACGAAATTGTACTGTCGGTATCCACAGCAAATTCTCTCCATGTGATCGGAGTTACATTGACCTAATGTAAACCATAGCTGAGTTATGCCCCCTTATCTTTATACGTTTGACGTCATAGTAGAAAATCGATTTTTGACATTTATTGCAGGTCATTTTTTATTTTGTGAGTATGACGTTATGCATAAGCACATACATCCATTTCATACACATTTATGTCGTTCAGATATCAAGCTGTATTTGCTTCGCTCACACTTTCCGTAAAGATGCCAAATTAAAACAAATCGTAGCAGAGTGCTTTTATTGGTGCACGATAAAAACTGTTTAAAAACTGTAAAAATTTACTGTTTTTGAACACAAACAAAAGTTTTGGACAACTTTTAGCAGTGTCTATTTCTCAAACCTCAGAGGTAGCCGCAGTTATATTTAAACCAACGGATAGGAAATTGAATATTCTACATGTCTGTGCAATTTTATAGCCGTACGCAGATCCAGGACCACGCGAGCGCAAATCTCGCACAACGTTCACTTTTCAAACCTTATGAAAATGTGCGCCTGAAAAAAAACTCGGCATCCAGGGGTTTAAGAGAATGTTTGCTGAGTGACTTAGTCAATCATGAGTAATTGAATTAAGGTAGTCTTTTTAACAGTTTGTATGAGAATTAAGGTTGCAAACAGACTATTACCTTACGTTATTCGCTTATCTTGAGGAAATGAATTAACTTTGTCTTTTTCACAATTTGTGAGTAACTGAATTAAGTTATTTTTTTGACAATTTGAAGGAGACTTACGGTTGCAAACAGACTGTCGTTTTACGTCATGCGCGTGTCATGAGGACATGATGGAGTTTGGAGTTTCACATGTCACAAAACAAAACAAATCCACGAAAATTGATGTGAAATTGGGAGTAGCAGGATTATTGAAACCCTGTTGAGAACATGTATCACTTGGGTATATATAATAGATCGGGAATATGCTGTTATCACTGTCAAAATGGCAAATGCTATGGTGAGGGTTACACTGACTGACAACATCAGTGGAGGTCAGAATCGTTACCACAATGGATTCGTCGAGAAATCAGCAAAATGACGAGCTTCCTACACATTTTCTATACAGCTAACTGAAAATCGTTCCTTCTGTGACGTCACTGCTGGGCTCTGACGACAGAGTTACGTAACCTGTCTATGGTTTCGTTGTCGGGCGAGAGAGAAGCAGGCGGCTTTTCAGCAACTTTAGGCGCTTGGTATTAACTAACCACAAGATTTTTTAAAAAATTGTGTTCTGTTTATGAGCAGAAGTCTTTCATATGCAAGTCTTTCAAAACACTGAGTTTATTTGTTCTTTAATTGGTTTGTTAATTGCGTGCACACTGGGCGTGAAGTCACTCATGTGGAACATCATCTCCCTTTCCCCGGACTGTTGACAAGTAATTTGGACGGATTGTCCGTTGTTGCCGACAGTCCGGGTATAAAGCTCGCCTGTCACTTCGTCTATGATTTCGACCTATTTCACAGAAAATGGTTATGAAATTATATCAGTGTGAAATAAGAATTTCAGAGACGTGTTTCATTAGCAATTTATTCCCCGGCTAATTCAATACAAACGAGTTCATTTAGAAAAACACTATATAATTCATTTGGACCATACGTGACATCACGTGATCCATGACGCCGTGCAGTCAACCGTGGTATGTTATTTATCAAGGTGGGCTGTGGATTCGCCCTGATGCGTGACGAACCACACGCGAACGGTGAGTATTTTGACAGGTGCCTGTTCTCTCTTCCGTGACAGAATTCCTGTATATGAGGGCATGTCAACTGGCCTCTGGCTGCTAATCAAATTACCCAGTTGATATCGTTCAACCATATCACGTTTAAATCAATATGGTATACTTTAGCATAAGGTGTCTGTTCGTTCGCACTCGCTGCACAGATAGATATCGAGTGAAAATACTTTAAAATATTGATTGTAGAAATTGACACAAATCATTTCGAGTTCGTGATCTATTATACTTACATGAAAATAGTTATCAATTCATATAACAAAACCATTACGATATTTCTGAAATTAATGTTTACTAACTGACAGTGTATATGGTTCGACGATGCTCGACTTTCTACCATATCCTGAAAAATCTTATTCTGACTGACACCAGATTGCACGGTTATTTCGATACCAGGAATGAGTCGAGTTGAACAAGAGTTGTTTCCCTTGCACCAAGATATGCCGGAAACCCAAGAAATGCTCAGTGCCGTGCGCCGTCAAGTCGGGAATCAAAATGGCGACGTAAAGATGGGACGAGGTTACTGGAAAGCAATATTTGGGAAATAGTGCGATGTCTCGGTTGGCTGACTACTTCGCCATTGTTGGATATGATCACGAGAAAGATCGTAAGTACATTTCACTATCACTGTGTCCTTTATGCGTCACCAGTACCAAAATCGGGGTCAGTCGGAAGTGCTGAACGGAGGCAGTGAATCTTGCGATGTTGTCTGCTTCCAAGCGCTGACTCACAGGTATCTGCAAAGGTGTCAGATATGACGCATGTGACGCTTTTTTATGCGACTTGGATGATTTTTGTTCTGGCTGAACAATTTCAGCGAAAATGTTGGTGCCATGGGCTTCTTGTTAGCTAGATAAGTCATTTATCGTTGACAGGTGATGTGCAAACGACCCTATAACTTCGTGATATGTACCCAATGTCAGTAGGAGATCTGTTACCATTGACACCGTGTCGTAGGAACACATTCCACCATTCCCCCATGTACGAGAGAGTTTCATACATATGTTCATGCTTCCTTGTGCATCCTTATTTTACAACCTACGCATTTAACATCATGTATTCACAGGATCTGTCGCATGCACCACAATAGTACTCAAGGGAATTCCAGAGACAAATAGGCCTTCAACATCCCGTTCCAGACCTAAGGGCTTCCTCTTGGGGTCACTTGGTTATACTATTTCTCATGTTGTCAAGCACTGGACTATTTCAGTCCTTGATATATACTACAGGAAGTTGGCTACTTATGGTTACATTATTAACACAACATTCATTTACCCTCTGCTATGTCATGTTTTCTATATAATAACATGAAAAGATTATGGCTTTCTTTTATTTTGTTCAAGTCAATGTAAATTACCTATTTTCTCATCAATATATATTTAATAATCTAAATCACATAATCTTGATACATTTCATATTGTTCCTGGAGAGCATGTAGTTTTATTCACTTAAATGGCTGGAATGACTGGAACGCTTACCAACAATTGCGTCAATATGATTATGCCTTTATCAATAATGACAAGGACCAGCATGTGATTTTTTTATAGATCAGGAACAAAACAACTTAACACAGTTGTGAGAATTGTAGTTATTTATAACCATTTATTGGTACATTTCTTCTGGGTCAACGTTAATTGTGCAACCAAACACATTCATTTCCATGTGTGTCCAAGATGAGGAATCATCGCATGTGCATTTGAATTGTTGTTTCTTCTTTCAGAGCTCTGGCATTTCCATATTTTGTGCTTTAATTTCCCTCTATAGTTGCTCAAAGTAGTGCTCTGTAGTTGCTCAAAATATTATTCATGCTATTGCAGTGCAGACTATCACTGTTGCTTTGTTTATTGATAAAAATTGGATTGGGTATTTATATAAGATTGTGTGTTTGAAAACTGTTATGTTAAAATATCTCATGGAAACTGACAGTTTTATCACTTGTATCAGTGATAACAGATTAGAAAATAACAAATGCACAGATCTTTCGTTAATCAGTAGAAACATTCTATGAATTTGATGAAATATGAAGGGCCCACTATTGCAACAGTTTACTATAATGTTTCTTTCTTCACGGCCTAGGAACTATATTAATGATATTCATTGATTCAGTGTGGAAATGATACATCACCTGAGCTGGTGTTTATTTAGTTTGTCAGGTATTAAGTGAAAATAAGATAAGGTCAGGGTTAATGATAATACTTAAGCAGTCATTTGATGAATATCAGTATTGTTGGGTTGAGCATGTTCGAATGTTGTTCATTTAGACTTGTTTTCAGCCATAAGATATATGGCACTGATTCCATTCTGTGAGGCTGCATGTGGTGTCTGGGTAATTCGATGAGTTGACATTTCAACATGTTTAGCATAAGGCAAATGCAGGTGGAGAACTCCAGCATATGGAAGCTTGGTTTCATTCCTGAAGGATCCCAATCCCAATATGTATGCCAATTGGAGCAAAACTTGGATCAAGAAAGAACTATTGCACTGCAGCTTTAGTTCCAATGGCAGCAGTCACAAATTCCTTACAATACAGGCAGGGCTGCAACTTTGAGCCACATATCTTTGTACTGAACATTTATAATCTTGATGCTGCTATGCCTTTGCCTCATGCTTGAATTGGTGATATCTCTGAAGATAACATATCTGGAGCTGACATTGTTTTAGAGACGATGATTTTCAGATCTTGGTCCACAATGTAATTTTTTAATAGTAAATAGTAACCAGGTTGTATTGCAATAGCATCCATCTACAGTAACAAAATACTGTCTGGTATCCCTTGTAACACACATTTCTTAAACCAAGTCTCAAACCAGACTTATGTTATATATTACAATTTTGTCGTTTAACAAATTACCAGTATGACATAAATCAAGGCCTGACTACAGTGATGTCCAGCTGTTTTGAAAGGCAGACTATAAATACTGAATTTCCCAAGCCCAAACTCACATCAGCCCAAAGGCATGTATGGATATAAGTACTACCTGCTCTTGCCTAGAAGGCAACAGCCTGTTTGTGAATGTGTTGAAAGACAACAAGTACTGATGGTCTAGTGTGTCCCCCTGGGCAATGAGGTAACAGTGTGATAGATACACATGTACACTGAAGAGATCAATCTTAATATGTGTGTCAAATTTGGCAATAATCCGGCTAATCAGACTGACCCAAACACAATGCTCCTGTGGCCACTGTTGGCTAACACTCCTCAGAGACGGCTGTCTATCTATAGGACAGTAGGCTGATAGGCGAGTAATGATTGTCAATTACAGCTTCTACTAGTGATGAAATTACCATGGATTGGAAGGTTATTCAGTGTACAACAGGGACTTGTTTATATAGAGCTGATGGAATCCGATCTCTCATCACAGCATAGCAGTACTTCATTGTGGTCAGCATCAAATGTCTTATGATAGAGGGTGTGCAGACTTGTCTGCTTTTGATAATAATTTCATTAAATTATTTATAGGGAGGATCAGTGAGTGATGTGAACATCTGTCTTTAAACACATGTAACAAAGTTTGCATGGTTATTAGCCCTGGCTATGACATTACATGAATATTTAATCCCATTTTCCTGTATATTGCATTTTCCACGATGTAAGGTGGTTGTGTAAATGAGTTACAGTGTAAATATGTGTGATAAACATTAAATCCCATGAATTCTGTTAGTGCACATGAAATAACTTCAAATATGTAATGCAGATATAGTATAGCATCTGAATAGTTGTTAATTAGGTCTTCAATATTACTGTTGAAGTATCGGTAGTTTTATTAGGTTTAAGAATTATCAATACTGGATGTACAGTAGCAGCCTTCTTTTAAAAAGTAGGTCATGTGGCAAAATCAAGTTAAACTCTTCATGTTATGTTTAATCAGTCATTGTGGTTTTGGTTTTAAGTGAAAGTTAAACATCATCCTCTTGAAATATCTCATTTTCACACTAGCCACTTAGTGTACCCAGTTTACTGAAGAACGTGTTGACGCCAAACACAACCTATTGCTCATCTGCCTGTTGTACTAAGAACCTAGTAGTAATGTGAGATTGACTTAAGGCAGTACACCTGCAGCAAGCAACTAGAGCTGTGTATTAGGCTACAGTTAAGTATCATGTTTGCCTGGGCATTAACAGATCACAGCTTATAAACAGGTGTTAGCTTCCTGCATGGCCCCAGTTAAATCATTTCCTTGTATCGAACATTTCAGGCATAGATTTGTAATATGTAGTTAAGGGAAGTTCCCTATTTATTATTTGTTTCCATGCTGAAATGTCCGGTTTCAATTCTGCTTGTGTTATATTTCTGTACAGAAGTTGTAACCCAGTGGTTAAGGTGTGTGTTCATCACATTAAAGACTTCGGTTTGATTCCCACAAGTATGTGTGTGAAGCTGATTCCTTATATAATGACCGTTGGCTGTGATGTTGCTGGAATATTGCTAAAAGTGACTTAAAACTAAAGTCACTCACTCACTGTACGGAAAGCATATTTCAGTGAAAACTGTCTCAATGGAATGTATATCAGTATGAAAATCTGACGCACATGTCCTGATGCAGTTTATTTCTGGTAAAACCCAACTCGGGCCAATGCGTCAGCGTGAATTCTGTGTCTGTATGTGTTACAAGTGATATAGAATGCTGTAGTCGGTCAGTTGTGTGTTATTAGGACTGTTATGTGAGTGTAATGGAATAGGGTTAACTTGTGATGAATGACGCTAATGACCAGTGGCAGGTAGTTTCTGTCAGCAGACTGTCCAGTTGAGCCTGCTGACCAAACAACCTGCACTCCACCTTGTCACTCAGTTATCCCTGCCTCCTGGGTGATTATAGCCCTAGCTGACAGGTATCAACCCTCCCACAACAGGTCACAGACTGTTCCTTAGTATCTGAATCTCAGTGGCTTGGTGGTAGACTGATGTTTAGTCTCTGAACCCTAGTGGCTTGGTTTTAGACTTAGTTATGCTTATGCGTTGAAAATGTTTATGGACATAAAAGATAGAAAAAAAAATTAATTTGGAGCATTACAGTGAAACCAGGGACATAATTTGGTCCAGGGAATGTGCAACAGACTAGCAAGATTTTCTCCCCATAGCATACTTACCGCCAATGAACTCTCTCTTACCCACAACATATCAGTTTTGTCATTCACTCTCATTCCCCTCTCAACACATTCCCCACTGTTGCAGCCTACATTCATCCCCATGTCAGCTATTAACATGTGACTTTGGGGTTGGATACCCATCATATAGGTGTTTCTGATACAATACTCAGAACTCTGCTTTGATAACATTACATTTGGCCACAAGGAGTGCAACAATTGTGCCTGGAGTTTTCAAAGGAGGGAGCCATTTTATATTGATGTTATTCTTTGGATATTCTGTGTACCATTGCTTCAGTACCTATTGACGAAGGTGATTTAGAAGAAAAGTGCTATGTAGTACTTTGTCTGGGATCTTTTGATTACTCAGATGTTGCCGTGAAAGACGTTTTTGTTTGCATACAGGGAAAAGGAAATCTAGTTCCTGGTGTCAGCTTCCTGTGCTCTGTTGTCAGGATAGTAGTATTCACTGCAATCAACAAACCACTCTGTCAACATTCTCCTCAAAATATGAAATGACCCATAAAATGCTCCATAAGATAAGATATTTTTTTGCATTGCATTCCATCAAGAAACAATAGCAATATTCTATAAACTACAAATATGAGAGCAGTAGTTCCAAAGAGAGAAATTTAGATACATAAATGATGCACATTTTACAGTTTATCATATGCAGTATAATCACATGTAAGCGGCATGAGGCAATACACAGAATTCATTTAAAATTGTAAATACCATGACATATTTTGGAAATAGTTGCGGGATTTCTGTTTGAAAATATTGTTAGAAATTGTTCTTTTCTTGAAAGTGTAGCAATATTTTTATTATGAAAAAGCAGTGTTTGTAGAACTGACTCCCTTTCTTTCCTATACTTAGAAGGAGATATTATATAGTGTTGTTCATCACCTTCCACATCTGAGTACTATGTGTCTGTTTTCATTTTACAGGTATTTGGTAAAACAGGTAACTCCCACTAATCTAGTGATCTGCTTAACTCAATATAAGATACACAACACTCCTGCCTCCAGGAGTTGTATAGGATTCCAAACAAACTGCTCTGAGCAGTTAAACAGGACACATATTTATTTTCACCCTGGCATACACCTAGTATCATCACTGTTTCACAGTCACTTTGGATCAGAGTTATGGATCTAATTACTTTTAGCAGAGATTTCTTATCAATGTGGAGAGCATTTTGCCAGTTTCATTTTATTCAAAAGAAGGACTTTATGGTATTTGTTTTGCGTATAACGTTTATACAAAACATTAACTGGATGATAGCCCATATATTCTACATTCAAAACAGACAGTGCATCAACATATTGTGTCTTAAATTGTCTGTAAGTAGTAAAATTTATTTCCATGTACATTATTTCAGTCACCAACACAGTCACCTTTACATTTCTGCTATTTTTATAAATACTTAACCATTGATTTGAGTATATTACTGACATTTGCTGCAGAGCATTATCAGCTCCTCGAACTGTCCTTCACCTATTAACACTGTGCACTGACATGTCACACAGACCTCCATTTCTCTTAATCCCCCTGCCTCTTCTGTTCCAAACAAATCAATTATTGATACTACCTGGGAGAGACTACAGACAATGGCCAGGGTGGGCCTTTCCTCCATGTGCATCAGTGCAATGACAAATATGGCATCATGCACTACATCTGGATGGCTGTAGGTACCACTCACTAACTCACTGGGCAGACAGTTTTATCTGTAGCCATTTCATAACCCCTGAGGAAGAATGTGTCACCATGTTCCACATTAACATTTTACCATTCTCTCGTCTATGGTCTGGTGGATACAGCTTCTGGATACAGTGTGGAAGGTCTGTTGTTCAGCATTGCTGACTGCTTCACACCTAAATACATTAACATTGTACTTGTTTCTACCTGCCTGGTGCAAGGTACAAATAGAGGTTGAAATAGAACAAAGTCTGTCGGTACTGTGTCAGACACCAGCGTCCAAAGTAATGGATTATGGTATAGAGCTGTGAAAGAAACTCATTACTTAGCCCTGGAATCAGCAATATTCTAGTTTTATGATGGCTTCATTTATGATAAAGTCTGGACCAAATGATGAAGTGATTTACTTCATGAGCATTGATTTATGCAATGGAGGATAATCAGTCATTTTCCTAGAAAATATGATTTGTGATTACAAAGGTGTGAACCTGATATTGTCAATAACACAAATGTGAAACTCCTTTAGTGGCCTACCCAGGCCAGTGTGGACTTTGGTTATGTATTGATGTTCCAAACAACCACTCTTAAACCCCAACATGAAAATCAAAATGTCAGATGAGACTTTTTTCAAGTTTCAAGTCTGAAATTGTGATCAAATTGAATGCAAATATCATGTGTCTAATATCATTAACATGTTAAATGTGAAAGCGATGTGTCAGGTGTCAGATGTCAGATATAAATTATAATCTGAATCAAAGGTTATATGTAATATTCCTGTTAGTATGATCGGGGAAGAAATAATATCATCTTGTTGCAATAATATTACATACTTTTCCAAGCAGTCATTGGATCAAGCCTGTGCAACTGTGTTCACGTTCACCTCGTAAGTGGATGTGTTTACATTCATTACTGTTGCATTAACATATTTGAAGCAGCTGTTGAAACAGTTGTTACTGCTTCTGTGGTCTTGTTCTTTAGGGTAGAACAGGTAGACATATTATCTTCCGAGGTGAACATAATTGATGCTGTACCAGACCAACAAGTGAGAGGAAATACTTTTTGGGATTTTGTGAATATTTCTGACATTATCTGAAAGCATGCCTTAAGCAAGTCATGAATGTAGTGAACATACAGTTGAGTGTTTATTGTCAATAAAGATCAAGTTCTGCCATAATTTGTTCCACCCAGCAAGTCTAGCTTATGGGTTCATATCACATGCTTAACCTCTGAGGTTGGAGGAAAGTCTGGGACATCAGCCAGTAACTAGTGTAAGCAAACTGTCACACATTGGAAGAGTCTGTTGTTGATTTCGCTTCTAAATATCTCCCTGTTTTTATATGGTTGTTTTCGTAACGTTCAAAAGGTTACAAAAATAGTTGTAATGTACGCCTTAAGCTAGATGCAATAGAAGAGCTGTTTGAATCTGTTTGATTTATGATTACTTGATGGCGATGTTTAAGTTTGATATTCCTGAAAACAGGGACATATTTTTACTGTGCTCATGAGCTGTTATAGTTTAATGGCTTGTACTTGCTGTTATTAAAGTTATGAACAAACATGAAGAGAGTGAACTTAGACAAAAAATATATATTTTAAGCACAATAAAGCACTTGAACTACACTACCAAGGTCTTGTACATTTTGGCCAAAGAAGACACAGAGCGCCAGCTTGATAAATAATTTACAACATTTTGGCAAACCAAACCAAATTCTTTAGCATGATGAGCAAACTCAGTAATCACTAGGGTGCCCCCACAGCTCCATTTGCCAAGATGTCTCCAGTGATGCTGTCAGTATAAGCCTACTACATGTAACATTAACCTTTGTGCATGAACAAGTATAATGCACAATAAACCACAGACAATATACTGCATATGGTGTGGACCTGATGTCTCTGAAGGTAGGCACACCTCCAGGGCTGATAGTTTCTGGTATTCCCCACATGCAGCTGGAATAGAGGTCCCTGGTTCTGCTGCTTCTTCACTGTTACCATGGGGACTGGTCTCATAACCAGAATTTGACTTAATTTAAAGGTTGTGGTGGCATCACCAACCAGATTCAGATTTTGTATAGAACGTATTATGATCCTATAAAAGTGAATTTGGTTACTTTCACTTTTGATTTCATATCAGTAGTACTACAAGTCTTCAGTGTCCAAAGTGGAGCCAGTTTTCCCTTACCATTCCATTTTTCTGCAAACTAGACAAACCAGTTCGCAAAGTTTTCATAAGGGGACCAGTTGTCTTGTCCTAGTTCAAACCAAGATCACTTTAAGCCCTTAAAGAATTATCCTGTTAAGGAAACAGACGTTCCACTTTTCTGAGACTATAGTTTTCTGTATTTTATACCATGGACATATATGTTTCTAATTGGTTGTGTTGCTGTCCTGCACTCAATGTATACTAGTTAGCAAGGTTTATAGGTGCTGTCAAAGGTCAAGGTCAAAAAGGTTTATTGTACAAAAGGCCTCCGGCCCATATACAAAAGAGTATGTATATAACATACTGTTACACACTGGGAGTAACATGTTCTTTAAGCAGTTCATCCGTTTTAACTAATGCATGTTTAATATATAGTGAAAGGTTCATTATTTGAGATTCATATTATCAACAGCGGTTTTATCAAAGGCGGCTTAGGTGATTATGACACTATATGTGCTGTCTTGCCCTATGTGTCTGTTAGTTAATGTAATGACTGCTATGTTATGAGGTGGTGTCCTACCCTGTACCATCTCTTGTGGTGGTGGGGTAGTAAAGTGGTTAGTGCGCTGAAGACAGATCCGGGTTTGATTCCCCACATGGGTAAAATGTGTGAAGCTCAATTCTGCTGTCCCCCTGCCATGATATTACTGGAAAACTGTACCTGTGTTAGTTCTAGCTATCTTTAAGGCTGCACTGTTATAAGGTGCTGTCAGTTCTTAATTAGCTCCCAAGTTGTGGTTGGTATGTGGGTCCAGTAATGTGATCTGAGCTGCAGGAATGTACCAGACACTGCTCCCTTGCCTCACAGCCAAACACATAATCAGCAGTGTTTATCTGGAGATGTTCTTCAGATATTCACTCTGCAGCTACCCCTGCAACCCTCTACCTCTAGGTACACCCAGCCTTAGCTCCAGGGTAGGTCATGCAATCCAGTGACACCACCTCAGACACACACCCACCCACCATCACACCCACACCCCCACCTACAATCCATAGCTAAGCCCCAGGTATTTGCTGTGACCTTTTCCCATCTTGTAACACCCAAGCCACTCACAGATACCCCTTTGATTTTCCATCTCTCCTCTGTAGCCCCCAACACAAGCCTATTTCTACAGCAACCCCCTGGTTCCACCATCAGCTCCCCCCAAACAGGTGCCACAAGTACTGCTACCCCTTGGACACCCCCAACTACCCCATCAGCCCATGCCTCTCTGCCTGTGTCTTGGTTTACTCCAGGCTTACCCTATAAAGGGCTTACCCTTTATCATCAGGTGCTTCATCCTGCCCTTCAACTTTTTGGGTTGTTGTATCAGGAAGTACTGTAATTCTATCTGTTTTTCTTTGGTAGAAAAGATTACATGACTGTACTCTTTGCTTAAGGCAATTTAGTTTCAGCATGTAGTCACTTGTATTTCATCAAGTATGTGGAACGTTTGGTACTGAAGAAAAAATATGGAAAAGTGGGTTTGAAAAGTCTTAAAGAATTGAGAATTGAAGACTTTTCTTTGCATACAATCTATATGTATCTATTTCTACATCTACTTGTTCATTTAGGTTTTTGTCAGATTTCTAGTGGTCTCTTAACATCAGCTTACTCTGGTCCATATTATATGACCAAATTCTGATGAAAACAATGCCAAAATGCAGGTTTGGATTTGTAGACTTAAATTGTTTCACAGACAATGTATATATATGCTTATACCACAAGGCAGCAGACCAAGTCCACAATACAAGAATAGGCAATATCAATGGAGTGGGTATATGTCCTATTTATTTACTTGGTTGAGTAATTGGGGAATTTGGAAAAACAATTCAGTTTCCTTGTCCCAATGTGTTTATCAGTCTGTGGACTGTTGTTTTATGTGATTTCTCTTGAAACTTTTGGCTTGTCATAAGTCTGCAGGAAAGGCTGCACAGAATCACAAAGCTAAAGTTAACAAACATTGAACTATTTCCTCTTCTTATGGAAGTTTGTGTTCAAGGTATTATTTTCTTTTCTGTTGATTTTGTCATGTGTTATAAACTTCCCATGTGTCTAATATTAATTTTTTTGTTAGTCAAAGTGGCAGATCAAATACTTCCCCAAGCTTGTTTTCAACTGGACATTAAAGGTTATAGTCATGTTTTATAGGCATGAAAACTGAAAGTAGAAACATCCAAAAGTTGAAACGACAGTTTATGCTGTAGATACATTTGCATCAGTCGTTTAGAAAATTGATGTGACCTACTGTAGCAGCTGTTCCTCATGAGCACCTTCACAAGGATGGCCTACATAGCTACACACACTGGTACCTACTGAAAACCAGGTTGATGGATAGTACACAGTAGATCACTGAACATGATTCATGACTCACATCTCCAGGTCATCTTGACCTCAACACAAGATATGTGTCAGTGTGTATTGATTCTCACAAACTCCTTTGACATTTGGTAGATAGCAACATCTAGAATACATTTCTTACGAAAAAATTAGCCAGATAAGATATTACAGTGTAGATCAAATGTGAAGATTTGTGATGCTAGTTTGTGACAAAAACCAAATACTTGATACAGCCAATTAACCATTGATGGCTCCAACATTTCATTGGTTTCAGGGAACTAGGATCTGTTGTTGGCTGACCTGGTACTAGCAGACTTATGTCGACATTTGAGGTCTCGTTAGGTTAAGCTGAGACAGAAGAATCTTTGTCTCCTTGTGCTTAACTTGAAACTTTTATATGTAGCCTTGCTAAACAGATGCTGTTTTCTTGTGATTTCAATAACATATACATTGTAACAGATTTGTCCTTTCATGTCACAAGTCCAAATTCCAAGCGTCATGAAAGGACAACGAAGAAGGCACAAACAGGGTAATGAGTGGAGCTCCTAAAATGAAGTCATATCCAGTAGTCTTGGGGTTTTGCTGTCAGTCAGTGTTACAGCAAAGACCCATGAAGATATGCTTGGTTTCTTTTACTCTGCAACAACCATTAACATTTCTACTAATGTGCACTTCTGCGAGTACTGAAATAAAATGATGAAACTTTGATGGTGATAGTTCATATTTCAGACTATAATTCCAATCCAGTTTTCAGTACTGTAATATTACTTCAAAATTTAATTGAATAAAATTGGAAGTTGTAAACAGATTTATCATGTTCCAACAGGACTAGCTGCAAAGTGGGAGGTCTTGTGTAATGTCTTCAAAGAAATAGACTGCGCTCTATCACCACAAACTAACCAGAATAGTAGCACTGAATGGCTCTGATTCTGATGAGTCAAACAAAAGAAAATAGTAGTACTTAAGGGCTCTGAAAACACAAACATGGAGATATTAAAAATATAAATATGTGCAGAAATAAACATGTGGAACTATGAAATTAACCTGAAACATTTATGAGTCGAAACAGTGATAAAATAGGACACTTCATTAAAAGACTGACATTCCACTAGGCCCTAGGATACAAAGACAAACCAACTCCAAGAGATGCCTGTTGCTGTCTCTGTATGAGGAACTCATCTTATGTTGGCTAGAGGTACTGGTGTGTATCAGCAAGCCACTGAGCTTTGAAGTAAATGGCACACAGTTTCAGCCAGTGATTCCCTTCCTTTGTGATACTGCACCTGATAGCTGGGATAGGTGTTTTGGCTATAAATGTTCAACTGCATGCAAGTGCAGTGAGTGTGCCTTCGGTGGTGGTGGTGGTGGTGATTGATGTTCCTGCAGTGAAGCTATTAATACTATCACTTAACTGGGTTTGACATGATTGTATAGTGCAGCACTCACAGATGATGGGGTATGTCACTCCGATCTGTCTTTCGTCATCCAGCATAGTCGATGCACATGGACTTTATCAGTGATAAATGGTTATAACCATTATTCAAAGAGTCGTTCAGTGATGCCAGGAGAATGAACCCGGTGTGGCACAACCCAGATGGGCTGTGGTATTTTTCTCTCTCTAGGTCTCATTTAAAATGTGGTCTTATATTTAGATTAAGCATATGTAAATTGTGTATTATAATGGGCTTAGCTTAATATCCAGTATCGTCTATGCTTATTCTGTACCAGAGAAAAGGGACTCTGACTACCAAGTTCATGCACTGAAGAGTGTAGAATTTCAGTCTCTTCAGGTGTCACTGAACTGATCACTGTACAGACTTATAACTGTTAAATGATTATTTCTACCACTGTGTTCAGGACGATGGCGTAGCCCAACAGTGAAAGCATTTGCTCGTCTCACTGTAGACTCAGGTTCTATTCTCCACATGCGTACAATATGTGAAGCCCATTGCTGGTGTCCCCTGGCTTGATATTGATGGATATTGCTAGAAGCGACGCAAAATCAAACTCACTCACTCTTAAGAATGAAAGAAATGATATTTCAGTCTTATTCTGCAAGCCCTTGTCCTGACAACACGTTTCAACAGTGTTGTCATCACAACTAGACCTTAATATCCTCTAGTTTTACTATACTGCAGTGTTTACAAGGCTTGCTCCAAGTTAATCATTTTCAGCTGTGATGACCAGCTGAGAATAGACTGAAGTGTACAGTGTAGTGTAGAAACGTAGTATTACTACATATGTCTGGTCCTCAACATATGATGCCCTCTATCAGTGTAGAGGGCGGTTTTCTAGCCTAAGGGGTAGATGAAGTTGTTGAGTTTAGCTTCAGATGCTTTCAACATGTTTCAGGCACAGTGTTATTGTGAGTTTCTCTAGCATTTTTTGTTAGTAAATGATATTATTGTGTCAAGTCTGCATTAATACTCTTTTTAAAGTTGGCATAGACCTCATGGTAATTTTCAAGTATACTGGGAAATATCAGTAATTTGCCTGAACATTAATAGTCCGAGACTTGTTACAGCAAATCACTTTCACTTCCTGGTTATGGTGCCAGTCACGTGACCTTGGCGTTGGATGTGCTGTACTATTTGTGACTGTAAGACTACTTACTAATAACCGCAGTGCAGGAGATGCTGGAATCTCCCCAATCTTGACAATGTACACGAATTCCACACCACAGCTCCCACGCATTGTACTGGCTGGGTACATCCACAACTAATAATAATAGTAGCCACATCCAGTACCTATGAGAGATCAAATTCCTCAATACAACTTGCAATGCTTTTAACATGTTTTAGGTATTGTGGTGGGTAATTGTGCCATCCAGACAATGCCACAGAATGGTTCACTTCGGTATTTACATCTTTTTTTTCTCAAAGACATAATGATCTGCGAACTGAAACTTTTGAGTACAGAAATGTCAACAATTTTGCTATAGGGACTCACTGCTGAACAGATCTCCTATATGATTGGTAGTTTTTAGGTTGAATACCTGTCAGAGTACTTCTGTGGTCTTGCAGATACATGTAGCTCTAGACTGTGTATGCCTTCTTCACTTTGCTGTGTGAGCACCATGGTCATACTCATCTATCGATATATCATTCTCTGCAGTATGATATAAATGAAATATTGTCCAAAGTACTCTTGTGCTGCCCACTTTTATTTATCATCAAATGTTCCTTGAGCACAGGGATTAGAGGAGTCTAGTGGTCACTCATCATGCCATGAACCATGTTCAATTCTGTATGTTCAGTATGTAAAGCTTATTTCTCCAGTATCCCAGATATGGCTGAAATACTGGTATAAGCAACGTAAAACCTCTATCTCTCACTCACTCACTCACTCACTCACTCAAACACTCACTCACTCAAACACTCACTCACTCCTTGACAATAAAAAATGGCTAAAGAAAACATCCTTTTATTTTCTAATGTGTAAATCATATCAAAATCTTAAAGTTTCAACTTTTGGACTACTTTAGTGATCTTTTGAATTTCTTAATCAGCTTAAAATGCTGTTTGTGTGTTAAAATAGGGCCATTATTATGTCATGGGCTGCATGATGGCAAACTGTATTTGAACTGGAGTAGAAACCCAAACCAGAACCATGGGTTGGGAAAGGCAGGGGCCATGGGCCATTTTGCATATTAAAATAAAAAATGGCCCATTAAAATTTTGAAGTTAACTATTGATACAAGGGCAGTGGCCCATTCTAAATTCCTGAAAATGGCCCATTGTGAAAGTTCTCTTTCCCAATCCTTGCAGAACAAAAGAAGCACCTACATTTTATAAATAAACAAACTTAAATGTTCATCACATGGTCACCAGGTATCTATTAACAGCATGCATTTAAATCTAGAAAATAGGATCATCCAGTAGTTTTTGTATATTTATGAGATAGATTTACTTGTAGTAGATGAGCCATAGGCCGTCGATTTGCCAACATGACCACTTGTATCCAGGTGTTTAGGAGACAGACCACCTCATGTGGGAAACATGTACATCATTGCCATGTGTCCAGCTTGATTCTGTCTCCCATCTTGTGTATCCCCAGTAGCTCTGATTCCGTCTCGTCTATCAGTTATCATACCAGAATAGACCCATTTGTTCAATTGTAGCAAAAACTGCGATGCAGTGAGGATATGTATTTGCTAGGGATGCTGGTAGCTAGATTTTAGTAGGTTGTGATGAGATTGTCTTTGTGCATGGGACAGATCAATTGGTATTGATCAGATGGCAGACATGGCATAATGGGTATTTCAGGATGTGTGTATATAGAAAATTGTCAAGATGTTGGCTCAGGATACTGTTTCTGCATCGTCAATATATTTTTCCCTTCAGTAATCTGGCAGTTGTTTGAGTATGGAACTCTTCATTGTACCCTATCTCAAGTAATATTTGAAATGTGCCTCTATTCAGAGGTATATAATGCCAAAATATTGCCTTTAATTTGGTTCATATGCTTAATGTTGCAGGTAGTAATTGAAGAAGTAATATGTATCCTTTTGTATTCACTTTTGGTCAGTTGTGATGAATCAATAACAGATCTTTTGTTTGATAATGAAGTTTACAAATGCACCTGTTATCTTACCAGTGACAGAAATCCTGAACATGATTTAATTTGTCATAAATACCTACCCGGTGATGTGTCACACAGGGCACAGTAAATATATATATTGATTTGTTGTTAAATATGAAGATACTAAATAACACGAAATAGCTGACAGTGACAGTGTAAAGGTCAAGACACACTATCCTATATCCTATCCCAGTGTTCTGAAAATTCCTGTCTATCTCAAGTTTGCTGTATTATGAGTCAAAGGAAATGATGTTATCTTTTGATGATATGCAGAAATATTAGCCTATGTTAAGACCATCACATTCACAAGCATCACGATGTTTATTACCCATTGTTGCTGTCAGGAGAGGAATTATGAAGTTTATAAGCCAAGGTTATACACATCCCATATGTCAGGAGGTTTATTAGTATTACATGAATGAAAACAATAAGCAGTGACCAAGAAAATGATCTTCAGTTTGTCAGTGAGTAGAGGGTGTGGCAAGTAGCTGATGCCATAACCGTGATCAACCATAACAAGTTTCAAGCTTCCCTGTAACAATCAAATTATACAGCAACTTGAATCTCATTCCATTCCAGCAGTGTCAGCTGTTGGGACGTGGTGTTCCTGTTACTGGTGCCACCTGTTATCTGTGAAATAATTCAATTTACAAGGAGGCTTGCTGTGGCATGCAAACCATTTGCTTTTAATCTGGCCTAATAACAAGATGATGGAGCTGCTGCTGCTTTTACAGCAGAAAATAAAAACATGTGCAAGTGATTGGTTATGATGAGACTTGCAGATGTTTTTTTTTTGAGGAAGTTTATGCTTTCTTAAATAGTTAAAAAAAAATTCCAAAAAATATTTGTTGATTTCTTTAAAAGATTTTAAACTATGTAGCCTTATAAATAACCAACTTTCTGCCCACTTGGACTTGCTTTTTAACTAAATATTATGGTGTTAAAGATGTGTAATTTCCTTCATTACAGCCATAGGGCAAGGCTACTTGGCGATGAGGGGTTTATTCAGTTTGTACTGACAGTTTACATGGTGATGTCTGGAGGGTCACTGACCTGGGCTCGGTAGCAATCTGAAGGACTGATATAGCAAGCTTTGAGAACTTTTTTCAGTAGCTGATGAATCAACCTTAGTGTAACACACAGAAACATTATCAGTGTGTGGGGGTCTGGGTTAGGGGGATGGGGGTGAGGAGGGAGTTATTGTGGTTGCATTAGGTGTTTGCAGGGAATGGGAAGGGCAGGAACCATGTACACAGGCCATTTGCACAGTAGAATAAAAAGTGGCCCATTAAAACTTTTAAAGTTTACTATTGATACAAGGGCAGTGGCCCCTTCTAAATTCAGAAAATGGATGATTATCCTGAATACCCATTGTCAAAGTTCTCTATCCCAATCCCTGTTAGTCCAAGTTAGTGTAAGGCTTATGAAGAGATGTACTTTTGCTATAATTATTTATGGTTATATATCTGTCATGATAATATCAGGTGTAAAGTAGTTTTTGAAAATGTATCCTTAATCTATACCATGTTTTCCTTAGTTATTCCGTTGACTTTGAGTATTAAATTTTCAGGAAAGATGTTTCAATCCATAGTAACATGAAGTTAGGTCAGTCAGTACCCAGGATATATCCTGGACCTGCCGAGAAGCCAGTTGTCAGATGGCTACAACTGAATAAAGGTTTCCCATATCTTAATAAATGATTCCTTGTTTAATCATTAAAGTCATAACTACATTTAGGATTTTACCTTTCAAAACAAACTGTTCATTCGGCGCTTAAAAAGTTCACTTGATAAACATATTTGCCCAAGCAATACTTGGCCATATATACACTACATCCAGTAGGGGTGTTCATTATGGGACGTATCACCTGTTTTATGGGTAATAAACCACATACAAGGCTCAGCGCTAACTTTACTCACAATGTCGGGCTGCAGGGAGATGAGCTTCTGGTATTTGTGGAGAAATAAAACGAGGCCAGATAAAAGGCCCTCACTTGATCAAAATGGCCCGGTAATTCATATCCATGTTGCGTGTACGTTTGTATACTTTCTCCTTCATAATTGATTTGTTGTTGGGATATTTTTGTCATTAATGTTTCAGATCATTTTTTTTTTTTTTTTGTCTACAACAAGCATATATTTTGGTTTTAAGGTTAAAATATTATTGTGTCACTTATGGTCCATATGATCACTTGTGAAAAAAGGGGTTTTGCTCTCTATCTTTGAATCTGATGGCCCCTAAATCTTTTACTTTTCACATAAGTATATCAAAGGGAATTTTATCATCAATTTCATAAGCTGGCAATAAATATGTAGGTGTAATTTATGAATGCGAGAAACAATCCACTTTGGTGTGTCGGCCATAACATGATGCCAGTGATATATCCTCCTCAGTATGTTAGTATTTCTAAACAACCCATCTTGATGGAGGCATCCATATCCATAGACATCCATAGCGTTAGTTCAGTATATCCAACTTTTGAAGTATTAGTGTCAGATTTATGCCTGTGTTATCGATATGTTTATGACAGTTTGGCTAGTTTATTGGAATGATGGTGTAAATGAATTACATTTTCTGTTGTTGACAATCTCAGATTACAGTTTATCATGACAATTAGAAAATTTCACAACAAGGTGCCAACAAGCCAAGTGGAACATTACTGCAACTAAATGTTTCCATTCCATTTGCAGATTTTCAGCCACAATGATGTCACAATTGAATTTCCTAGTGTGGGAGAAGCAGGCTGATGTTAATTTTGAATCCTTTAGTTTGGCTACAGTTACCTCCTCTTTCTTGGGTCATCCTCAGTCATCGGGTGACACACAATGTTTTTGGTCTTTGACTTGTGCAAGTGCTGTTAAACACTGACGTCTTAAGTACACACGTGTAGTACTAATCAGTTTCCAGGTAATTAGCAGCTGTCACTGCCTCCACTGCTCAGCCTTGTACTATTTTCAAGCTATCACGTCTGTACTGGACATTGGACCAGGTCCAGGGGGCTGATGTGTCTCTGTTAGTCTCTCTCCCTATGACAAGTAAGACGGTAAGACTCTTAGTATTGTGAGCACAGGACTTATCCTGATCGTATGTTCAGGATGCCCATTGGCATCCACTGTAGTGGCCAGGGGATTTCTGAATCCTGTGCTGGGATTCAAACCATGGACTTTCTGATCTCAAGTCAGATGCCTTGTCCACATGACCAAAAGGGTTAGCCCAGCGAGCACGCTAACCAGGTAAGGATGTCATCTGTGGCTTGACTCCACGCTCTGCTACAGAAAGAGTTGACTGGATTGTGAAATTGGATGACTTGGTCATGACTTCAGTGATCATGCAGTCAGCCACTGGTTTTCCTTGTCAAGCCAGATAACTGTTACTACCCTGAATATTCTAGAAAAATAAGTTTTACTGCCCACCTGTCCTATCTTCGATAAATTTACCACTGAATGAGGTACATACACTGTGGTGTGTCTGACTCTCACAACTTAGCATATCATAGCAGTCCCCTTTACAGTCCCCTTGTCTATTCTCCAACAAATCCCTCAATAACCAAAGTATCTGACCGTCACTACCTTGAATATTCCAACAGTAATACCTTTACAGTACAGTCTATTCTCCAACAAATCTCATTCTGAATAAAGTGTCTGACTGTCACAACCTTGCATTTTCTAGCTATTTCATACATTGTCAGCCCTCCTATCCTGTCTTTGCCATGTTTACCTCTAAATACATGGTGTGTGCACTGTAGTGTGTCTAACTGTCACAACCCTGAATAGCCAGGCAGTAATAAGTTGACAGCCCACCCATCACATGTTAAGCAAATTTACCTGAGAGGCTGGTGTGTCTGATTGTCAGGGCTATGAGAACACCTGTAAATATGCCACCTGAATGACAATTGCCACCGATCTGTGGAGCAGAGCAGGAGCATCTTCAGCAAATACATTTGTCCCCTTTGTGGGGAGACCTAGGTGGCTAAGCCAGGAGGTGTGACTCTGGGTCTAATTGATTGTTGGAGAGGTACACTGGTCTCCAGGCAGTTCAAGTAGCTCCTCCACTAATGTTATTTCAGGTCATTTCATAACCTTATAATGGCTTGTGTAATCCTTTAAAACCTTTGTAACTGATGTTAGAGGTCTGGGGTTTTTTTTCATAAGTATTGTTTTTCTTGTTTAATTGTTTTTCAAACTAATCAATGCAACTTAAACATAAGATAATTTTGATGTCAGATTTGTGTGACAAGGTGGGATAATTTTTTGTTATATGCCTTTAAATGATTTTCTAGGCAGACTTTTTTACAGAATAATAGGAACATAACTACTTTTGCATATTTACTTGATTTTGTCATCTTTTGTCGATACATTTTTCAGTACTGTTAGTGTTACAGCCTTTGGATGTACCACTTTAGGATGACAGTTCATTAAGAGGTTCAAGATTATTTTTTAAAAAGCCACTTGCTACAGGGCAAATGACTTCAAGAAAGGAACTTGTTCTGACTAATTTTCCACTTGTCCTGATTTTATGATGCAATGTTTGATGTAAATGCTTACTGGATTATTTAATGAAGAGGGATAAATTTCAAATAACGATAGCTCTACTTGATAGCTTGAAACCATAAGTTGAAATTATGTAGTAGCCCACAGACATGTAAGATATTATTTGATTGCCCAGAATGAAAACTGACTTGTCCCAGGCGTCAGGCTATGGGATTTTTTATTATTCAAAATTCTAATAACCAATTTCAGTGACAAACCTGTCAGAATTTTACAAACTGATATGGGGAAAAGTATTCAAATTCACCTGCATTACCCGAGACTTTTGTCCCTGCTTGTGCAGACAGGCTGTGTAGCTAGTAGGGTAGCCTAGTGTTTGAAGTGTTCACTCATCACTTTGAAGACCTTTCTCCGATCACCCACCCATTTCCCATTTCTGATGTCCTTGCCATCATATTGCTGGAATATTGCTAAAACAGCTTAAAATTCAATTACTCACTCACTTCTTTCGAAAAAAGATCATAATCCTTTTCGCTCACTCAATAGCTGTGACACAACTGTTACACTGCACAAACCCAGCTCACTCCGTTACTTGTTGTGGAAGTACATATACAGATGTGTAGAGAATAAACTAGTTATTTCCTGTTATGTGTGTTATTGAGGCAAGCAAGGGAGGTGATAAAGGGCAGTGGAACATGCCCCCAACCATCTACTATTGTTGTGGTTTAACCCACACAGACTTGACAGATGAATGGAGACCTTAAACACTGAGGGACCCATGAAACCACCAAGCAGCTTTCAGTAGTTTACAGATACAACAGCTACACGAATGCAAGTGTTTTCAATTAGTGGGCAATGTAAAGAATCTCATGTACAAGACAAACAAACCGACTGATCAGCAGAACACTCTCAATGGAAAAATACTGGGGGGTAAGAAGCAGTGGTTTCTGTAAAAAGTAAAAGGAAATCAAAACCGGAATTTCATATGAAAGTTATAGCAAGAAATTATGAAGAACTCCCGAATGTTTTCCCAGTGGAAAACTGACTTTGCGCACTGATGCTGATGGGATGTGAACGTGGTTGAGGATCATGCCAAATGTTACCAATCCACTGCTAGACTCATTTTTATGCAGAAGATTGGCTTAGGGAAGAGGCCCATTCATGTAGAAATGTGGTTACCATAAGTCATCTCGTAACAGTGAAGTATATTCAAGTACATGTGACCACTTAAAACTTAATCCAAGGGCTGTCATGGTGTGGATATCACCCGATACAATACTGTTGCACATCATTCATTTATTTATTCTCTTACGTTTGCATTTCAGAGTGCTTAAGCACTTAGAAAGAACTTAAGTATGTCCTAAATGTCAGGTCACATGTTGAAATAAAAGTGATTCATTTCATTCCATACCTGTAGTTTAGATAAAACAACAGTGCCAACATATGTTTCCCTTGTTTAAGGATATTGCGGATTCTATGTTTGCATAATAACTAAATTGAGTTTCCTAAATTTAAATAGGGTCTTGTAGTATCAAGGGTACAGTAAATCATTTTTATCAACATAAGGGTTTTCTTTTCTTCAGGACTTCTTCAACCAGAACATGTGTAAACATGACCCTAATCACCTCTGCTTTTATGACACATTAATTCGTCATGTCATAGTATCAGTTTAAATCAAAATCATTCTCTCATTAATGTAGCATTTTATTGTAATCCCTTCAAACAATGTGTGTTGTGAAGTTGATGTATACAGGATATGCTGTTTCAATAAATGGTCATAAACATGACAGTTATACTCATTCAGCTTTGTCATCTCAAAGATTTGTGTCTAAGTTTTGCTACCCATTATCTCGATGATGAAGATTTTGTTTCGTTTATTTTTTGCCAAATAGACCAATTTCCTTGAAAGAAAAACTTATTTGAAATGAGCTTTGGTGTGTGATCAATTTCCTGATAGTATCATCTCTGTAACACATAACGTTTGACATTTTCCATTTACTGCAGTAGAGTTCTCTCTGAAAGCAATTCCCTACTCTGTAGATTGCCCATTAAGTCCATTATATACATGTACCTGATGATCATTGTGACACACAATCAAGGGGTCCTAGTATGTTGCTCCATAGTATCATCACATGGCCTGCTGGTGGCGGGCATAGTATATTCATCAGTCTTCCAATGATCAACACTGTGAAAGCGCAGTAACAAGCTTGGCATTTGTGGCCAGCTGGGATGGAGAAATCTTATATCCTGGCATACCATGTACTCACACAGAACAAATATTGTGTATATATCTTGACATACCATTTACTTACAGACAACAGAAATTGGCCCAGGTCTTTTTGTTTTGTTTTGTCTGTAGTAAAACAGGGTTGACCCCGGGTAAAAATAGCCCCTCTTCCTGCTGGGAGGCTAACAGAAGGCCATGTGGTAGAAGATCACTCATGCTTATAAGGGACTTTCATGCTATCAAGTTGTTGAGTGCAAGGCGTTGATGTTGTGATTCAAGTCATAAAAGGAGATTGATTTAGACTGGATGTTTACAATGACGACTGTGAATATTTGATTTGTGCTGCTGCCTGGGTTCCCTGATAGATGTGGGTAACAGCTTCATTAAGAAACTTTGTTCTTATCAAGATACTTATGGGACAGGCAGTGAAAAGAACATAGAAATAGATCAATTTAGCATACCTTGGAGGAACAGAACTGTGAACAAATGGGGTCAGAGTAGAAGTTTGAACTGACAAGGAGAAATGTCTGTTTGTGCAAATAGAGTGATATATTTGGCTTTATGTGTTAGAGGTACTCCTTTGAGACAGAGGCTGTTGTTGTGACTTATGAGGGTAATGGAGTCCCCCTACCCTAAACCTTTTGCATTCCCCAGGACTTACTATTCAGTATAGATTGCAGTTTCAACTGGCCAATGACCGTATTGTTTGTTTCTGTGGTCAACAGGGCTGATTCCAATCATAGAAAATATCCTGAAACGTTAGTTCTCACAGTTGCTTACCTGTGGAACAGTGGAGTTGTCATGGAATTATTAGTTAGCTGTGGTTAGTTATGGTGTGTATTATTTCTTAGGTGTGGAACAGTAGGTTCATTCTGTCGATATTGGATGGCTCTGGAACAGTTAATTCATTCTGTCTATATTGGATAGCTCTGGAACTGTTGGTTCATTCTGGAAAAGTCAGTGCAGGAATCATCTTTCATGAGTAGTAACCTAACAGATACTGTCTTTGTATTCTTAGCTCCAACCATCTCATTGTTTTACTGATGGACTATGGATGGAAACATTAGTCAGAATTAAAACAAATATGAAACCATCCAATGTTTCTATTCATGTTTCCGGAGAAGAACAGTTGTACAGACTTGGGTGTTGTCTGGACAGATCACTTGAAGCAGCCTAAGTGTGTTGCTGATCGTTAGTTAGTTTCCCCGGTGGTAGGGAACAGCCCTGCTGTCACTATGCCTCAGTCTGCTCTTTTGTTGAAGATGATGGCACTGACACAGCACTTCCACCAGTCAGACAGCTCAGTCATGGAAAACACCAAGATTCACTGTGCTGTTTGTCTGTTAGGTGTGCCATGATTGGCATTGGTTTGAACCTCTTGTTATGTTTTAGTTTTGGTTTTTGTCGGTGTCCTTCCTGTGTTTATTGGTTTCTCTTAACGTCTGTGATCTTCATGTCTTACCTATAAGGCTTTCCTCCCACAAGAAGCTCAAACAGCATCAATTATCTGATACACTGTTTGAAGCATTTGTTCAAAGCACTACTTTTCTCACCAAACCACTGTCCCAGTGTATTACAGCTTTAGTACATGATCATTGTCTTACAGTAATCCTGCACAAGTCATGTATTAATCCATAAAATTCCCTTTGTAGATATTGTTCATTTCTGACAACTCCATTAAAACTGAAAAGCCAGTCTTTCAAAACACAACATGTCCTAATGCCAATTTTTTGTTGCATAAACAACATGCAGCAAGAGGATAAGTTGGTCCCAATGCCTGCTGGTTCCTGACTTAATTGGGATGATTGGGATGAACTAGATTAATCCTTCCGATTGTGACACAGAAGATGCATACTGTTGAAATAAGGTGTTCCCTGTGCCACTGGTTTGGTGACTGAAAGATGCATTAACCAGGACAGGTAGTCCCAGTGTATTCTAACCAAAGATGTGGTCACAGTGACTGGTGATGCACACACGTGAGTAAATGTGTGAATTGAAGTCATGGAAAACCAACCTTCGTTATCAACTCATGTGATTTCACAAGAGTGAGTGAGTGAGTGAGTTTAGTTTTACGTCGCACTTAGCAATATTCCAGCTATATGGCGACGGTCTGTAAATAATCTAGTCTGGACCAGACAATCCAGTGATCAACAACATGAGCATCGATCTGCGCAATGGGGAACCGATGACATGTGTCAACCAAGTCAGCTAGTCTGACCACCCGATCCCGTTAGTCGCCTCTTACAACAAGCATAGTCACCTTTTACGGCAAGCATGGGTTGCTGAAGGCCTATTCTACCCCGGGACCTTCACGGGTCTATTTCACAAGACTTAGGGGTTTTTGTGACTGTACGTGATTCAATCATCACTGACACTGTCATCTGATGAAGGCATTACAGAATACAATTTCATACAGATTTACATGATTCTGGATAGAAACATGTACCAAAAATGCGCACTTGTAGATGTCTTGCTTCTCTCTTCTCTGTTTCTTCAGCAGGGTGTTGGAGTAAGTGTTAAGTTACTGTCAAATCCATTTCGGTGTTTTCTGCATTTGGGCGTATTTCAACATGTTTGTTAACTTTGTGTTGGAATTTCAGCTTCATATACCAAAGAATGTGCCTGAAATTCTTTGACATTTGTATTCATCTGGTTTTTAGTTACAGTGAGAGTAACATGCAGAAGTAAATCAGGTTGTGGTGAAAATTCTACTTCATTCTCATGTAAAATCAACACCGCTGCTCCGTAATGACAATTCTTTTTAACCTAGCAGAGGTGGGTTAGCATAGTGGTTAAAGCGTTCGCTCATCACGCGGAAGGCCCGGATTAGATTCACCACAGGGGTAATATGTGAAACCCCTTTCTGGTGTGTCCTGCCGTGATACAGCTTGAATATTGCTAAGAGCAGAGCACAACTAAACCCAGTGATCAGTATTACCTTACCAATAGTTAAGTGACATTCAAAGAGTTTTAAGAAATTTTGTTGGCATACATAAATTCATATTTATCAAGACATGTGTTACTTTTGAACCATATACACACTTGAAAGAATTTAAAGTACGCTACATTTTTTCGTGACTAATCTTATGCTATCTCACTGTACACCAAAATATCTGAAATCATGTGGAATATGTAGGTGTTCATAGCTTCTTTTGAACATTATACAGTTCCGTCCCTGACGCTGGCTATCTGGTCATAGTCATGCTGGTGTGACTAGTCAGTCTCTGGTGGGACCTTCATGGCATACACACAACATTGTGTCAAGCTCGTATATTTCTATTGCAGAAACAGTTCCAATTAAGTCTGTAATTGTACATTATACGTAATGGCTGCCATGATGAATTGGTAATTGCCGTGCCATTCTGGGATGATATCAAAAGCAGTTTGTGTCCATAGGGTAATGATACCACAATGTGGACATGATGATCAGGGTGGATAGATTCATTATTGGTTCAGACAGGATTAATGGGGCCTCACTTGATTTGTTTCAGAACCAGAACGCAGTATGGTAACCATTCTTTCAGAACAGAAAATTGCATATCCTCTGCATGTTTTATGTAGGTCATCATACCATGTTATTTCCACAGAGAAAGACATCTTAAACATTTAAGCTTATAGACTTAAATGGTCATTTTTCAGCTTTCATGGGACACTTTATCTTCAGCATAATCTTTTGCTTTTTTTTGATTTACTTGGGATGATGATGCCAGTTTTCCATCCTTGAATAAGGAATGTAAATGTCTCAGTCTGAATTGTGAAAAGCTTATTTGATGAATAGGCAATAAATGATATCAATAAATAGTACTTACTGAATATGCAAGGAATTGAATGCCTTCAGAACAGTGTCAGATGTTGTTTCAGAAAGGAGGCAAAGAGTTAAAGAATTCTTAGAATGTTCTAACATGCCAAATCTGAAAATACACCATGTTTTCAATTCAAGGACAGTTGTTCAATATTGTGACTGTTGTGTTAAGTTTGGGATTAATCATTAATTCATTATGTAAGGTTACATGAGTTTTCTTGGATACTTATCTTTGGTGGTAATATTTGTTCACAAGGGGGTTTTTTTTTCATACAGAAAGGGCCTGTTGTGTGATCCCACCTACATCAGTTGATCAGCAGTTGCACCTGTATCTACCTGAACATCACAGGTGCACAGGTCGTTAGCCTCTAATCTGTACCTGTGATAGATGCACTGGTCCTACCAGTCTGATAGCCAGTTTCTTCCTCTCTATCATCCTCTCACAAACTGTGCTTTGCTTATCATAATATCTGACTTGTTAGCATTGGGAAGTGAGATGCACTTTGTGTGAAAATATGGTGGTTAGAGGTTGCCAGGCAACAAGGAGAACTCTAGGATCCCAGGACAGTTTTACAAGAACAAATGGCACTGTGCCAGGAGAGTGTACAAGTTGATCACTCACTATATGTGGGTTTTGCTTGTAAATGCCAATTTTATTGTCTGTCATGAGTGTAATTTATTCTTTGCATTTACACAAATATCAGAATATGACACTTTATGGTGATGTTAGAATATTATTATGAACTAAAACCAAAAGCAGATTTCCCCCCAAATTATAATGTTTAGTATTTCAATAATAGTTTGCAACATCAATAGCACATTTTCAGGAGAATGTAGAGTAACTGTAAGTGTGCATTTCTTCAGTGTCATTCGCAAGGAAGGTGTCAGGGCTGTATCTGGGGGGTATTATCGTCAGCTGGTAAGGCACATTTTCAGGAGAATGTTGAGTAACTGTAAGTGTGCATTTCTTCAGTGTGATTCGCAAGGAAGGTGTCAGGGCTGTATCTGGGGGTATTGTCGTCAGCTGGTAAGGCACATTTTCAGGAGAATGTAGAGTAACTGTAAGTGTGCATTTCTTCAGTGTCATTCGCAAGGAAGGTGTCAGGGCTGTATCTGGGGGTATTATCGTCAGCTGGTAAGGCACATTTTCAGGAGAATGTTGAGTAACTGTAAGTGTGCATTTCTTCAGTGTGATTCGCAAGGAAGGTGTCAGGGCTGTATCTGGGGGTATTGTCGTCAGCTGGTAAGGCACATTTTCAGGAGAATGTAGAGTAACTGTAAGTGTGCATTTCTTCAGTGTCATTCGCAAGGAAGGTGTCAGGGCTGTATCTGGGGGTATTATCGTCAGCTGGTAAGGCACATTTTCAGGAGAATGTAGAGTAACTGTAAGTGTGCATTTCTTCAGTGTGATTCGCAAGGAAGGTGTCAGGGCTGTATCTGGGGGGTATTATCGTCAGCTGGTAAGGCACATTTTCAGGAGAATGTAGAGTAACTGTAAGTGTGCATTTCTTCAGTGTCATTCGCAAGGAAGGTGTCAGGGCTGTATCTGGGGGTATTATCGTCAGCTGGTAAGGCACATTTTCAGGAGAATGTAGAGTAACTGTCAGTGTGCATTTCTTCAGTGTCATTCCCAAGGAAGGTGTCAGGGCTGTATCTGGGGGGTATTATCGTCAGCTGGTAAGGCACATTTTCAGGAGAATGTAGAGTAACTGTAAGTGTGCATTTCTTCAGTGTGATTCGCAAGGAAGGTGTCAGGGCTGTATCTGGGGGTATTATCGTCAGCTGGTAAGGCACATTTTCAGGAGAATGTAGAGTAACTGTAAGTGTGCATTTCTTCAGTGTCATTCGCAAGGAAGGTGTCAGGGCTGTATCTGGGGGGTATTATCGTCAGCTGGTAAGGCACATTTTCAGGAGAATGTAGAGTAACTGTAAGTGTGCATTTCTTCAGTGTCATTCGCAAGGAAGGTGTCAGGGCTGTATCTGGGGGTATTATCGTCAGCTGGTAAGGCACATTTTCAGGAGAATGTAGAGTAACTGTAAGTGTGCATTTCTTCAGTGTCATTCGCAAGGAAGGTGTCAGGGCTGTATCTGGGGGTATTATCGTCAGCTGGTAAGGCACATTTTCAGGAGAATGTAGAGTAACTGTAAGTGTGCATTTCTTCAGTGTCATTCGCAAGGAAGGTGTCAGGGCTGTATCTGGGGGTATTATCGTCAGCTGGTAAGGCACATTTTCAGGAGAATGTAGAGTAACTGTAAGTGTGCATTTCTTCAGTGTCATTCGCAAGGAAGGTGTCAGGGCTGTATCTGGGGGTATTATCGTCAGCTGGTAAGGCACATTTCGCATATAGGAGGTTGATTCACCAGTTCAAACATCAAACTGACACACACAGTCATATTAACAAGCACCAAGCTTCACAATTTCTTGGAATCACTGTCTTTAAATACTACAGAACGGATTTCCTACAGAACCTATATATTCATTTATTTTTTAACACTATAAGGAAAATACAGCCTATCTTGTGTTACCAAAAATATTTGCTGAAAATCTATTAATTAATATGGCCTAAAACCTGCAGTCCTTAAGCCCAAGGACTTTCTCCAGGAGGTATCTGTCACAAGTAATTTTACTTTTACAAATTTTGTGTGACATATTTTAAAGAAACTTACATCAAGTAAAGTGTGAAGGGGAATTATTCATACTATAACGTAATTAGCCCTAGCCTGTCCAGGAAAAGGAGCAATCTCTTGTCACCCTCTCTCCCCTTCAAGTCAATTAGTGCTGACCACCTTAAAGTGGGATAATCTTGCTTGGTCCATTAGAAGTACAGTCAATCCAAAGATAAGCTGATGATGCAGGGGGTGCCATAATAATTAACAGTTGCTGGTTCTTTGATAATAACAGACAACAGGTCTCCTTCTGAAGGAAACCTAGGGTAGAATATGTCCCCAGCAATCTATGGATATCTAGTGAGGCTACGTGACTTGATTAAGTCTTCCTGTTACAGTTCCTTGTTCTTTACTCAAGATACCAGTAAATCTTGTCAACACTTCATAACTTACATGTTTCCTTCACATGGCAGGAATATTGCTGAATAGGGCATGAAATAACTAACACAAAAAGCTACCATGGACAGAAAATTTACCGATAAGTTACTGGTATATTTAAAAAGATATTTCTAAACGTTCACCAGCTGTCAGTTCTTCTAGCTTCAAACATACCTTTCTAATCAGACATACAGACTCAGACTAAGCAAGCCATGGCCCGGTGTCCATACCATCATATTGGGCCAAATTAGAGATTTTGGTGCTGAATATGAAATTAAGGTGTCCATACCATCATATTGGGCCAAATTGGAGATTTTGGTGCTGAATATGAAATTAAGGTGTCCATACCATCATATCGGGGCAAATTGGAGATTTTGGTGCTGAATATGAAATTAAGGTGTCCATACCATCATATCGGGGCAAATTGGAGATTTTGGTGCTGAATATGAAATTAAGGTGTCTGTACTATCGTATTGGGGCAAATTGGAGATTTTGGTTCTGAATATGAAATTAAGGTGTCCGTACTATCGTATTGGGGCAAATTGAAGATTTTGCGTCTGGAAATGTGTTATTATTTGAGAGTACTAGGAAAGTTGACTGTTGAGTTTCCTGGTGTTACTGGGAAGGTAACAGTTGTAGAACTGCTCAATGTATAGGAAAGTACTGATTTGTTGGTTCTGTGTAGCTTAAAATAGTAACTGAACCACAGAGGATATTGGTACTGGCATGCTGACATCTGTAAGTCAACTGCTTATGTTCCATGTCTAAGTGAAGCATCCACTCACCCTGTACAATTAAATTAAAGTCTGTATGTCATGTCAGCATGCTTAAGGGCAATAAAAATATCAGATATCCTTACACTTGAGTTGTAACGATGATCTCTACTTGTAATAAATTGTTTTATGACAAAAACACTTCGCAAATGCTGTCATCTCTTCTGACATCGTGCATGCTACTTTGTCTCCTCCATGCAATGGCATTGTTCCATGGCAATACTTCCTGAGTGACACTAGATAAAGTCTCCTTGGGGAATCTAGGCAAAGATAGATTTACCATCCACCTTGTCAGCTAATATATTCTGTGGTGGAGCTCTATCTCTTGGATGATTGTGTGTCACCTTTACTCTCACACAGTTTCACTTGTGTCATAGAATTTCATATTGTCTTCTTAAGACCACACTTATAGAGTGATTATTATCAATTGGGGTATTGAACTAGACAGATGAATGAAATATTTAGAACATGGTAGCAAGCTGAATTGCATACCAGTTCGCACACATACAAATAGCAAGCACCTGTTGTTGGAAAGTAGTGTCATAGGTCAGTTAGCAGTTTGTTCACTAACGTAATGTTTCCATTGATAGGATGCAGGGATCGCTAGCCAGGTAATATCTGACCGCCAACAGGCTCATACAAACAATGTAGTGTGTGTAGCTTTCAAGGTCTGCTTGCTTTACAGATGTACGCCTTTGCTAGCATAATAAACACTAGTCTACTACAGTGTCCAATGTAGGGGAGTGGAGGGTAGTTGGGAGACTTGAGGAGTATGAAGATAATGAGATAAACATCCTGACGAGCAATATAGTGGTATCAGGAGTTATTATGACACCCTTACCTGCTTGTCTGAAATGACAGCATAGGAATGATGCAGGAGTGTACACAAGCAGTGTTCTTGTAAATTGAAGCAATGGATTATTGGTCACAGTGACCAAACGAACAAGCAGTCGATGATTATGGAACTATGGCTTTAGTCTTTGATACACTTGACAATGGAACATATCTTCAAAGTTGTCAGAGCCTAGAAACTTGTTTAATTCTTAGAAAACCCATTTCACTTGCTGAAAAATATTGACAGAATATTCCTTGTAAACTCCAGAAAGTTTTAAAGTAACATGTTGCTTCATGTGATACTTGTTTGCAATAACAAGCTGAATAGCAAAACCAGAAAAAATGATGCTAACCAGTTTATTTTCTATGATTGATCAGTTGCAATGAAGCAATCCTCAGCTGTGAGATTTGAGCCCATTCCCAACACTAGCATAGACTTGGCTGGATAAAGGAGTGTAACTTAAGTAACCAAGGTGATGCATCCCAGCAAACCTGTCAGTGAATGGTTTACACATAGTCCTTGAAATAATCATATGTTTAAGGTTTGATAAAAGTAGTTAAACCAAGAAAACCTCAACCAGGAGCCAAAATATTGCTTTGTTTGGATAGTAGAAGTGATGTCTGCAAGGCTTGCCTCATAAGGGAATGAGATTGGAATAAGGTGAATAGTTTATGAAATGAGGTCGCTCAGTGACAATATGAGTTGACACATTCATAATCTATGCCCAAGTCGGGATATTCTTCATATTCCAGAGAAGGTTAGGCACCTGTGGTGTATATAACTTAAATGTATAACACTGCTTGCAGGTCCTCAAAACGTCTTGCCTGCCTTGGCATACAAGTCAACTCACTTAACTCTAGTTTTACCTCCATTTTTCCACTATTTTTTGATAGTGCATGAGTGGATGACTCACAAGAAACAATGAAAGAACCCTTTTCAATACATGGCATATAGTCAAACCAAGACTGCTTTGTTTAGCAACATGAATGAATACTTGATTTTGGAGATGTTGTCAGACCGATGTTATCAGACTGCTGAAGTTGCCAAAAAGTGATTTCTGTAAACCTGTTATGCATTGGGAGTTTCCATTGTGAGACTACAGTATATGATAAAAGGTTTCAGATTGTAGCTTGTATACAGCTTGTTACGAGTCTCTGCTTCAAAACAGATTAAGAGGTTCAGACTTTTTCAAGATCTCCAGCAATTCACTGAGCAAATATTGGCCTACCTCCTACAGCCTCCAGTAGGAGAACATTCATAGATAATGGCAGCCACATTTTCATCATTATCATCTAACACTTTTTAAAGCATGTGTGTGTATTTCAACATGAAAACTTGTACAAGAATGCTTTGAAATACTGTAGAGGATTGTTTATTAGACATGCACAAAGCAGGCCCTTTGAGTCCTCTAAAGAACAAGAATATGTCGACACCTAATGCCTTGCATATGTCCATGAATGATTCTTGATTTGAGGAAACTAGATAGCAGCTAGTCTCTGTGCAGCGCCTACTGTCAGTAACAAGCTACCAGCTTTAAGAAGTGCTGTCATAGTCACCCTAAATTGGTGTGTACTGGCCATGAATGATTGATTAATGGCTTCAATCATAAGATGTTTGAAATATACTAAAGGCAAAAGAAACTTTACCAATTAAAAATGAAATGCTATAAAATTAAGTTAAAACTTAATTAAGTGTAATTATGTCATCCAAACAATGCAGAAAGTGATCCACATCCATGACACATTTATTTACAATGACAGTAGGCAGTATCATGCAACTATGAAAAAAAACAACTGGGAACTAAGATTGTGTGACAGTTGTATTTCCTTGAAAAAACAATTCACCCATATTGAGCTCCTGTCTTAAATGGACTATGACAAGCACCTGCTATCAGGACAGAAATGTGCTAACTTAGTACAGGTGCTGATACGCTTAGTCATAGATCCTTCTGCATTTCACAACATGCTTTGATGGCAGTAAGTATTTGACTGGAACACTGTTCCAATCAGCAGTAGCCAAACTCCTTTACTTTTAACATCTTGATAGGGAGCCCTTGACTTTCCTGTTGAAGTTTGAATATGATTTGTATATGATTAGGAGGTATAAAGAACTTCTATAGACAGTGTAAATAAATTTGTTTTGATTTTGAAGGTTTGTAAAGGCGGTTCATCCAATACATGTGGTCGCACTATTCGTGGTGATCTACAGTACCTCATAACTGATAATGAACAGTTGTTTATCATTGTCTATTGTACAATTCTTTCCCAGTTTATATGGTGCTTATAATATTTGGTAAAATCTAGCATGTTTTTGTGATGTGAAAACTCAGATCAGTCAATAAAGCTGATTCTGTCATTCTCCAAAGTTGAAATACAAGTTATATAATGGACAGTTTGACTGTTTTGTAGCAGCTTTAATTCAGCATTGAGGCTACTAGATCATCACTGAGGTGGCCTGACTCTATTGAAGCTTGCCCTCACAGAGGTTTGTGCCTCTTGTCCAAGTCTCCATGTTTGTGCTTGTGATTTATGAGTCACAGAGTCAGTTTAATGTGTAAACCATGATCTGGTTGTTGCCACTGATGGCAGATTGAAGAATGCCTGATGCATGTTGATCTGGCCTCCCCATGATCTAAATCAAACACAGCCACTGTTGGCCAATTTCAGGGAGCTGAAGACTTGAAATAGATAGAAAGTCATGTGTGTCATGGGGTCAAAACCAGAAATGGTTCATCTGGCTTTTAATACAGACGATGAATACTTCTGCAGGATAGATCAAGGCAGTGAGGTAGCCAAGTGGTTAAAGTGTTTGCTTATCATGACAAGGACCCAGTTTCATTTCCCAGCATCAGTACATTGTGTGAAGCCCATATCTTGCATTCCCTGTTGTGATATTGCAGGAACATTGCTAAAGCAGCATAAAATCACTCATGCACTCACGCACTCATGCACTCACTCAGATTCATTCTTCTAGTGTACCCTGCCATTACATTGTTGGAATATTGCTAAGAGCAGCATAAGACCATACTCAGCCAGTGTCAGTCTTTCTCATACAGACGTCGCTTTAGTGAGTGAGTTTAGTTTTATGCCGCACTCAGCAATATTCCAGCTATATGACGACAGTTTGTAAGTAATCAAGTCTGGACCAGACTAGAGCATGAGCATCAATCTGCACAGTTGGGAACCCATGACATGTGTCAACCAAGTCATTGAGCCTAACTACCCGATCCCTTTAGTCACCTCTTATGACAAGCATAGTCACATTTTATGGCAAGCATGGGTTACTGAAGGCCTATCCAACCCCAGATCTTCATGGGTGACATAACTTAAGCATATCCAGAGTTCATTCTCCTATATATATTTTACCAAAGCCTTGCCTCTGCATACACTGCCATTCTTCTGTCTATCTTCCTCTAAAGGCTTTGTTTCTGCATATCTTGTCGAGGCTATTTGTCTGCATATCCACTGGCCAAAGTCATGTTTCTGTACCTTCCTAGCAACACCATGTCTGATGCACACTGGAGGATGGCTGGCAACTGTATTGGACCATACAAGGTTGTGGACAGCCTGTGGTGAGATTATCATGGCCAGGAGATAAGCCCTCATATAAGCTGTCATGACAAGATAGATGTCTGCATGTTGAGAATGCCAACTCCGTCCTCCATGGTGGATAAGTAGAGTAGCTGCTGACCACAGACTCTTCTCACCTTCATCTCGGCCACTTCTATACACAAACAAATATTGATGTTTGTGGAATATTGTTTGAGTTAATGACTCTTTGTTTACTCTACTTGATCTTTGTTAAGTGGCTCTTGACATTATTTGTCTTAACAGCCTGTCCCCAAAACCTCTTCAGTCTGGACCACAGCAGTGTCTCTTTGCATCATTCTTTACATTTCTGTGTGTTATGAACTTTTGTCAACTGATTGCACCAAATCGATCAAAATTTTGGTGTTTGGCTTCAGACTGAGGGGTTGGCATCAGCTGTGTAACTGTTAAATTATAATGAAATGGTTTGCATGTTACAAACGCTAGAGAACTTGACAGTGGTTTATTTCAACCAGGGCAGAAATGTACAGAAAGAGTCTTTGTTTCCCTGCCGTCTGTATTCCCTGCCGTCTGCCTGGATAACTAATTTAGGCATCAAACACTTCCCTTCCCTTTGAATGTTACCTTAAGAGTCCGACTGCTGCCTCATGTATGAAACATCCATCTTCACAGATATTTGATGGTAAGTGTGTAAACACTCCTTCTTGAGCAGAAGTATCTTCCTACAGAAATAGCAAATGTGTATCTCAGTTTTTGCCAAAAACCTTCCAATCTACTAACCCACACTTATCTCTTGGCATCATTGTCAGTAGATCTTAGTGTTAATGTATGGCCTATTATTAGCTGAGCTTGTACGGTAGAAGAAATATTACAAGTCACTTGGCCGTCAAACTAGTGACTAAATCACAAACTGGAAAAAAGGTTTAACATTGTCATTCATAATGCTAAAATCCTGGGTTCATTTCCCTCGCTCACTCACTCACTCTTTAAGGGTTTCTCTAGCTGACCTGAGCATTGCGACTGACTCGTTCACTGTGCCTGGATGTTGGGCCATGATGTTCATCCAAAGTTCCACATTAGCTGTATGTCTATATGACTACACAAATACATCTACCATTACCCAGTTATCCTTTGAGTTCCTTACCTAATGTTCCCATTTGAGTATGCTTGCATGTATGTCTGACAGTCGTTATTTACTGAATGAATATGGACCGGAGATATGCATGCAGGCAAGATTAAGTCTCTCTGCTTTTAGCCTATACATGCATAGCTGTTGCAACTTGTCACACACGTTGGGCTGGAAATTGTACATGTGATATGTTATGCAGAGCAATTTTAAAACATGTGAATCATTGTTTTGAGATAATGATTTGCGAAGCAGTAAGGGGTATTGAGAAGACTACATAAGGTCTCACTGCATATGGATTATAGGGAACAAGTGTCCTTGTTATGGTATCTGATCGAGCAAAAGTTTATCTGAAATTAATCTCATAATGGATACATAATGCCATACTCACTCTGTAACCCAACAACCCAAACTCAGCCAACCCCCCTCCCCCATCCACCCACCCACCCACTGCCCCACAGGAAGTATTGATCAGCAGAGTATTCCTGATCTCCCTGAATGGCTGAGCACATCTCATCACTCCGACATTGATTTCGTGGTGGTATTCTCTGTGAACACTCTTGGGACCAACTCAAATGAGTTTAATTTATACATCACTTCAGGTTGGAAGATTTTTATTGTTTAATCATTACGCTAAGTACTATAGTTCAAATAACATGTGGAACAAATGTCCATAGTTCTGTTTTATAGTTGGTGAACTGCTGCAAGATTAGAAATGATCTACAACCTGAGCGCATACAAGCCAAATACTGCAGTATCATACCCAAAATGACTTTCATATACCTTAATTGAGATGTCAGATTCAGCGTTGCAATACAAGTACAGGAGACTATCCGCAAACAACCATTATAAGCTATCAGAAGCAGATATCAAAAGACATAGTCAATCTTATGTAGACAAGGATGGATATAAGCAAGCATTGGTGGATGTTAAAGCGTGGGCAGGCACAGGATGATGTGAGCAGATATTGGTGGACCAAGGAGGCACTGGTGGACATTAACATCAAGCCATTAGCAATGGCAGAAATGAGTTAACATTGGCAAGCATTGCCAGGTTTATGTGGTCATAAGTTGTCAAAAGTAGGCATAAGCATGATGACTGAATCATCAGAAGGACCTTTCACTATTGTTAAAGTGAGCGACACCAGTTATGCTACACAATGCTGAAGAGCTCTCTTATCAGACTGAATATGGTATTAGTTTGTTGATGGTAGGCCATGATCATGCGTTACATGTAATGATAGAAAAAATAGCTTCAGTGATCACTGAAAAGTGTTGACAGCTTTCAACCATTTTGAAATGAAGTAATTAATCATCACCTAATGTTGTCTTTTGACCTGATTTCAACACATCATCATGTCATGGTGTTCAAAGATGAGGCTAGATGTCAGGCCTAGTTATGTAATACATGATGATGGGCGTCATGGTTGTGTTTGAACTCTTCATCTCATGGAAACAGGAACTGGTCACTTGAGATAATGGCTGGCCATCTCTGGCCACCCTTCAATTCATCAGCTGACACACCAGGGGCCTCTAATTGATTGGGCCTTGGAGCAGCGTAGGCAATTTACACACAAGATTTATTGCAAGGCTGGACAGAGGAGAAAGGCAAGGGGAGGGTGGAACTGCATTCTTTACATTCATTACCTACCAAACATTGATTTGGTTTCCTGTCAGTGTAAGGGTAAACACGCTGGAAAGGCCTTCAATTTGAATGTCTCATTCTGAAAAGGCAAAGATTTGAAATAAATTGTGCAAAATGCCTTAACAGACATGTTTCCTGAAAGGGCAGCATTTCTGTATTGTTATGCTTTCGACATCGATGTTACTGTATAGATACCAGTGACAACACACATCCATTCTCTGATAGTTTAGTGATCCATTACCTTTTTAATGTATGTTTAGGATAAGATGAGAAGGATGCTATAAATTTTCTTGCAACAAATTGGCATTACAATAAATTTGGCATTTAATGGAATGGTATGATTTATGGGAGGAGCATGTTTGAAATGAACAGAGGAATGGCCTAACCCTGGAGTTTTGACCACTGTATGTTCTAGTGTACAGAGCCAGGCAACTTATGGGAGTAGCAGAGGTGATGGATATATGGAGAACTGATTCTGACAGGAGGAAAGTAGCATTGATCTGCCTGCATTGGAGATACAGATCAGTCTTCACTCCTTGTCTACAGATTCAGTGATGCAGAGGTGGGCAGTTTATTGGGATAGAGTTCAGTGGTCAGGAAAGGTCAAGCATGCGCTGGCTTGCAAGTCGTGCCTGTTGGGCACAATCCTCAGGTCTCCTTAGATTTCTAAGCTTTTTCAGGGTTGTCATAGACATTCATTCATTCATGCACAAAGACAGCATGTAATGTCGCTCAGGATTGCCTGTTCTGTTTTATCTCTGGCAGGTATGTCTGCATTGTTTCAGCTTTTGTGAGTCCATTAATCAACTCGGGAACACTATCTGTGTACAGTATCAATAGCTGCAGCACCCTGTGTGTTTATATACTGACAGAAAGAAATAAAAGAACAGCTGTATTTGGAACCATGTGCTTCATCCTTTGTCATAAGTCCATCAGATAAGCAAATTGTTAATCAAGTGAACATAATACAATCACTCATTGATATTTTTTGTTAATACTATTTTTGGTTAAGACTGAATCATGTTAAAATGTACTTTATAGATTATTGTCGCTTTCTGCATGGAATGTTTGTGCAGTAAATATCTCTATGGATCAAGGATGTATCCTTAAGCATAATCTTATTTTATTTACCAATAGGTTTGTTAAATAGGAGCCAAGTTTGCTCCCAAATATTTGAATCCAAGGACCCCCACATTCTTAATGTATTTAGTGTTTGTGTTTTGCCAAGGAGCCATGTCAGTCATAAGTTCCAACTCTCCAGTATATCACATAATATAAACTATTATCTTACTTCACACATGAATGTCCTTTTCTGATTGGCTGAGGGCTTTTCTGCTGTTTTTATTGTACCTTTCTTACAAGCGCGGTACATTGCAATATGCCCCGCTGCCAATAGCAACTCATTCGTACTTGATGGTAGTTACTTTTTTATCTTGAATAGTATTAAATCACGAATGATGCTCGGAAATTACCAATGTTTTGCGAATGGAAATTGATAGAAGGGAGATAACTCTACCCATGCTTCAAACAGTTCAAAAATTAACATTGAGGTGTTCGGTGAGATAAGTATGTTGTTCACTGGTCCCTAGGGGACCATGGGTTGAGGTACCCTCGATGTTTGTTTATGTTCCCAGGGAACATAAACAAAGATCCCGGGTACTTCAACCCATGCAACACTTGTGACCAGTGAACAACTTATATTGTAACTTATAATCCATTTATAATCAGCTCCGGCTTCCCTCAGTTCACAGATGTTATGAAATTTACTTCATTGCTGGAGATATAATAAGAGTTGAAATCATTTGGGCATGAAGCAACACTTTCCTCATTGGTCACATATGTCACATTGTGCACATGAGACAGGCTACACAGGATCAATTAGTGAAACAGAATTAATATCGATATGCTGCAATCAGGAAGGTACAGTGTTCAATTAGTCACTCAAGTCTCCTCTTTCAAACTTGATTTCAAACTCCAAGCTATGTGCATTGGTTCATTGACATTTACAGATGTGTCCCAATGTGTTCATAAGTATGTTATGACATTTGATCAACTGGGTATTCTTGCAGCAGAAAGTTCCATCAAAACTTGATGTCATGAAAGTATCAGGACCCCATTTTTGTCTCCAGACTAGAATGTTGTATATGGGATGCTTATATGGAACATGGCAGTAATCACCCTTGTGTACTTGTTGCACATCTTGGTTTTAACACTGGTTTATGTTTAACTATGTTTGTAGGCGTATTACCAGGTTCAGGAAGTACGCTGTGAAAGTGCATGTGCTACAGCAGCAACTGCCTTGTGCACCTTCAGTCAGAGATGACCTGACCCGTGTTTAATGTGTTTACAGATGGTTAGCAGTGATTGAGACAGGTTGCCAGGCGGTGTTGAGAACTCAGTGTCAAAAGTCATGCATGTTATGTGGTTAATTTGGGAACAGTAGGTTGGGGTGACCTTTGAAGCAGCAGACAGAATAAGGATTGATTAATCATAGCCCTGTATGGTTATTGTAATCACTGTTCATTGAAGCGATCACCCAGTATCAGGCAATCAGATTATTTTTATAATGTGGAACATCGTATCATTTTTTTAAATATTTCAGTAAATGTGACCACTGCTGATCATTGGTTCTGGTGTTGGTATTGGTATGCATGCTAGGTTTACATGTTTTCTCTTAATAAATATATTAAAAATCAATTTGGCAGTTATGTATTATAATACATACCAGTATGGAACCAAGAGGATTTTGTCATTATTCTGATGGAAACTGAAGGAATACAGACTTGCTTTCCTACTGTAGTTTTGTTATCACCCTTTCAGTTTCAGTTAAGGACCTTGCAAAAATACTATATTTCCACTTGCCTAGGGACATCATGTTAAGCCAGCTGAGTGCTTAGTTAAGTGGGTGTATTAGTCCTTATCATCGTCTACAGTACTCATCAGAGAGTGTTCTGTCTATTACTGAACATCCCACAAGTAGACTAATGCTTAGTGTCTGAATATGTAATCTTATTTTTAACAAACAAACACATTTAAATTGAAAAGGAGCCCTGGAGGCTGACAAGACATTCAGAATTCAGAATTGCTTTATTTAAAGCCTTAGCACTGTATAAAGGGCTAGGCTGGAGGGAAAATAATGCGGTTCAGGCACTGCAAGACTTGCTACCCACATAGCTGAACACCCATAGTGTGTCAAGGAATCTTTAAGTCACACAGATAATGTGTAATTACACTGATGTGACACTTTAACTGTGGTTTAATTTACGAGTGTCCTCAAATCTAATGCTCCCTACACAGCACTGTAGTTTTAAGAAAATCTAAGGAAGACCTCTGAACACCATACTAATGTTCCATATAAACTACAGCCTTGTTCATACAAGGAATAACTGAAAATTACAATAACATCACTCTGAGATCATTGGTTGTGTTATATCTTCATGTATACACCTCTCACTTAGATCATTGGTTGTGTTATACCTTCATGTATACACCTCTCACTTATATCATTGGTTGTGTTATACCTTCATGTATACACCTACTCACTTAGATCATTGGTTGTGTTATACCTTCATGTATACACCTCTCACCTAGATCATTGGTTGTGTTATACCTTCATGTATACACCTCTCACTTAGATCATTGGTTGTGCTATACCTTCATGTATACACCTCTCACTTAGATCATTGGTTGTGTTATACCTTCATGTATACACCTCTCACTTAGATCATTGGTTGTGTTATACCTTCATGTATACACCTCTCACTTAGATCATTGGTTGTGTTATACCTTCATGTATACACCTCTCACTTAGATCATTGGTTGTGTTATACCTTCATGTATACACCTCTCACTTAGATCATTGGTTGTGTTATACCTTCATGTATACACCTCTCACTTAGATCATTGGTTGTGTTATACCTTCATGTATACACCTCTCACTTAGATCATTGGTTGTGTTATACCTTCATGTATACACCTCTCACTTAGATCATTGGTTGTGTTATACCTTCATGTATACACCTCTCACTTAGATCATTGGTTGTGTTATACCTTCATGTATACACCTCTCACTTAGATCATTGGTTGTGTTATACCTTCATGTATACACCTCTCACTTAGATCATTGGTTGTGTTATACCTTCATGTATACACCTCTCACTTAGATCATTGGTTGTGTTATACCTTCATGTATACACCTACTCACTTAGATCATTGGTTGTGTTATACCTTCATACATACACCTCTCACTTAGATCATTGGTTGTGTTATACCTTCATACATACACCTCTCACTTAGATCATTGGTTGTGTTATACCTTCATGTATACACCTCTCACTTAGATCATTGGTTGTGTTATACCTTCATGTATACACCTCTCACTTAGATCATTGGTTGTGTTATACCTTCATACATACACCTCTCACTTAGATCATTGGTTGTGTTATACCTTCATGTATACACCTCTCACTTAGATCATTGATTGTATTATGCCTTTATATGTGCACCCACCCACACTTTCATCCACTTTCCCATCCATCTGATTCCTTCCATTAATGCATATCCCAGTATACCCAACCTACACCCCCACCCAACCCATCTATCCATCCGTGCACCATCCTATTCCCCTATCTATCTGTTGAGCTTTGTTGCTGCTATCCAAAGTAATTCAACAAACAATAGGGTTCATCATAACATTTTTGCTTCGTTGTCCACAATTACTCTCCTCAGCAAAGGTCAAACTAAGGTTCCATTAAACTACTTTGTTAGTTGTACTCTTCAGAGTTGAAACAACATCTCCATGTCAGGGAACACTCCACTCTTCACCTCCTATTGAGGTACATACTTGTGAAGGAAAACATGCCTCAAAGCTCTGAGCACAACATGTCAGCCGACAAGCAGGAGTCCTTTGAAAATTTGTAAGGCCCTTTCAATAATATTTGTTTCAGATAACGAACCTTGGACAGATGCTAGTATATCATTTAGGAACAAAATATGGTTCTTACCTATATATGGATGGTTTGCTAGCCATACGGTTAAAATGTTTTCTTGTCATGTTGAAAACCAGGGTTTGTTTCTCCTCATGGGTAGTGTGTGAAGCCCTGTTCTGGTGTCACCCCATTATGATATTGCTGCAAATGCCATACATTAACATTAACTTAAGACTATCATAGCACTAAGAGAGGTTTGGAAATCTAGGCCCAGGATTTTACATGATAAGAGTGAGTGAGTGAGTGAGTTGGGTTCATGCTGCTTTTAGACATATACCAAACTATCTTAGATTCCCCACATGGGTACAATGTGTGATGTCCATTTCTGGTGGTAACCTGCAATGATATTGCTGGAATGTATCTGAAAGTGGCATAAAACTAAACTGACTCACTCATGCACAATATTCACAGTTTGCCAGATACCAGGGCAAAGTTTTCTTATTAGGGATCATATTGGGGAAGTACCCAACCTCTCCTTCTTGTATTGTATCAACAGGATTGCCATTCCTCCACCAGCTGTCACTTGCTTGCAAACAAAGCCAGTATTTATAGTTAACATTTCAACAATGTCAAAAACAAGAATCTTCTGAATGGAATTGTCTTAAGATACATATTTATAGGTAGGTTATGTATGTTGACAATTACATATGTGATATCCAGATCAGGTGGTAAGGTTTGCTGACTTGTTTGACATGTGTCATCAGTTCCTAGCTGCGCAGATTGATGCTCATGCTCTTCATCACTGGTTTGTCTGGTTCAGACACAATCATTTACAGACTGCCGCCATGGATCTGGAATATCTCCCTGAGTGCAGCATCAAACAAAATACGCATTCACACTGCCTTAGCCCTCCCTGTAGTACTAAACCCAAATGAAATAAGTCTTGATTTCCTAATGGTTAGGTTTTCAGTTTTGAAATCTTGCTGGGATTCCTGTTCAGTTTAAATTTAATTATTTTTTTTCTGTCAAAATGATATATATATTCAGAAACTAGGCTTGACAGTGGCCAGAAGATGAAATCATGTTGATACAGACATGGACATGGTACCAGAAACCATTTTGTTAACTAGTCTGTTTACAACCGGCTTTGAGGAATTGTGGTGAAAAGTTCAGACATAGTTAATCCTACCTTATTCATATCACAGTGATTAAGACTTCATTCCGCTCAATTAAGTGTACGTGATCCATGAGCTGTGTAAACATGTGTGAAGGTTCACCATCCTGAAGCATGTGTTTTGTGTTAGTGAGGACACGCCCACCTCGGATTTACTGCAATTAGCTGAAGGACAGGGCTTTTCAATTTGCAATTAATTTACTTGCTTATTAAGAGGTGGAGGCATTGTTGTTTCTGGTTTTATGGGACAATGCCTGTGGGGTCATGTAGGACAAGCATATCAACGGTGATTTGTTAAGTGAGGTGAGGTTATTAGTGAATGGAAGTTGTACATGCTATTGTTACAGTACTCTGTTCAGCCTGAGCATGTTCATCACTTGCACGAGCTGACACCATCGAGCACAAGGTTAACTCAGCGGCTTGATGGATTGGATGTCAGGAGAAGCGATGTCCTTGAAATATCAGTCATGTGTTTGTGTGGTCCATCCTTGACTATATACAACCGACCCACAATCAAACCACCATCACGACTATAGCTTGTATGAAGCAGCTAAGTTGGATGGTCCAGTCACAGATGATGACCTTCCTCAACTAGATTATTTTGACTAGACATGGTAATTTGCAGGAGACGGTTATGTAGCTGGGTGTGACATTATACCCTGAACAAACTCTCTGCTCTACATAGTATTGTGGGAGTAACGTTCTGTCATATTACATGATGATTCATGATCTCATGTCCCTCCTGAATTTCCAACACTCATTGTCATGCTTCTCAGTGAAGACAGATGCTGCCGCTGTCATCTTCATATTGTGTGTGGTCCACAGATTAGACCAACAACTAGTCTCTGAAAAGAACATATTTTACAGAAAAAAGTTCCAAGTAAAACAAATAAAATGAAAAGGAGCTCTGAGACTTTCTTCATCCTGGAGGTGTGAAAATTTAGACTTGCCACATTTTCTGGACTTCCATGGGCTTTCTTGAATATATTTGCTTGAGGGTCTGTATGACAGACCACTGACTGATCTAAGACAGTGGAATTTGCTGTACAGAGTTTTGTCGCTAAGGCATGCTTGGAAATTATCATTGCGAGTTTGAATCCTGATTCATTTGATCATGTTTCCAGGTTTGTCAGCTTGAAACCAGGTAAAGATCTGAGACAAGCAGTTGCCACAAGAAGGACAATGATGTAGTGTAGTGTGTAAAGCATTCACTCATCATGCTGAAGACCTAGGTTCATTTCCCTACAGGACTACAATGTGTGGAGCTTATTTATGATGTCCCAGAGCGGGACAAAACCATACTAATTCACACATCACACATGAAAGCTAGGACCACTTTCTGTCCACATTAGGACTGTGGTGAAAACTGTTTAAAACTCACTCACTCTACACCCCTGTTTTATTAGCAGAGTGTGCTGACCCTGTGTTATTGGCCCTATATACCAAGCTACAGGATAGCAATATGGTTGTGAAAGAAACAAGCAGGAAATCAGATCACTATAAAGTGCTTGTTTTGCATATGGTATTTGGAATATCACAGACACACTGTTTTGTCAGTGTTATGCTGCTGTACAGAGCTAAACATGCAGTTTGGTTAGGTTGACCTGGCAGTGCTGAAATCCATCAGGCTTAAAATACATGCGTATATCTGCCTGAGGGCACAAGTCAAGACCTCTGATGAACCTGTGTCTTGGTGAAGCTGCATATTCCCTGATAGGAGCTCAGTAGCCTATGGTGGTACAACTGATGCGCTCTGCTCTTCCCTCAGCCATAGGTTTGAGTCTCCCACTGAGTCAGTTAGATTATGATCCTTGGCTGTGTTTGAAATTATGCATGAGCAAGACCTCTTTGTCATTTGTCATTAGTCCAATAATATAGATTCCGAGTCCTTAGATTCAAATATTCTATCAGCAAACACTGCTTGTTCTGTCAGCAAAATGTGTATCCCGGGAGACAACCTATGTTTAACAACAATTGATTTTAGAATAGTTGGGAAGGATCAGCAAATGTGTTGGTTGCTTGTCTTAGTACACGTGATGGCATGTGTAATTGCTCATATCAATGGATTATCTGGTATTGTTGTGTGCAACCTGAAAAATATGCATGTATGCACTCACATAAAATGTGAACAAATTCATTGCTAATGGGTTTCATCCTAAAGGGCAAACATGTACATCCTTTACTATCATAGTGTAAGTGAAAACAGAGGTGCATTTAACCCAACTCCCCAAATGACTTGACTGTTATCAGTGTTATGAAAACATTACGATGTTAATGATATCTGGAGTTGGTGTGAGACATGGTGTGACATGCTGTATACGTTATGGTTTCATAATGTGTGCTGAGGACACCTGGGACTAGGCCAGTTGGGGTGAACTTTTGAGATAGTGTCCAGCAGAGCTTTCATTATGCCTAGATACTTAAATACTGTACAGGGTTCAGAAATATTGTTGTATTGTAAACTATTGTTGTAACAAACTTTGAGGGGTGTGGTGGTGCAGCTTAGTGGTTAGAGCATTCACTTGTCACGACAAAGATCCGGGTTTGATTCCCAACATGGATACAAAGAAGGAAGCCTATTTCATGTTTTCTCTTTCCCCACCCCTAACCCACCCCACCAAACCCCACCCCACTGATGTTGCTGGAATATTGCTAAAGCAGCAGAATATTGCTAAAACTAAATTCACTCACTCAAACTCAAAGGGACCACAGAAATTAGAGCATTATATCCGTTGTTCATTTAAGCATGTCAGCTGGAATATGTTGTTAGTGCATCACTAGCAACTGTATGAAGTTTCTTGCCTCTATAGCGATTAGTTGAGGTTTAAGGTAAACCATATTTCTTGTCATGTCTCATTCATGATGCCACTTTATGGCCTTACATTTTTCATTCTACAGACATTGTTGTCGCCACAAGTTCCTCCTTCAGACATCAATCTCATTTCATGACTTCGCTTGAAAAATGAAAACTTATTATAATTACTTGACAATAACTTTTTATACTCCAGCAAATAAAAGCAGCACTGACTCTGGAACTGGCTTGAGTCTCCATAGCAACAAGATGCAGCTATGTATAAGTTGTCTGTCGTCTAAGCAGCTGATGTGTTGGCTGATGTGTTGGCGCTGGTCATGATAGCGCCGTTGGTGCAGAACCTTTCAACAATCACCTGTGTTACTCAATCAATGCTGCACTTAATGATCGCTGCTCTGAGCTGTATAACCATGATAACTGAGTGTCCTAACAATGTTTTACAAAGTGATACTAGTTATGGTGATTACTTATGTGAAATATAGTCTCTGTCAGCTGTTTGTAGATAAACTGATAATAATAATAATATTTGGAGATCAATGCCCAGGTGATAATGATCAACAGTGATATATGAATCTTTAAACTACAGCGAAGGATTCTTGATGTGTAGACTTTAATTCAAACACTGATGATTGTTTCAATTAAGTATCAAACTTTCATGATACTATTTTCCACAACAGTGTGGTATATACGAGACACAAAGATCTTCCTCCTTGATGTGGTTCTCAGATACTACATGGCACGCAAGTTATTTTAGTGAATTGAGATGGCTGCATGCCTCTTGTCTAATGCATGGTGAAATATTGATTGTGTACGATGTGGAGTGCAGGCGCACTGGGGGAATCAGACAGGTGATCTAATTATTTAGCGACTCACCTAGATTTATGCTCCACCTGCTGTACACAGGTAAAAGGTGGGACTATAGAGGAAACTTCTGTACATGCCAGGGACAGTACTCCTTGCTGCATATGGACGAGCAGGTAATGGAAGCTCGTATACACAAATTATGGGTAATTCCTGGTTTCTGTTTATACTGGAGTAACATAACACACAAAAGGGGAATGTGGTTTGCAGGCATCTCTCCCTATCTAGTGGTTGGATGGCTTGTTTTGTATGATTTTTTAATCAAAATCATAATCTGTCAAGGGTATAAGATCCATGTCCATCCGAGACACAGTGACATTTTCCAGAATTTCACAAGAATTTGGAAGGTTTCTCCTCTCACCAGAAGTACCAGAGAAGTTGAAGTATTCATCAGTTTTTTAATTTGTAACCTCCAAGCTTTGCCTACAGCTGCTTTTGGAACCTTCAAGTCAGTCAAGTCCTTGACCTGAAGAAAGTGGTACATATAGGCTACTACAGATGAGCAGGGGATTAGTACGGGCTGTTGGAAATGAGAAGAGGATAAGAAAAAAGTGGGGATGATCATTTTATTAAATCTATGCTCAAGCATATGTATAAATGAGGTTCCTTTGAAGGCTGCATTGAAGAGTAGGACTAAAGCCCAGCCTTGACATGAATGATGCAGCCAGATGTTTTGCCTAAATTTGCCAGCATTGGTAAAGTCTGATTGACCAAAAAGGCATTGCAGTGTTGGGATTCAAACCTACAAAATGCTGATCCTGCGTGTTAAGGGAGTCAACCTTTCACAACTGATCTATTTTTATCAATATCTGCTTCAGCTAATTAAAGGTAGCATCTGTTGAAACTGATCATGTTCCACAATGTAAACACTACAAGTGATAAGAGTGAGGTGTTACTGACTTCACATGACCAGTCCCAACACTGATGTTGGTCCATTAGCACTGTTAATTCGTCAATCGCTGTTCACACAAGAGAGGCCCTGGTTGTGTCTGTGCTGGGTGGGTACTGTGTCATGACTGTACAAACGTGCACTACACACTACAGACAAAATATAATTCAGTGTTTGAAGGTTAATCCTGCTCCATTACCAGATCACTCGATCACTGGATAATGTAGCTGATTTAGACAGTAAACATGCTGGGGATGGCATTCCCATGTCTGACATTCATCTCTGTTGGCTGGCCCTCTGTTGGCTGGCGTGTACTCTCACCTCACATCTTTGTTGGCTGGCCCGACCAAGGGTTTGTACTCTGTCACCACTGCTTTATCTGTGTGTACTCTCACCTCACATCTCTGTTGGTTGGCCCAACCAAGGGTTTGTACTCTGTCACCACTGCTTTATCTGTGTGTACTCTCACCTCACATCTCTGTTGGTTGGCCCGACCAAGGGTTTGTACTCTGTCACCACTGCTTTATCTGTGTGTACTCTCACCTCACATCTCTGTTGGTTGGCCCAACCAAGGGTTTGTACTCTGTCACCACTGCTTTATCTGTGTGTACTCTCACCTCACATCTCTGTTGGTTGGCCCGACCAAGGGTTTGTACTCTGTCACCACTGCTTTATCTGTGTGTACTGTCTCCTCACATCTCTGTTGGCTGGCCGGACCAAGGGTTTGTACTCTCTCACCACTGCTTTATCTGTGTGTACTCTTACCTCACATCTCTGCTTCTTCTGTACTCTCACCTCTCATCACTACTGTATTTGTCTGTACTCTCATCTCACATCTCTGCTTCTTCTGTACTCTCATCTCTCACCACTACTTTATTTGTCTGTACTCTCATCTCACATCTCTGCTTCATCTGTACTCTCATCTCACATCTCTGCTTCATCTTGTACTCTCACCGCTCACCACTACTTTATTGGTCTGTACTCTCATCTCACATCTCTGCTTCATCTTGTACTCTCACCGCTCACCACTACTTTATTGGTCTGTACTCTCATCTCACATCTCTGCTTCATCTTGTACTCTCACCGCTCACCACTACTTTATTGGTCTGTACTCTCACCTCACATCTCTGCTTCATCTTGTACTCTCACCGCTCACCACTACTTTATTGGTCTGTACTCTCACCTCACATCTCTGCTTCTTCTGTACTCTCACCTCCCATCACTACTGTATTTGTCTGTACTCTCATCTCACATCTCTGCTTCATCTGTACTCTCACCGCTCACCACTACTTTATTGGTCTGTACTCTCATCTCACATCTCTGCTTCATCTGTACTCTCATCTCACATCTCTGCTTCATCTGTACTCTCATCTCTCACCACTACTTTATTGGTCTGTACTCTCATCTCACATCTCTGCTTCATCTGTACTCTCATCTCACATCTCTGCTTCATCTTGTACTCTCACCTCTCACCACTACTTTATTGGTCTGTACTCTCATCTCACATCTGACATTCATCTGTACTCTCAACCCACATCTCTGCTTCATCTGTACTCTCACCTCACATCTCTGCTTCATCTGTACTCTCATCTCACATCTCTGCTTCATCTTGTACTCTCACCTCACACCACTACTTTATTTGTCTGAACTCTCATCTCACATCTGACATTCATCTGTGCTCTCAACCCACATCTCTGCTTCATCTGTACTCTCACCTCACATATGACATTCATCTGTACTCTCAGCTAACACCACGGCATCATCTGTACTCTCAGCTAACACCACGGCATCATCTGTACTCTCAGCTAATACCATGGCATCATCTGTACTCTCAGCTAACACCACTACTTCATCTGTACTCTCAGCTAACACCACTACATCATCTGTACTCTCACGTCACACCATGGCATCATCTGTACTCTCAGCTAGCACCACGGCATCATCTGTACTCTCAGCTAATACCATGGCATCATCTGTACTCTCAGCTAACACCACTACTTCATCTGTACTCTCAGCTAACACCACTACATCATCTGTACTCTCACGTCACACCACGGCATCATCTGTACTCTCAGCTAACACCACGGCATCATCTGTACTCTCTGCTAACACCACGGCATCATCTGTACTCTCAGCTAACACCACAGCATCTGTACTCTCAACTAACACCACAGCATCTGTACTCTCAGCTAACACCACTACATCATCTGTACTCTCAGCAAACATACCCGTGAAGGTCCCGGGATAGATTAGGCCTTCAGCAACCCATGCTTGCCATAAAAGGCGACTATGCTTGTCGTGACTAACAGGATCAGGTGGTCAGACTCGCTGACTTAGTTGACACATGTCATCGGTTCACAATTGCGCAGATCGATGCTCATGTTGTTGATCACTGGATTGTCTGGTCTCAATTATTTACAGGCCGCCGCCATATAGCTGGAATATTGTTGAGTGTGGCGTAAAACTAAACTCACTCACTCACTCACTCACTCACTCTCAGGTAACACCACTGCATCATCTGTACTCTCACCTCACTCTCGATCTGTACCCACACTGCTTCCTGTCTGTACTCAAACCTCTGATTCGTCATCTTTAACTCTAGAAGAGAAGTCAAGTAAAAGTAATTGACTGCAGTTGTATATCAATTCACTCTTGCCCTAGGTAATATTTTTACATCATTTTTGCACTTTATCACATGCTGCTTGATTATCTCAAGCCTGTTTTGGCCTCATCTGGCCTCCCTGACCCCCATAGCCAGTTGACCTTGCCACCCACCTTGTCATGAAGTAATCAAGATAAGCGATTATCACACTGACCTGGGTTTGCCTATAATTGCCTAGTATTGTGTTAATGACTGGAAGGGCACCAGGAAATACACAGCTTAAAATAGTCCTTAAAGTGGTTCGTGAACAAACAGATCATAGAGCTGTGCTACATTTAGCCTGCCAGCATTTGTATCAGCAACATCGCTTTGCAGTATAAATTGCCTGCTCATTTGCCACATCTGATAAGCCCTGGTTATTTGTATCAATTAAAAGCTGATGCAGGTCAGTATGGTTAAGCCTCTCTGGTTAGCGTGTTGCTTGTTTTACAGAGGATCAGTTTCAAGTTCCACAACACTGATTCAGTTACAGCCTGTGCCAAAAATGTTTGAGACTACTTACCCAAACATGGCTCTTAGCATCATCCTTTGTAGAGTTTAGGCTTATTATGTGACTTGTTACCAGCTCACCTTAGGCCAAACCAATACCATTTCTTGTTTAACTGTTCTGCTTGTTGTATTTTTTCAAGAATAAGGGGGAAAAACATGTGTGATTTTTCTTGCTCTAAAAGTAAATTCCTAATGTTATATTGACCAAAACTGTAAACTTAAAAGAAATTTTTTTTAACTTGTGTTTTGTATCAAAATGTCGAAAGTAAAATACTTTTAGTATTAAAAGGAATATTACTATGACTTTTGGGGTGTTTTTGTTGGGGGTTTTTTTGGTTTTTTATTTTCCCTCCTGCCTTAAGGTTTTCTGAGGGCAAAAATCCATAAAAGAAAAAATAAACTTGGTCTGGCCTTACTTAGATAAAACAGAATTTGTAAAGTCTTCAACTTTGGATTAGTGGCCAAGTTAAGTCTGTAGGTATAAAACAAGTTCCAGTGCCCCCAAGCCACTATTGCAGTGATATTGGAAAAAATTATGTTTATCTTTATTCACTCATTAAATTCCAGTAAATTCAACAGTTAGATGCAGTTTATGATGCACACTGATGCTGGTGTTCAGGAGAAACTGTTGGTAATCATGTTTTACGGTGTGTCTTTGTGGATGAATAGTCTGAAAAGGTCATGGATAACAAGGATGTCTGGCAAGAGTTACATAGACAGATAGTTTTCATTACAGTCAGCTGTTGGAAACAGTAGCTGACAGCAGTACTAGAGCTCCTTATATCACAAGTATCTCGGCCATGGGACAGTTTGTGTCAGTGGTCTACCACCAATCACTGAATAAAGACATAACTCTATAGATGACAGCACATTTATGCTTTTATTGGATGCTAAGCGGCATCATTGGTGTATAGCTGCTTTGTAAACCCCACTAGAAAATATAGCAACATGGGCTAATAGACTCTACAATGGTTAGTGTGTGTACTCATACGAACAGGGTAGATCATATCAACGCCTGTTTACTATAAAGGGCAGAGGGCAATGTTCCAACCAGATAGTGACTTGCTCCAAATCATGGTGTACACAGATTAACTGGATTGAGTTACTGTTCAACACTGTTTCAGTTTTTCTGTAGTTTGTTGGCCTATCAGGGGGATAATACCGCTATGGTATATTCCTGTTAACTGCCTGGGAAATGCTGTACTATTGATTATCAGATGGGCCATGATGTGGGTGAAGGGAAAAAAGGTGTAGTGAAATATCTAAGTTTGTATTCTCTGTCTTCTGGGAGCTATGGCTGATGCTTGAATTTGAGTTTTTGCAGCTTAGGGACATACCTTGAAAGTGATAAGTCCTGAGTCTGGCAGATCTGTTTGTTTTTTTCTTCATGGAGTAGACTTATGGGTTTGCTTATAAAGGAAAGGCAAATGAACAGTACGGATGTTTAGAGCAAGACAAATGTTGACTTTGTGAGTATTTGTTGTCAACAGGTTGCATTATCAACATGACCAAAGAGACAGGATACTAACATTCATGAAAATCTGTCTGGTGTTTGTCATTGATTTTCGTGTTTTAGATTCCCGATGAGGATTGCAGATTAGAAAAAAGTACCTTCATACTTGTTGCTTGTTGCAACAGGTCGACATTTAGTCTTAATATTATCTGTTATTAATGTGGCAAATCTTTAGTCATGATATGGCTGAAATATTGCTGATATGACTATGAATCTTAACTCACTCACTCACTCACTCACTCACTCACAGGTCAGGAATCAGTTGGTCAGCTTCAGTAACTCGGTATGTCATGGTACATCAAGAATCTGACCCAGTCTTGATTACTTCCAGGCTACAGTTATATACAACAAGTGTTGTTCATGGAGTTCTGCTGAGTGCAGTAAGGAACAGCTTTTTAATATAAGTGGTAATGCCCACTGTTTTGTTATGAATTGAGAATGAATTCATATTGAAGGGTTTATGTCAAGAAGGAGCTTCTCCGAGTCTTTCCACTCCTGCACACATCTTCCATCACTTAACTCCTGCAGCTGAAAACTAAGAGTTCCATCACTCCACATCTCTTAAAGTAGATGAGACCAAGTTTAAGTTGTTGGCGAACAATAATACAGTTTAGAAACACATTGCTTTCATAATGATAAATTTCCAAATGGATTGCAGAAAATCGAAGCTTATTGATTTTGTTTGAAGACCAAAAGCAACATTTTTTATTCATATCTCATGTATGTTGATCAACATTCATAGAATTGAATGAGATTCAGATAGCAGACATCATCTCAAGCCAGAATTTTGTTCTGCAAGCTTTGGTGAAGACACCAAACAGTTTGTCCTTTTCTTGGGTAAACGCCACCAGAATAGAACATTCATTGATTTTGCTTTGTAATCAGACAAAGATATCCTCCCCCCTGACACCTGACATCCTCCCATCGACCTCCTCCTTCAGATCTACTCCCACAACCCCCCTCCCAACACCCACACATACATGTGACTTAGGCAGCTCCACTTTCTAGCTCTGGCTCACTCTCATTCCTCACTATACCCTGATCTTTCCTCATCAGTAGCCATGACAGATGTCAATAATTTTAAAAGCTCTATAAGCGGCATGTGTCTGAGGGACTTCAGAGTATTAATCAAATTCATGACTTTTCAGTAACTGCATTATCCAAAAGATATCTTTCATAATTGGTATTTTTAAGATTGTTTTTTGGGGTTTTTTTGGGTTTTTTTGTTGGTCATGTGAGAATCGAATATAACGTTGGAAATAGTGGGTATCAGTGATTTATGAAGTGCCCAGCATTATCATGACTGCATGATATTCACAAGACTGGTCTGGGTCATACAAAGCATTGACAGTCGTGGCCAATGATCGACACCGATGTTGTTCCATACTGATTCCCATATGAATTACTGGGAGCAGAATAGCCTAGTGGTTATCAAGCCAAAGACACAGGTTTGTTTCTCAACATCCTGTAAGCAGCATAAATCCAAAGACCCAGGGTCTAAATTTTCAAAGCTCTCTTTGCACTAATATAGTCGTAAATACCATACATTAACATAAACTTAGAACTAACTTAGCGCTTAGAGAGTTTCAAAAATCTAGGCCCAGGTTTGTTTCTTAACATCCTGAAGGTTGCTATCACAATAGAAGCACAGATCTATTCTAACTCCATTGGGTAGCTTAGTGACTGTTAAGAAAGTCTGACGTTTGAAAGTCAGGGGTAGACTAGGCCTTCAGCAATCCATGTTTGCCGTATATAAAAGGCAATTATTCTTGTTGTTAGAGTTGACAAAGGGGATCAAAGTCACTCACTCTCTCACTAAATATATCTATATAGTGTTCCCATTATGTTTCCAAAAATCTGAAAAATCTGTTTTGCCTGTGTGAGTGGGCATCTGATCATAAATTACTTGAGGGAAGTTGAACTGTATCATAAATTGTAGTTTTGTGAAGAGGATTGCTTGCTTTTTGGATTTGGTGCTTTGACATTTTCTGTTTCAAAATGTTAGTGACATGAAAATATATGATTTTGAAGCAAACTTTTTGACCATGGACTTAAAACAGTAATAAATGCAAACTTCATCTCATCACTATATGTCTGGAATAATACTGATGTGACGTAAAACAAAACTCAGCCCAACTATTGTGTTCATGACATAATATTACTAAGGGCTGCATAAACCTCACTAACTCACTTGTCAGTCACGCACACTCTCACTCATGTCGTTAGGTACCCACCCAACTCATACGGAAGCCTCGATCTACATGTGACATGACTGACACAGGTTGTAGGGAAGACATGCTATTTCCTTCACCACCACTGTCCACTCCCTGATGCTGTTTAGCCAATCCATTATCAACCAGTCACTTACTAGGCAGCAGAAATACTATGACAGCTAATACTTTGCCAACTGAATGAAAAAACCTGTGTTGAATTTCCATTTTGTCGAACTAATTGTCAATATTCATGATAAAACACAACTAAAAAGTCAAGACTATAAACTTCTATGACAAATGAGTCACCTGACACTTCCTCTTTGTTGCCTCTTTTGTGTACGTTCAGTTCCAAACTTGCAGCCTCACTTCACGCAAGTACTTCTACACCAGAGCAATATTCAGATTGAAAAAGGAGACTTCAATCAGCAAAACACATGGGAAGTACATTGATTTTCCCTGCCTGGCAGCTCCCAAGCACAGATCATCACATATCTGTTAACTTTACTCTCTGTCAGACCTCTCCCCATCCCTAATCTTCCCTCCTCATCTTGTAACACCCTGCCTCTATACTGTTCTCTCTCTTTCTCTTCAACTTCCATTTTCTCTCTCTTTCTCTCTTTCTTTCTCTTTCTTTCTCTCTCTCCCTACTCCTTTCTTCCTGTCCTCATCCCCTCTTTGTCTTTTCTCTCTTTTCACCCCTATCTTCTCACATTTTCCATCACAGCAGTGTACACTGACCAGCTACACTAGCCATGTTGCCAATCCATTTGCCCCTCACACCTTCCAGTTTCCACCTGCCAGCTGACTTTACCTTACTCTGCTGGCAATGCCTAATCTGGTTCCTGCTTGGCAAACCGCACAGTGGCAATGCAGGTTAGTGCTGTTGGTTCAGCTGCTTGGAGTGCCGCCTGTGTGGAGATTGCTGCATTGCATGCCTCAGATCCACTGTTTGATTCCATCCTTTAGCCTGCTGAATTAATTTCAGCATAAGGCGCTGAGAAGAGGGTGGGTGATTTCAAACAGTCGGTGTGTCACTAAATAAGGAACAACTGAAAAAATATTCAGCCCATTAATACTAGATAGAAAAATAAACATTATTATCAAAAAATATCCAGACAATTTCAAACATACAGATATTAATTGCAAGACAAACATAAATAAAGTAAATTTTATTGAATTTAACTGAACTGCTCGATTGACAGCCGGATGCATTTTATATTAGGAGCCGTATAAATTGTTCAATTATCGCAAACCGATTTCAATATTCTTACTACTGATATTTCATAAGTATCTGACTTTAATTTCGTATATTTGTATCGGCAAATATCCGCGCGACGACCAATTAAAAATTAATTCTGAAAAAAATAATCGAAAACGTTCGTCGTAAACAAATCATATTTTCGATGCCATGACAGGTCTCACTGAAATGGCACGATTACGTTTATTTAAACGTGTCATGTCATGAAAATAGCAGAATAAAATACATGATTTATAAACATTCATGAGTGCAAATTTCAAGTGTTATGGTTCAATAAGTTTTGCACAAACCCGCAAAAAGACGGTGTTAGATCGTGTTACACGTACGAAAAACAAACATGGCGCGCTTCGCCCAACTCCTTTATAAAATATAGCTTTTTTAGTCAGAAGAAATATTACAGAACTCTTCTGTGTAAGACCTGGCGAAAGAGGGAGCATTTCTCATTCTACAAGTGTTCCATGTATCATTTTCCGTTTAGTATGACGAGAGACATATGAAAATTAAGATCGTGAAATCTAACTTGTTTTCTAGTAAATGCAAAGGTCACCGGATGTGATGTCACAGACAGGGATTGTCTGAGGAAATTCATTCGTTATTGAATATTAACAGAAAAGTTGGAGATATTTCGTCTAACAAACCCAGCTTTAGCACAAATAACTGTCTAAAATGATTAATCAGAGCTCATAGATTTTTCTTGGTGTATTTTTTACTATATAATTCGCAAGTAGCCGAACCAGTTTGACCTTGTATGCTCCCGTGACCCGGAAACAGTAGTCGATCAACACTGCCGATGCAAGTTTTTCAGTATCTTTATTTGAATGTTTGTTCATATTAGGCACATTACTCTATTGTCCACTGAATATAATGACAGCAAAGATATAATTGTGATGCATGTTGATCCTAGCTCATTCTTTTTTTGACATGGTCCGACACAAAAACGTTTACAAACATCATTCTCAACAACAGGTGCGCGGATATGGGCGTGGCATTTGTGTTTCAAAATAACATTCATGCTTTTCTTTTTGTGACGATTTAGTGTAGTAGCAACTGCAGTATACATGTTTTATTAACTAAAATATATTTTCAGTTATAGTTTCACATAACATCGGAGATGATTTGATAAATATTGCGTTCAAATTACATGATTGGAAACATTATATGTCTCACTTCAGAACAAGTTGAATTACATTCATAATTTTATGCAATAAATTAACGTTCTTGTTGAATAATTATGATAGATTTGTCAATGCTTTATGTTTCATAACTGGTTACAACTTTAAATCTTTTCATATGTTTTCAGATGTTAATTGATATTAATAATATAACAATTATTTTTCTCTCCAAAATACACAAGGGCAAAGACACTTAAAGTCTGTCAATGCATTAGCAACGTGTAAATAACCAAATTATAATTAATGTCTTTCAGTAATGTTGAAAACTGACAATTTTACACAATTCTTAAATACAACTACATGTATGCCATAAAATATATGGATAGATGTTACATATTATTTTGTGTATTTTATTTCTTTATAATATCATGCCAAAATGTACATCAAATACAAATGGGTGATGAGCTATTTTTGTTTTCAACAGTACCACTTTGTTTACTGAATTATTTTGCATCACACATGACTAATGTCATTTATGTTGTTGCAGTAACAGTATATTTATCAGAAAATGTTATCATTTGATAAAAAAAGAAACCATATACATATAATAAGTTATATTGTCTCTGGTGAAAGTAAACAGGCTTCATGTTCTGTAAATATATATTACTCTACCTTATTGTCTTTTCCTGGGTTTAGGAGCAATGTCACAATATCAAATGAGTCTATTGAACTTTCAAGGATTGTTTCTGTTTGCTGAAGTGTCTGATGGTGATACTCCAATTATTTAGTGTTCAATAGCCTAAACCATCATAAAACAAGAAACATCAAGAACAGTCTTCTTTGAATAACAAAATGCCAAGGTCTTTGGTTTAAGATCTGGAAACATTTGATATATATGTCTTTGTCATATAAGTATTGCAATGAAAAAAATCTAAATTGAAATCATAATGAATAGTTCCAAACTGGACAACAAAAACCACTCACCGCAGAGCTCAGTATTAGGAAAAAAGAAATCTACTTGTCCCTGGTGCCACCACATGATTACCTTGATGCCACAGACTAACACAGGTTGCACCTCCTGCTCAGCACTTAATTATCTGTCACTTGTAGTTTTGATATTCCATATTCAAAACATCACTACAACAAAATTATTCTAGGTCTGGTATGATAATTTCATATTACGTCATGAAATTTCATCACAAGAAAAAAATGAGTCTGTCTTTCAATCACTGTCAGTGTAATCACTGCTCCAAGAGTTTGGATCATCAGTCTGTTATAACAGTAAAATAAGAACATAGACACTTTAAAAAGTATGGCCATAAACATGAGGTACATTTTGCAGTTCAGATTGCACTAGTGCAATATCTAAAAGCTTTATGGAGCCACGGACTGAGCCACATGACATGATTTTTTTTACACAAATATGCACACACGTCAAACAATTTGATCTGAAACATTACCTGCATTATACTAGGTAGAATTAACTCCGAAAGCTCTGCCGTTTGGAGTAACAAAATAATTTCAATTTTGCTCCAAATTCGTGAACAAAAGATGTGGTGTTTAGCTGTTTTAATGTCTAAAATAAATACTGATTCTCTAAGACGATGACAGTTGTTTTCTAAGCAGTAATTAATTTTTATGAAATACATTTACTGTACGTTACATTCTCACACTAGCTCTGGTTTCGTTCGTTTCTGCACAAGGAAAAATGATTTTTTTCATGACATCTTCAATCATCAAAATTGTACTTCTTGTGACGATATACACAGAACATTATAATGTTATTGTTACGACACACTGACAATTTATAAGTCTCCCCGTGTCAGAACATTCTTCGAAAAAAATAGACCGCGAAAATCATCGACTTCGGATTTGCTAAACTAAAGATCAACACATCGACGGCTAACTTGAGGAGAAATACTACAACACAAGCAACAAATGACAACTGCTATTGAACACAACTAACAGTAAATAACTGAGGATGACTGAAAGGTAATTCTGGTGTATAGTATGGATCTTACGGGAATTTGAATCCGTTTAGAAAATGTATCAATGGTCGTTTTCAAACTCGTTCATATTGTAGTGATTTCCTACTTCACTATCGGTTTATGCACCTAGTAGAGTCGGTCGCAGACGCCACCGGGCGAATATGCCTACTAAACTGAGGGAAATGATTCAACCTGCCAGATAGTCAACATACTCACGGTAATGGCTTCCACGAACTCTGGCTGGTGATCGGCAATCTCCGGCTCCTTCCGCCTTGGGTCATGACCTTGGGGCTTCCGGCGTACGGCTCCGATCACCACACCCCTCTCCGTTTTCTAGGCTCCTTCCCGCGGATTTCATAGCCATTAAGCCCCTCTTGCCAAGGTAATCACTGAGGGGCTACCTTAAAAACAACCAGCCCTGGGGGAACAGTCCTGGTCCCCCCCTCAAAGGCCAGTCCTTTCACCGCCCACAGCGCGTGAGCAAGGCCTTATGCCTCCGGGTCCACACGCTCCTCGGGTAGACCTAGCCATTCCCCAACCTTTCCATGGGCTGGTTTTGAGTGTCCTCCAAGGAATCCTTAGTGGAAGGGAAAAGTGACAGTTCTCACAGTTTATCACAGACTCTTTCACCCCCTCCAACTGTCTCACTGTCAGGGACAACTGATAGCACACCCAATCTATTGGTTGTCCTTCCTCAATTGGTTCCTGTCCTTGTTACAGGACAACCAGCCACGCACCCTCTCTCCTGAGGGTAGGCTGAGTGAATCTGCACACTTGTTTTTCTCCCCACACCTCTTCTTCCAGGTGTTTTGTGGGTTACACCCCCTCCCCCCTGGGGGTGCAACTGCCAGACTTCCTCACACCCCACTTCCGCGCGGGGTGACTTCCCCAGGGTCCTCACCACCAGAACAGCCGGGTGGCGTTCTCGGTCGCCGCCCTCAGGAAGTCCTCAGTGGTCATCCCTCGGGCTTCGGCGACCAAGTCCCCCACCAGGCACAGCAGCGCTGGGGAATTCCTCCTATGTCCCTCTGGGGGCATATATGGGGAGTCCGTTTCCACCAGTAGGTGGTCCAGGGGCACAGCTTTCAATCCTGCCGCTTGGTCGCTGTTGAAACCTCGCACCTGCCCCGCGTAGCCAAAGTACACATTCGGAAAGGTCCTCAGCCACTCCCGGACCGTCTCCTCACCCCCAGAGAAACAGTGAAGGACCAGTGGCTGTTCTGGAGGCAGATAGGCCAGCAGGAGCTGCATCATACGAGCGTATGTCGCTCCAGCTTCTTCGTCGCCATTGGGTCCCCTGATGTGCAGGACTACCGGCCTCCCTGCCGGTACGTGGGGCAACAACTCCTTTAGGGCTTGTTCCTGCCTCTTCCATTCCTTGGCCGGAACTGAGTGGTCCAACCCAATCTCCCCTACAATGCACGCCGCCTTTCCCCACAGCCCCAGCAGCTGCCTGAAGATGCCATCGGTGAGGGCCTCCACCTTCTTAGGGTGCAGCCCCACAGCAGTCCTATACCTGGGATCGGCGCTGATCTGGCTTGGGTACGTGGGGGGATCGCAGTAAACTTCCACTCCCCAGACCGGAAGTTGCGCCATCCTGTGATCCACTATCGGTGCTGCTTGTAGTAGATCTGGGGTGGTACCCAGGGGTGCTGCTCCAAAGGTAGCCTTCCATGTACGGTCCAGGTGGAAATGGGAGTCTACTAGGTGCTCCAATGGAGCCAACTCCTGGGCTTCACCCCCCTGCATGGGCCCCAGTGCTGATGCCCCCTGGACGGTCGCCTCTGCAGCCTCCGGCTGCCACCACTCGTCGCATCTACCAACCTCTTCCCCTGGGTCACATCCAGTCGCCCCCTCTGTCGGGGCAGCCCCAGTCTCCTCCTCCGGGGCTGGCCTGTCTTCCGGGAGCCACATTTCCTCTGGACCATCCACCTCCATCAACTCCTTGTCCCAGGCTTGGGGGGACTGGCTCCGGGCGGTCCATCTTGGCTGCGATGGGCTTGGTACCAAAAATAAACGGAACTCCCTCCGGCGATCTTCAGATATGAAGTTCAGCAGGTGGAGTAGCACCCGCCATTGCCTCAGGCAGGCTGGCGAGTTGAGGGGGTGAAGTGAAAACTTCACCGGCGCCCTCCACCCCTGCGCTCGGCATAAGTGTCTCATCCCGGCTATGGCTCCTTCGTGGATGGTGCAGTTTTCGGTGAGTCGGACATTCCTGTTGAAAAACCGATGCAGTTCCTCAATGGAAGTGCCAGGCCCCAGGATCCACGCCCCCAACTGGCGTAGACCCTGTACCACCTTCTCCATTACGTCTCGCTCTGGTGCACGTCCCTGGGGGAATCGGGGGCCAAAGTACCTTGGTAGGTGCGCAAAATAGGCGTGATCCTGTAGCTTGCGCGTCACTGTCCCGCACCCCTCTACGGGACACCGTGACCCCTGGCCTCTTCTGTCTTTGGCCTCTTGCCTCCTGGTTTGCACCGGCGCCTTCCCCTGGGGATGAGCTCCTCGGTGACCGGGACGGGGGCCGCGTCTCCCCTGCTCCAAGGCGCGCCCCCTCCCCACAGTCCTTTCTCCCAAGCGGTCCCACACCGCGGGCCTCTTCTCCTCCTTCTTTTCCTTGAGCCGCCTCCACTGTCCCCCCCCTTTGGGGAACTCCGGTCTCCTCCGGTCTGCCTTTGGTAACGGTTGCACCCTCCGCTTCACAATCCTCCTGGGACTTGAGGGTGTCCTCCTTCGTCTACGGCATATGACCTCCGCCGGCTGTCCCTCAATGGTCGGCCTAACCACCTCGCGCACGACCCCCTCACGTTCCCTCCGACGTGAGGGACGCTCCAGGCCCCTGCCCGGAGACGTGGGTGGCGACTCCCGCCTGGTCTCCTCGACCTGCTTGGGTGACGGCGTCCTCTGCCGCCGACCTGCCGGCCCCGACACGTCTTCGCCGGCAGGCCTAAACTCCACCTTCCTGGCTCCTGTCCCCCGAACTACCACCTCCGCATAGGTGGGGCGACCGGCCTCCCTCGGGGTGGGCTCCTCCTGCCGTCCCCCCAGCCCCCTGGCCACCACCTCCGCGTAGGTGGGCCGCCTCTCCTCGTCAGAGGTTGGGTCAGCTCTCCTCTCTCGCCTTCGATCTGACGACTTCTTCTCCATTTTCGAGATACTCCCTGTGGTTGAGTCAAATGTGGATTCCTGAAACAACCAGAACAGGCAATTGGTACTGCGTTCTCCCCATCGCCACACCGACGGGGACAACAACGCCCTCCGACCTGAATCTTCCTGCGTCTACCCCCTCCTCTCAGTGACTCTAAGCCGACCCAACCCCTCCCCCCTCTTATGGGAAAGTGCTACCGCTCCTGTGCTGCCTCCGCACCCTGTTGTTCCAGGGATGTGCACGTGGGGCAATGGTACTCCTCCATGGTTTCTGCCATGGATTCAGTCACCCCTACACAATCCCCATGGAACCATTCGTCACATCCATCACAAGCAATCATGAACCCCCCGTCGTCTGGTTGGCGGCAGTGACAGTGGACGGGCCCTGTCTCCCCCTCCCTTTCTGTTTCCTCCGGATCTTTCTGCTCCCTCTTCAGGGCGGGGCTCTCCTCTCGTTTCCTCTTCCTGTCTAGCCATCGTGGCATGACACGATCTTGACACAACTTCATCCGGTCGTGGTGAGCTGTGAATCTTCTCCTCTGGCCTGCCACAATGAACAGTGTAGGGGATAACTTCTTCTCAATGAGGTATGGTCCCCTCCACACGGGACACAACTTTTTGCATTGTCCCGGGGTCGCCCCTAGATCCAACACATAGACGGGTTGACCCTGTTCTAGGCTCTGCGATCTTGTGCGTAGATCATAGTCTCTCTTCATTCTCTCCACCGAGGTCTGTAAATTGTTCCGGGCCGTCGCATGAGTACCCTCCATGGCCGCTCTGAGTGCTGCAGTGTACTCCTCCGGGTCCTGTTCCGGAGTGGTGGTCCTTGGCCCTCCAAACATTAGATCCGCTGGAACATTCACCTCCCGACCCAACATTAACCGGTTGGCTGTGTAACCAGTCTGCCTATTCACCGCCGACCTCATAGCTCCTGCCAATTGGGGCAAGTACTCATCCCAGGTAGTTTGGGACTTGGCCAGATAGCAGCGGATCATTTGCATCAAAGTCCTATTGAACCTCTCCACCTGTCCATTCGAGGAGGGTCGATACGGTGTCGTCCGCGTCTTGGTTATTTGCAGCAGCTGGCAGATCTCCTGGAACAGTCGGCTTTCGAAATTTCGGCCCTGATCTGTATGAATCTGGAAAGGGAAGCCGAATCTGGCAAAGAACTCGTTGACTGCTGCCCGGGCTGTCACCTCGGCCTTCTGACTCGGAAGGGGTATACATTCCACCCACTTGGTGAATTGGTCCACCATCATCAGTATGTGCTGGTTGCCGGACTTGCTCATTGGTAGTGGGCCGATGAAATCCAGGTGCACCCTTTCCATTGGAGCACCTGCATGGAATGAAGTCATCTTCGACCGGGCATGTCTTGATGGTTTCTTATTACGGCTACACACTGCGCAACTGGCTACGTAGTCCTTGGCGTCCTGCCCGCATCGATACCAGTAGTACCTCTCCTTGAGTCTCTCCTTGGTTTTGGCCACTCCCATATGTCCACTAATGGGTATGTCATGGACATGTCCCAAGACCTCTTTTGTCAAACTTCTCGGAATCAGTAATCTCTCTGGGGCTTGTACCTCTGGGATCTCCTTTCTCACCAGCACCCCCTCCCCATTTCTTTTGAACAAATCCTTATCCACCCAATAAGATTTTGCAGCTGGGCTGGATAGGTAGAGCTCTGAGTCAGTGGGGATGCTGCCCTCGTCCAACCACTTCCGTAGGTGCTCGAGGTCACTGTCTTCATTTTGAGCCGTGACTAGAGATCTCCCGGTACCCTTCCAGGGATCCACTACTCCCTCCTGTGGGGTTTCCGGCACTGTTAGAGTCCTAACCGAGAAAGTGATTCCTGCTCGGTGCACTTCCAACGAGTGAGCGGACTCCTCTGCCTGGTCCTCACTCGTTTTCTGGGAGTCCTTTCCCCCACGCCCTCCCCTCACGTGGGTGTTTCCTTCTGCCATTGACAGTGCCCTGATTGTTCGCGGCCGACCTGCCAACGGAACCACATAGTCGACTTCCTCATGGAACTGCCCCCACTGCTGGTGGGCCTTTTGGCAGTATCTGCAGCCCCCACAAGGAAGGTCCCGCAGATCCACAAATCGCCGGTAACTGTCGCATGGAGCCTCATCCACCAGACGGGACAGTCCATCGGCATTCTGATGTTTGGCCCCAGGGCGATGCTCCACTTTCATATCGTACTGGCTCAGTTCTTCTAGCCAGCGAGCCAGTTGCCCCTCCGGCGCCCGGAAGTTCAGTAGCCACCTCAAGCTACTGTGGTCTGTCCGCACCAGGAAGTGCCGTCCTAACAGGTAATGGCGGAACTGTCGAGTAAACCGGATCACTGCCAGCAACTCTTTCCGGGTTGTGCAATACCGTCGTTGCTCTGGGGTCAGCGAGAAACTTCCGTAGCTGATCACCCTCTCTTGGCCCTGTTGCCGCTGTAGGAGTTCTGCCCCAATAGCCAAGTCCGAGGCGTCTGTATCCAGGATAAAAAGGTCTGTCTTCGTGGGCATACCCAACACTGGGGTTTGCAGCAAGGCCTGCTTTAAGGCCTGAAAGCCTTCCTCTTGTTCCTCCGTCCATTCGAAGGGTTTCTTGCCTGTAATGGCATACAGGGGTGTTGCTATCCTAGCATAGTCTTTAATGAACCCCCGGTGGTAGTTGGCGAACCCTAGAAACCTCTCCACTTCACGGGTAATAGTAGGTCTCGGCCAGTTCTCCACCGGTCCTAGGCTGGCTGGGTTCACCTTAATCCCCTCGCCGCTCACTATCCTCCCCAGGAATTCAATCTCTCTCTGAAAGAGTTCACATTTCCGTGGCTTCAATTTCAACTTGTATTCCCTGAATCTTTGTAATACTGTTCGTAGATTTTGGAAATGATCAGGTACAGCTTGTCCCGTCACCACTGCGTCGTCTAAGAACGCTAGAGCGATCTCCCAGCTCAGGCCGGCAAGTATCAAGGACATCACTCGGGCGTATGTCGCTGGGGCATTGCACAACCCGAATGCCATCCTCACATGCTCGAAGAGGCCATATTTGGTCACAAAAGCTGTCTTTTTACAATCCTCTTCCCTGATACGGACTTGCCAATATGCTGAGTTGGCATCCAGTTTCGAAAACCAGGAGCTTGCTGCCAGAGTGTCCAAGCATTCGTCTATCAGCGGAAGCGGAAACACGTCCTTCTGGCATTTCTCGTTCACCGCACGGTAGTCTACACAATAGCGTACGCCTCCGTCAGCCTTGCGTATGAGCACTGGGGCGGACGCCCACTCCGATACTGAAGGGCGGATCACCCCTGCCTCCAGCATTTTCTTTAAGTGAGCCTCCTCCTCTTCAGCGAAACCTAAGGGCGTTCGTCGCATACGCTGCTTGACCGGAGCCTCCTCTCCAGTGACAATGGCATGCTCAATAGCCGTAAAGTCTCCCAAATCCAAATCATGCTTTGCAAACACATCCTGAAACTCTATCAACAGGTGTGCTAATTCAATTTGGTCACTGGGGCCCAATTCCTGCTTCGACCGTGTGAATAAGTCCTTCAGGTGTTCCGGGATCATTGCTCCAACATCCCCCCCTCCCAACTCCTCTGTGGGAGAGGTCCGGCACACCATGGTCTGGGCACTGTCGCCCCCCTCTCGGACGAGGCCCATTACCTCGGCCACTGAGGCTTGACCCACCGGCTGGCCCTTGTGCAATCTGACAGTATGATCTGCCGTGTTTACCATGCACACCACCGGGGACTGGTGACCCTGGTGCAAGGTCCTCGGCATCAGCGCATACCGTTCGACTCCTGACACCGGCTCCACCACATATTGCTCCAACTCCCGGCTCATACAGCATGGCACTCTGGTGACGGATTGGGGCGCCAGCAAGGTTGTCTGAGCCACAGTTACTCTGCATGCCCCTGATTCCCTCTTATTCAGCGTCATAAGAATCTCGCACCCACCAATCGTAATAGTCCTCTGCCTAACATTGATGTTGGTACAGTGTTTATCTATGAAGTCCAGTCCCAGTATGAGCTGGTCATTGATCGGCGCTACCAGCACCTCTTGCCGGTATGTAACACCCCCAATGCGGATACGGGCCATGTCAGTTATCCACCCTTTCATTTTAAGGTCTCGACCGGCGTTGTTTACTATCACTGGTCTAGATATGGGTGGTTTATCCTGCAGCTGCTCAAAAAGCAAGTCAGACACTATAGTGTTCTGGGCTGCGGTGTCTACCACCCCCTGGGTGTCAGTCCCTTGAAACGTCACAGGTATCAGGTAAGAGGTCCCGTCATCCAGCGCCTTAATCGTGATTATTGGCCATCCAGTTTCCTCATCCACCTCTCCCCCCTTTTCTAAAAGTGGGACGCTATCGGTCTGGGCACCCGCATGTGGCGGCCATGGCGGCAGCCCCGGAGTGTCTAATCCTGAATTACTGTGGGCTACACACACCGTGCTCTCTTGGCTCCGGCTGGCGCCGCTAGTGTCTGGTGGCCAGGGAGGCAGACCCTTAACCTTATCTGTAACCTTCTGGGGACGAGCCACCGGGTCTATGTGCTCGTCCCCTGGCCGTTTAACGGTTTGTCAGCAAAGGACACTGACTTGGCTACCGGTGAATTGCTTTTCAACTTTGGACAGGCAGCCTTGAAGTGGTCGGTGTCCCCACAGTTGAAACAACCTTGTGATTTCCCTGGGCTGGGCGTACGGGAGCGTGATTTTGTACTCCCCAGCCTCCTCATTGCAGTGGTTAGCTCCTGCACTGAATGTACCAGCTGTGATACTTCCGACTTGACGCACTTCACCTCCTTGTACAATGTTCCAATCTCAGTCTCCATGAGCGAAACTCTCTTGGCTAAATCTGTCACCACCTGTGCGTTCTTCTTAATATCCCCCTCACACCTGTGGGAGGTTCGGACCTCCCTTGGTGGCTCTTCAGACTCCTCCACTGACATTGTCCGCAACTCCCGACGGGGTTTACTGTAAGGCACCACCTGGGAGTTATGTTGATAGTGCCTCACTGCCTCTATTGCGTCCTCCAATGAGGTAGGTTTGAGGTTATATATCAAGTTCCCTGCCTCTCGGTTCTCGCATCCCATGCAGAACCTTGTTATAGTCTCTTGTTCCACAAAGTCTTCTGGAAGACCTGGGAACGCTCGGGACGAAGTAGCTACTAGTCTCTCTGCCCAAGCTTCCAGTGACTCACCGGGCTCCTGTTTCAGGGATTGAAATCTCAATCTTGCTGATAGTGGAGGCTCAACTATGCCAAATCTCTTCTGTAGCTTTTCCATCATCTGCCCATAGGACAAGTAGGGGTCCCTCAGCTGACATGTGGTGAAGAAAGCACTTGCCTCCCCCCGCACACAGAAGCACAGTTGAAAAAGCTTGTCTTCTTCTGACCATCCTTCTCTTTCTGCCAACTTGTCAAACTTCAGCCTGAACGGCGCCCAAGCCTCCTTCCCGTCATAGCTCAGTGCTGAAGAGGCTATCCGGGATCCCCCTTGATCTGCCGGGCGGGGCCCCTGGTTCCGCCGTCCTCTAGGGGTGCCCGGGTACATGTCGTCCTGGTGGTGCTGTATTGCACCCTGACGGGGCTCCTGTCTCCTATGTCGCCGGCCCTGTCCCCCCATAAAGGGTTCTGCCGTGCCATCCTGGCCCTCTTCCTGCTCTGCCAGTCCGAGCCCTGAATCCCGGTGAGGCAGGCTGACTCTACACCCCAGTGCCTCACCCGGGGGTACATAGCACGCTGACTTTTTAGCATTCCGCTCCTTAATCATGTCAGTTACTGAGCCCATACCCATGCACTGAATATTGGTGTCTACCTTCTCTGCTCGGGCTCTCGGGCGAACATCCATACCCCTAGCCTCCTCTTGTGATAGTCTCGGCTTTGCTGCATTCCCCACTTGGGGCAGGGTGGGAGTTATGGGTTCTGATTTGAACCCCCAGGTCGCCCTTGACTTCCGACTCGGTCTATCCATCCCTTCCTCCCGGGGTCTATCAAAATCGCTCCCCCTGTATGGGCCATCCCTGCACTCCTCTTCTGGGTAACCTGCCGATTGACAGTCCCTAAAGGTCCTTACAGACTGGTCCTCTGACCTATGCTGTAAGAGGGACATGGCTGACATCATGTCCTCCTTGTCGGCTGACCACCTCTTGTCCATGTTCTTCAAGACATGTATCATCTTGTCATACTTCCGTTCAGTCTCCAGCATCTGAGAGGCTGTCTCCTCACTTCTGCGATCTAGGCCTTGCATGGTGTTCATCATTTTGGCGAACACCACCGCCAATCCCTCGGGTGTTCCTTGCCTCCGCCCCGGGGGACTGCCCCCGGCGCACTCCTCCCCACCGGACAAATGGCCCTGATAGTCGGCGTCATCACCCTCACCATCAGCCTCTTGGGAAAGCCCAGCTATGTCCCCTGTCTCTGACCCGTCGGCCTCTCCGCCAGACGCAACATTCATAGGGTGTGGGGTTCGCCTATGGTCATTGGGCTGAAAGTCCAATACTGCCCATATGTCACTCTCCCCTCGGAATTCCTCCATAGCAAACACATCTTCCCTAGTCACATTATATCCTTGCTCTCTTATATCTGATAAACGACCTATTTGTCTTTCAGACAGCCCTTTGTTTCTCATGTCTGCAGGCATGTCAAAGTTCACCCTTATCTTCCGGCAAAACATGGTTATTGTTAAATGAAATCACAAGGGTATATCACTGCTAAAACTAATAGATAGTTATACTCTCTCCCGGAGCGAAGGGAAAGAGCAATTAGGCAAACTACTCCCCTTAATTCTAAAGAGGCGATTGTTAACACACTACAAGCAGTGTTAATATATAAGAGCGTAAGTAAGCGTGAAGCATACAAATACTGCCACACGAGTTGTGCAATTAGGATGTAAATGTCTTCCAACAGTTTCTACCACAATGCAATCCGCTGAAAGTGCACCGCACACCACTGTCTACAAGCAGCCAAGCAAACGAAATGCACTTACCCCGGTCGCTTGTGCATTCAATCCGGTTCCTAGAATGTCACATCCAATCCGAATAGAATCCGAAGCACATAAATCCACAAATGAAAAATATGTCCGGCGGTTTACCGTCCTTTACACACAAAGTTCACACGTAATTTGTCCATGTTCAATGTCAACACACTCTCTCCGGAAGAATATGGCGGCACTTCCTCCCGCACATGCGCAGTAAGAGGCACGAGACAGCACAGTGCGCAGAAATAGCAATTTCCAATTTAATCGTAATTTTTCACTATAAGCCACCCCGAAAGCTATGTACCTCTAATAAATTGGTAGATAACTAGCCCCTGACAGAGAGAAAAGGTCGGTTAGCGCTGTTTCCCTATCGCTGCTCCCAGCCACTTGGTTGGGAGACCAATAGGTCTCCCCCCTCCCGTCCACGTGCCCCCCCACGTGGGTAGCTAGCTAAGCGATAAAATCTCCACTTAAAGGAAATTTCCCACAAAATGTAACCTAATCCTCTCCGCCAACAGTCCGGAGATAATGAAAAACCACCTTTGGTCGCAATAAAAAGGCTAAACTTGCCGAATTACGCCAACAAGGCGTTAGGCCATGTGACCTCCCAAGCGCGGGAAAACCGAGACTTGGGCGGCGATGGTCCGATGGGCGAAAAAAGTTATTTCTCGCCCAGTTTCGGTGTTCACAGCGCCACTGTAGTGATTTCCTACTTCACTATCGGTTTATGCACCTAGTAGAGTCGGTCGCAGACGCCACCGGGCGAATATGCCTACTAAACTGAGGGAAATGATTCAACCTGCCAGATAGTCAACATACTCACGGTAATGGCTTCCACGAACTCTGGCTGGTGATCGGCAATCTCCGGCTCCTTCCGCCTTGGGTCATGACCTTGGGGCTTCCGGCGTACGGCTCCGATCACCACAATATTTTACTTCCACGAGTGCCATGCCGTGTACGTGCTTCCGGTTCATCAAGGGTGGGTACAATTACAAATATTGTGATATTGTTTCATGATCTGCATTATATAGGTATTGAGTCGTTTTCTTTCAATGTATATGTGTTCAGATTCTGCGTATGAACGCGTTTTTTCAAACAACCTTCGTATCTTGTAACTTAGAAAGACCGCGAGTTTGGCCACGCCCTTTCGGGTCACCTACGGCTGTCAACTTTGTGAATGTTGGAAGGTTTATCAAACAAAATCAAAATAAAATCGCTAAATATGGTAATTTCTGTGCAGAGACAATAACATTTACCTATTAACACCGTGTAATTAATTCCAGATAAAATAGTTGGATATGTCAAAAGGATGGCACATTCCCTTCGGCATCACGATGCATGTGGAGTTGTTTGTTTACCGCCGTTGCCATGATCGTTCCTGTTCGTCCAATCGATGATGTAACATTGAGATTGGTTTTGTTTATAATTATTTGAGCCGAAAGTTAGTAATTTTTAGAAAATGGGAAACTTATGGGCTTTCTCTTCGTCAAGGAACAAAAAATATGGATTAAACAATCAAAAAATATTTCATTATGAAGAAAATATTAGACTGGGTACCACACGATGGTGGTGCGCTGGAAGTCAACAATGGCCGTTACTTTCGACTGCGTGCGGAGAAATTCGGCGATCTCATTTTTATTTAGCGGGCGTTTCGTTTTAAGGTATACAAACGTATTGAACATTATGTATTTAAAAAGGTGAGAATTAGTACATTCCATACATAATTCATATGACACGTAAATCCGACTCGTTGAATAATTATTGCAAGTTTTATTTGGAGATGTCACTATCCTGCACTCCTGTCGAATGGGTTCGACGGCAGCATTGAGAGGATTAATCTCTCCATTTTGCAAGAGCATCAACTGGCATCCTAATCATCAGCTGCCGCTGTGAAGAGTTGCACCCCTTGGGTTCAACAAAATTCTGCAATCATGGGCTTGAACTCAGATTTTGTTGATGAGTGCTATCTGATCTATAAGTATGATACCCATACACATGCAAACATCTAACACTTGGAATTATTATCCCCTGAAACATGTTCCCCTACAATGCGTCCATGTGTTCAAAAACGTTCACTATTTCTTCACCAAACTTGGCACATAGATAGATCTGGAGGTGTACTGGTGCCTTTTGTAGTTTTGGTTGTTGTAATAAAATATATTGCATATATTCCATGGCAACAAGTTTGACTTGGACTGAATTTGGTGGCAGTACTCTTTTCCTGAGAGTATAAAACCTTTCAATATTTCTTCACCAGACTTGGCACATAGATTGGTCTGTTGGTGTACTTTTGGTAGTTTTGGAATTCTAAATAAATAAAATGTTTTCAATAATCTCCTTCCACTTTACCAAAACATTTGACATCATCATAACTAGTAGACATATTCATGAAGAGTATTTTGGCATTGCTTGTTATTTTTCCACCACCATCAAGATGACACTCCTTAGTTAAATAATAATTGCAATGTTATTGAAAGCAACATTATTTCTAGTCATCCACTTTCCACTGTCAGTAGTTTGTTCAAGGTCATGTCACCCAGACAAGATCCAGCCTTTTGCAGGGCCACTGTGGAGATTTGGGCACAGCAGTTTTGAATGCAAATTGACAGTTCATTCTAAGCAGTCTATTAATTTTCTTCAAGCTAGGAGGAACTGTTTCAGATACAGGAAAGTGTAGACCACACTCAGCTGCATTGTACCCTTGTGATATGAAAGTTAATTGTCTTGCTAGGAGCACCTTGGGGGATTTCTTTGATTCAGACCATTCAGACTGAACATTGTCTCCTTGAGACCACCAACTGTTTCACATGATTTTTGGCTGAAGAGAGAAAATTTGATTTTACGAGTCTTTATGATTGCTCTCTGTCGTAGTTCTGTGCAAAGTTCAGTGAATCTTGGTTTCAACATTTTCAAAATATAATAATTTTACAAAGGCACAGTGGTAGGATAGATCTCAAAAGACCCTGCTCCTCAACGCAGTGGTTGAAATACATTATAAAGTCTGTACTAAAGTATAGGAGAATCTTAGAACTTCAGTTGCTTTGTGGAATAGGTCCCTGTGTTCAATGTTGTTTGTCAGAGTGCTGATAATTCTTTGACATAAGCCCTACAGACATTGTGTGTGAGCTTAGACGTGGTCATTTGTCAGTTAGTTCAAGACTATCAGAAATCAATAACCTCTTATGGTCTTCTGAATCAAGTAAGTTTACCTAACCTGGTAGCCTGGAACGGCTCAGCTGTGGAGAGTCATGAGATTTATGTAAGGTTATACTAAAGAATCAGGTGGTGATTATCCTATTTTAAGTAAGATATAATGAACAAGTGGAACTATCAGCATGATGATGGTCTTTCTTCTTTTTTAGAGGAGAGAAATGTGTTGTATTGTAATAGATTTCACAGAATGTATGTTGATGTAGCCAAAGTGTCACAAAAAGGTTTTGATCTTCTCCTGTATCTCTGTGATTAACTCCATGCCAGTAATCAGCTTGATAACATGCGAATATGGCGCACCAAGAGCATGGAACATGACACATTGCTATGGAATGCCGGAGTTGTGTGTTAACAAAGAGATAAGATTATGGCATATTAATTTTGCTCAAAACAGGTAAATTAGCTGTTCACCAGTGTGCACTCAACACCTATGTGTTAAAGCTATGTCATGAGAGATTCCAGTGGATTTTCCAGACAGTTAATGCTACTTCCTGTGAAGAATTCCAGAATACAAGAAGTCCCCATGTACCTATCCCTATGACCATATATCCAGCCTCTGGCCCAGGGTGAAATAGTACACTTGTACCACAGTATGGTACATATTACGGTACAAGGCCTTCATTTCAGTCCATTTTGGTTTGGTATTTAAGATATGATCATAATACAGAAAACTGACTACAAACGCCAAACTTCATGTTGTTTAATAAGATGGAAAACAAGTAACCATAATCCTTGTTGTATTGAATGAACTATTTGATAGAAATGATGGTACGAAAACTGAAAATATCAAAATTTTTTATTACGCAGTATACCAAACAGAAGGCAAAGTAGTGCAGTTCTACTAATTTGGCGGTATACCATTCACCCTACTCTGATCTTTAATAAACCATGCTTGTTGTAAAAGGAGAACAACACAATGATCAGGTGGTAAGGCTTGCTGACTTGGTTAACTATATATATCCCAACTGCATAGATTCAGGCTCATCATGTCAGTCACTGGATTATCAGGACCAGATAGTTACAGACTACCATGAAATATTGCTAAATTTGATGTGAAACAGCAAACAAATTTGTTTCACTTTTTTCATCAATCGCTGACTATTTGGTGTGAAAAACATTTTGATTTTCACGTAATTCTGACTAAAAGCTGTTCTTTTCTTGATTCTCTAAATTGTTGATTTGCCGTGGGTTTGTCCAATCATTCAAATGGCTGCTTTCCTTACTTAATGGCCATGTTTCTTTGTAAGGTTTGCTTTACAAGATGGTTAAGCCAGTTGTTAAGACATTAGCTTTTAATGATATTATTGTGAATGACAGGAGCCATCCTACGTGTTGCCCTTCACCAAGTGGTTACAGTTCTGCCAAATAAGTCATAAACTTTTCTCCTTGATCTGTTGGCCCAACTATGAACTGCCTCCAGTTGATGTAAGTGATGTAGGATGGCCTGGTTGATAAGAAGTCTTGTCAGTGCTGATGTTATGACCTTCTCTTGCTGGCCTGACCATGATGCAGATTGAGTGTTGCTGAGGCATCATGAACCCTGCTCCTGTGTAGGTGATAGTGAGAGTGAATGCGATGGTGATGTTTCCAACATTAAAGTCACACAGCACTTTCGCCTGCACTTTCATCTCCTCATCTTGTACAGTCAAGGTTCCAGCGTCAATCAGTGTTAGTGATGGGGCACATTTTATGTGAGTGTTTCTGGAACCCACTGAATAAAACACTTCTCCATTTAACTCTCATCAGTGTTTGTGGTGAAGATTTATATAAGTATTTCCAACTGTCCTGAACAACAGCCTCCTCCTACCTTCAGTATTTACAGCTATCATTTTTAACTTTGCTTTTCTTGTTTTTATTTTGCCTTCCCATGTATTACTTTGCCTTTATCCTAATCAATCCTCATGATGTAAGTCATTGGATGGTCTGATCCAGATTCAGTTACAAACAGGGAAGCCTAGTGGTTAAAGTGCTCGCTCATCACACCAAAGATCTAGGTTCAATGCCCCACATGGGTACTATGTGGGAAGGCCATTGCTGGTGTTCCCTGCTGTGATATTGCTGGTACATTGCTAAAAGGGTCATAAAGTTTTTGCAGATTACCACCATATAGCTGGAATATTACTGTGTGTGGAGTTAAAAATTGAGTGAACTAACAAATCAAACTTTGACTTACTGGCTATACATGATACAGTTCCCCCAATAAACAGCGCTCATTCTATGGGCTTCCATGTCTTTCCTCCTCTTTCTTTGAACAGTTCCACATGTTCCCTCCCTTTTTTGGCATTTCGACATTTTCCGCTAACTGTACTGATGTATATGAATGAGTCAGTGTCTACTGTCTCGGTTTGTATAAAAACTGGGTCATGTATCTGGTATCTACTGATGCATGAAAGTGGGTCATGTGTCTACTATGTTGAATTTGTTTTTGCAAGATACAACAGGCTCTTCATTCATCCATCCATTCAATCATCCAATCAATCATTCATTCATTCATTCATCCATCCATTCATGCATCCATTCAATTATTCATCCATTCATTCATTCATTCATCCATTTATTCATCCATCCATTCATTCACTCATTCACTTTCATGACAATATTGCTGAGACATTAACAATGTAAATATTACCTTGCTCCCTCACTCATCCCATCACACAACAGCGCTTACTAAACTCACTAGCTGTCAGTATGTCTGGGTACAATGTGTGAAGCCCATTTCTTGTGTTCCCTGTCAGGATATTGCTGGAATATTGCTAAAAGCGTTGTAAAGCTGCTAGACTCACTGACACAATCAACATTTGTAAGAATGTAACTGGTTTGTCTGGTCCAGGATATCTACTGATCATTGTCAGTTACCTAGAACAATACACAGTGAAGATGTTAGCTATATGAACAATTCCTGCCATGTGTCATTTGTCATGTCATATGTGTGTTATTGTCGTTGCAGGAAGTGGCAGCAGCTGTGGCAAGGTGATCCAGAGATTCCCGGAGAAGGACTGGGACGACTGTCCGTTTACACAGGGCATAGAATTGGTCAGTATACACTATATTGGACCTTTCCAGTATTCTCCAAAATGATTGGCCCCACAAATTGCTCTGCGTGATCACCCAACTAATTCCCCAAAGTGTTCTTAATGCTAAGAAGATCGTAATTGATGAAATATGACATGGCCACAGTTCTAAGATTATTTGTCGAACAGGGTCTAGATTCTTGAGGCTCTCCCAGCTCTGATATAGTCATAAGTTAACATTAATGTCTGGTTGTGCCCAGTAGAACTGACCTTTTTTATCATTGGTCTGTATGACCTGAGAAGCTGGGATGTTGTGGCGTGCAGTATAAAACTAAATATCACTTACTCTGCAGCATTTGGCTTAAAGTACAGTTAAGCTTAAACCAAGGCATCAATCAGACTCAATTCTGAAATGATCCATGGCCTTCTACAAATGATTAAAAGATTTTCATTCAGCTGCATTGAAACTTTTCACTTGGAAACTAATTTGTTACCTTTCACTCCAGTCTTCACAAAAGATGATTTGATATGCCAAGATTTCATTTATTACATTCTCATAAACACATCTTTGCTGTAGGCAGTGTTCAAAGTACATCACTTTTTCCTTCATTGATCACCTTTACACATCTTTGCTGTAGGCAGTGTTCAAAGTACATCACTTTTTCCTTCATTGATCACCTTTAGCTGAATAGCATATGTGTCAATCGGAGTCTGGCGACTTGATTTGCTCAGGTCCTCATGTCTGACATAAATGGAAACTTGTGCATTGATCGATGTAGGTCATTACAGCAGTGTTAATAGTCAGTCAGGAATGTCTGCTCCCCCAAAGGGGCACTGACAGACAGAACTGTTCCTGGTGATGTGTGGATTGCTGAGCACATATGCGTAACCTCCACCATGTCAGTTTATGGTGGTTCTGATTTGTGTCATATTTTGATACAGTGTGTACCATGCTTGGTGATTACTCACCTAGGCCATGCAGTTCTCCCAGTAAATAAAAAGTTGTTGTGATTTTCACTTATAAAATACTGTTCAGAGGAGTTATAAGTAAATTAATGTTTAAACTGAACTAAAGAGATAACTTTGTGAATTTGAAGAAAATTACCCAATGATAATGAAGTGTTCCTCAGAGAAACATGCAGTCATTGTCAATGAGAAATAAGGAAGTCACAAGGAAACGGCCAAATACACTTTTTGGGGATGGACATTGAGCAGGTGCCCCCTGAATAAGGCCTAGCTGTCAGTGCAGTCATGTGTGCCACAAGATACCTTGGAATGTTTAAAACCTAGCTCGAAGGAATGATGTGTGCTCCTAATGCTCAATAGATGAATGTTTCTGACTTCCTGTCAATCCACCACTTTCCCTCCATACTCTGTCAATTACATATGGCACTGTCTTTCCCAAAACTTTCAGTAGGTTTTAGAGTTTTAATATGTTTATGAAGGAATAGTAATAGCTGAGCTTATGAAAGTCAACATAATTTTTCTACACGTTGGATTAAATAACTAATTACCCTTTCTCAATAGCTATTGAAGAACTGAGTACCCTCTTTCAGTACATTAACCTAATTTACTTCCACTCTCTGAGTACATACACTTTTGTCTTGATACCTCCCCATTTTTATTTTCTTTTTCCTCAGTGTAGGAAGTACTAATAATCATTACCTTATGACGTGAGCAAGTCTGTCCACCATGACATGGCTTCAATGTCTTAAGCATTAAACAACACATAAACATTAACATGAAGCTTTCAGCCCCTTGATGTTGTCATTTTATTGGATTCAATCTTCAGACTAGAGGCTAGAGTAGCAACTAATATTAGACTATCATTAAAGCCATCATAAAACTCCAACCACCATTGCCTCTCACATTGATTGAGCTGCTCCATGAGTGTGTGTGTGTGTGTGTCACAACCCATGACACATTCCTCCCACGGCCCTCCCATGCTGAAACTTGATTCGCCCTCTCCACAGTTATTTCCTGGTTTATCTCTCATTCTGCACAGTAGACGCCTGTATCCTCTGTCTGTATGTAATCTGGCTTGCACCTCTCCATCAGTGCCACTGTTTAAGCTAAATAAAATCTCAGTAGTGTGTTCCGCTGATGTTCTCTTGGGTGATAAAGCTAAACATGTAAGTGTGTATCTGTTGGAATTGATCACACATTCCTCTGTGATGGGAGCCCCATGTGTTGATAGGACAACACAAGGGACAGATGTGCACAAGCTGAAAGCTGGGAACATTTGTGTTGTTTGTAGCTGATCAATACACATTCAAGTAAACATTGATCTGTCTGATTCACTGTATTGACTTGCTAATGTCAGGTAATTAACATGCGGACAGCATTCTCATGGGACCAACGACACAGGAACACATTTATTGAATATATTTGTCAGTTGATAATATTTAGCAGTTGATATATAAATGACCTACGATTATGCTGTATCAGCAAATTTGTGCCTATTCCAGAATATCAAGTCGGGGTGGAAGTAACACATTGCACAACATCAGTGCAGTGTTTGGGGATTTTTTTTCTGTCAAGCAGACAAATTTGTATGTCACACTGTGCCAGTGTCCAGTTGACTTTCCCATGATAAATCAACAAGAAGTTCAGCTTGTATAGTGTATGTTACATGTGTCACTGTACCAGAGTACGTTAGCTATTTTAATGTTATTTCCACCCCTGCTAGTCCTTGAGTACCACTTTGTCTCAGAAATCCTGTAAATTTGGTAAGAACAGTCAACTGCGTTTTATTTGAAACAGAGCCAGCATGATATTGGAGATTCAGAAATTGAACTTGAACCCAGTTTCAACCTGCTTCGTTTAATACTGTCACATTACAGTAGGGATTGGTTGGAAAGCAAAATAGTACAGTGTTGTCAATTTTGTGCTGTGATGTTGTTGAATGTTTTGTGTTTTTCAGTTTTGTCAGCCTACAGGATGGACTCTCTCCACTCAGAGACAACAGCCCTCCTTCTACGTCGCTGTTTTGACCGACATCGATGCAGACCGCCACTACTGTGCATCCTTCACTTTCTACGAGACAATCGCCATGACACCCACCCACCCCGACGACCAAGACGGGGACGACCAAGAACCCAACATGGTTCATCATTCACTCATGTTCGCACCCAAAAGTCTCGTACTGATGTCCAGGCTCGACTACTTCGAAGCTTTCAGGGTGAGAAACTTAGAAGGATGAACTAGAAAAAAATACATAGAACCATACCTTGTGGTATACATGAATACCAAGACCATGAGGTTCAAACTGTTAGTGCAGCAGGTAAAGGTTCATGTTTGAGCATGGTCTGAAAGTTGACATTGCATCACAGGGATGAACACAGTGTTAATGAAGTAATCCACCACAGTTTACGTCTTGAAACAATATCTCCCCTACATAACGAAAAGGAGCAGGGCAGTATGGTCATAAGAGTTATCTCCCTTTAAGGTCTATGCAAGAAGTGTCGGTAAAATGTTTGCAACTAAGATTTACTGTTGATCAGACCTACAGGGTAACTATTATGTAATTCCGATGTTATGGCATGCTTTCATTATTTATATATTTATTTTTTTAGTGGGAAGTACATGGAGAAATTTGCATGCATACCTCTTACACAGTAAAAGAAAAACCTACAGGATACTTGTGTCTGTGTCATCTTTAACACAATGATAATGAAAAAACAAAGCTAAAAAAAAATACAATAGTAAGTCCAAGTATGACAAAGTAGCTGTTTTATTGACACAAGCATGTTAACTGAACCAAGATTCTTAAGTCGAGCTCTGCGTTAGAAAAGAACATATTTGTTTACCATGAGGATAATTACATGCGATAATAATTATCCCCAGCAACACGTTTAAAACTATAAAACCATTCAATATTTCTTCCACCAAACATAGCACTTGGATATATCTGGTGGTTTACTGGTGCCTTTTGGTAGTTGTGGATTTCTGAAAAAAATTTTTTTTTGCATTTCCATCACAACAATTGTGACTTACATGGAAATTGGTGCTAGTGCTCTTTTCTGAAACAGAAGTCTAAAACTGTTCACTGTTTCTTCACCAAACTTGGCACCTGCATAGGTCTAGTTCTATACTGGTGCCTTTTGGATGTTTCCATGGCAACACATTTGACTTAAAATAAAATTGGTGCTAGTGCTCTTTTCTGGAGCAGAAGTTTAGAACCGTGCACCATTTCTTCATCACTTGGCACATAGATAGGTTTAATGGTGTACTGGTGGCTTTTGGTAGTTTGGCAAATTAGGAAATGTAATCTTCATTCATTACCTGAGGGCCCAGAGGTGATGCCTAATTAGTCTGCCCATTGTATGTGGCTTTCTACAGCATATTAATCGTACCATCATCAGGAATCCTTTGTTATGAGCAACTAACTGTTACAGAATTGTCTGGGACTCATCTACACAGTATACATGGAGAACCTGCAGGTGCAGCTGGAGACCATCGTTGGCAACATCCTGGGCTGTGTGCAGGTGCCCCCTCCAGGTACAACACAGTAGGGAATCTAAAGGAAGATCAGTTCCTCTCTCCATTTACCATCTGAATAGAGTTGGTCTTGCTGGTATAAGATGACGACAGTGTAGGTAGTACTCTTGGAGTATGGTGATGATGTTGCTCATGAGTCGAGTATATGGGGATGCTGTTGCTTGTGAGTCTGGTGTTTGGTACCTGCCATGATATTGCTGGAACATTGCTAATAGCAGCATAACACTAAACTCACTCACTCACCCACCCACCTCAGGTATGGTGATGCTCTTGCATGTGCTTGTGCAGATGGTGTGTAGGGGTGATTTCAATCTAGTTTCAAACTAGAGTTTGCCAATTGGAAACAGCTGAATTTTTTAAATAAATTTGTAAAATAAAATGCCCAAACCACTGAAGAAGTCTATCCACCAAAATCACATTGTCAACTATGTTTATTTATAATATCAATTTTAGTTCTTTATGGGAAATGCGTTTTGTCAAATTTGAGTAAAAAGTCTAACATAAGTCAAAACTCACATTTATGTTTGTTTCGAGAAATCAGGGCCAGGTGTGTGATCACTTTGTTGTTAATGTTGTGATTGATGTATGACCAGTTTGTTGGTGCACCTGATTTAATGTTTTGTTGTTATTGTACTCGGTGGATGCTGACGATAATGCTGTTGCAGGTGGCCCCCAGGTGCGGTTCTCAATAGGGGCAGGTGATCGGCAAGCACTTCAGCCCCCTCTAAGTTCAACACTACCAGTAACAAAATCTAATGTTGCCCTTGTGTTCGACCAGCTAGGTGAGTTCTCAGCTGACATGTACAATATGGCTAATAATGTATTGATGATTGTCTTATGCATGTATGGCATGTATGCAGTTTATGTGTTAAATATGAATCCATCATTAACCTGAGAAAAAAACAGATAAAAGCCCTTTTTTTTAAGTGTGGAAACACCCATCCTGATTATTATTGGTAACAGACTTTGGACTTGGTGTTAATAGTATTGTAATAGGGTTGTAATTACCATTGTGGTACTGATGATGACCAGCTCCCACACACCCCACACCCCACACCCCACACCCCACACCCCACAATAACATTTGAAAATAGTTTTGTCGGGTTTCAGGGATCAACAACGCGATGACCGTTTTCACAGCAGCCTTGACTGACCACAAGATCCTGTTCCATTCATTCAGCTACTCTCGGCTCACCGCAACAGCCCATGCCTTTGTGTCTCTCATGTACCCACTCAGATACAGGTTAGTCTTCTACCTGGTTTTATATAGATCAGCATTCCACAGATCCTTCATGTTTCATCTCGCTGTGGGCCAGCTGGCCAAAACACCTGGGTAGTGATCCAGCGACGTTGAGGTGTTGGGATCGAACCCACCTGTGACAAAGTGTGAAAACCTAGGAGTCAACTTTGAGTGCCGACTCTTTCTGTGTTGTCACAACCCTTATTGTGCAGTACACAACCCTGTGCACTTCAAATACACGATTGTTTTGGTATATGACCAGATGGTGGCCACATGAATAAGTGCAAACACCTAGTTGCGAGTCCAACAACATGCAGTAAACTTGCACAAAGTACTGTAACTATCTGTCCCAGTCCACCCAGCTGTGAATTATGATGAGAGCACCACAATAAATTCGTTGTGCCTATTGCCCAGGAAGTTGAGATCGATCATAAGATGTGGTGCTTAGATTGACATTCAGTAACGGAGGACCAAATAACAGCCCCTTGACCAAGCAGTAGTTGCATGGATATGTGCGCTATTTAACTAGCCTGTTATGATTGTCATTTTTTCACCTAAAAATGTCTTTTATCCTTAATGTCAAGTTTTGTTAAACGTAAACTACAGCCATGACAACTACAGTGAATGTAACAGTGCAGCCCTTGTTTGACAATGCGGCCTTTGTGTTTCAGCTATGTGTACATCCCCATCCTCCCAGTTTCCCTGCTGGAGGTGCTCAACACGCCTACACCTTTCATTGCGGGTGTACACTCATCCCTGCGCAATGACGTCGTTGATTTGGTAGGTCACGTACGTATCCATTTGCTGCCTCTGTGACGATCCCTGGGTCGCATGCTTTGCTGCCTTCCACTGGTATGTTTCTAGAAGAGTTGGTGCCTGAGTCAGTAGCATCACGTCATCCTGAACATCACAGAAAGCCACTTATAGATCTATATCTGAATTCATTTAGGTAGCCACATGGTTAAAACATTAACTGGCACTTTGTAACTGAACAAAGCTGCTTGATATTCATATCTGTGCAGTATCTATAATCCGGGTTTGGAACACTAAAATGGCCACAAACGTTGAGAGGTATCTTGTATGATAGAAGAAATCCACTTGTTACATACTTCTTTGAAATATTGATAATCAGGTTTAGGTAGTACCTATTATATTTTATTCACAAAGTGAAAAGGATCAAGGACGAGTTCTTACAACTTATAAAACCCCATTCCAAGAATATTTACAATGTCAAGTTTCAACACAAGTGTTCATTAGAAACAAGACACAGGAAGATTGACAGTTTAGGGGAAATATTGTAATACTAAAGGTACAGAGGAAGGAAATGTTTGAAGCATTTGACCTGCCAAGAGTTAAACACATCAGTTCATACACTAAAGACAAAATATTGATCCTGGAGGTGGAATAATCCTCACAGGCCCAGACCTGGTGACTGATGAGTTTACACCTGAAACCAAATACTAGGGTTGTGTTGCCAACATGTACAGTCAGTGTTAGTTCCGTCCGTGATATTGCTGAAAAAGGCAACCTCACTCACACATTCCTTCATCAGCATGTGATAACATTCAATATACAGGCAATGATCTCTCACTAACTCTCTTGCTTAAAATACTCTACATATCTATACCAATCAAAATGACAATTTCACTAAATCCTTTCTTCAGATAACTGTTATTTATATGATATGATAATCATTTTATGACCTATCTTCATTTCTCAATGATTTTTTTTTCAAAATGTTATGTAATGTCATTTGTAATGTTATCAAGATTGTTTGCACTCCTCTTCTTCATGACACGGATGTTTCCTGACTTTACAAAGCTTCTGATTATGACCACCCAAGTTTTGATGAGTTCTCCTTCATGACTTGTTGCTATGTTTACTTTGCGGCTTCAGTATTGGTCAGTGCACTTGCGTACTGGATGCTGTGTTGAGGCGTGCATGATTACATGACTTGAACAAAGAATGAACCGTTACTTCTTTTGGAGCTGAGAACATTTCCACTCACTGAATGACAGTATTACACCTTTGTGTTCAGACAGCTAATATGTTGTTTTGTAGAGGTTTTGTTATGACATGTACAATCTCATTATTATCAGACTTTTTACCTCTGCCTTAAGATCTGGCATCCCCTCTTGGGATCTCAAACAAGGTTAACCCTGGGCTTGCATATACTGCCCTTTTCACATGACCATGTATGGGTTGGGGTTTTTTTTCAAGAAAATGTTAAGTTCAAAATACAAATGTTCCTCATTTCTTTACCACCTCAGGTTGGAAATTTTTATTTGTACAAGGGGAAAGCTGGTCATTTTAGCTCAGTTTCATGATTTGCAGAATTCAGACATTGTGATACCAAACATTTATAAGCCTGAAAACTTAATGTAATTGGAAATTTTTCTTGCCACAGTATCTTTTTGATTTGTCAGCAGTTCTTGCTCATATGGCTCGTTAAAGTATCTGGCTTTAATGAGATTGTATATTATTTTGCTTTGTAGTAAATTGGTTCATGTTCAACATCAGTTATCGACTATGTTATATCTATATCATATCGTATCATAAATACTGTGGATTATGACACTGGTCTTCATTAAAACTTGGTCTCAGTAATATGACCCTATGAAGTACACACTTCTTTCACAGCTGAAATGTGAAACAATACAAGATAGTACTTTGCATTATTGTTATTCTCAGCTCTGATAACATATCTTGTATGTTTACAGTTGGATGTGATAATTGTTGATTTGGATGGAGGCAGTGTGAGGATACCTGAATGTGTCAACATCCCCAGCATCCCAGATCCCATCATGAACAGGACCATGAGAGCTTTAACCATGGTGAGTGCCCCTTTAACTGTCTATCTGAGCCCCATAATGAACAGGACCATGAGAGCTTTAACCATGGTGAGTGCCCCTTTAACTGTGTCTCCAACCCCATAATAAAGAGGACCATGAGAGCATTGTGTATGCCCCTTTAACTGTGTGTGTAACCCCATAATGAATAGAGGACCATGAGAGCTTTAACCATGGTGAGTGCCCCTTTAACTGTCTGTCCTACCCCATCATGAACAGGACCCTGAGAGCTTTAACCATGGGGAGCATCCATTTATGTTTCTCTCTCATCCGATAATCGATAAGGTCAATGAGAGCTATTAGTATGAGTTAACAGGCTGTTAAGCGTTCTTCCTGACCTCATACTGATAGTCACATGATATCATTTAGAGGACCTCATGCACATCTTCATGATGGGAATGACAGCATGAAAAGTGAGTTACAAGGTTGAAGTTAACTTCTCTTTGCAGTCGGGTCCCGCAGGTTTCTGCAAATGTGTCAGTCACAACAAAAACAAGTTTTTTGTTCTGTAAATATTTTATGAAAAATATAGTTATATAGTTCGTGTAGGAATTTTTGATGGACATAAAAATGCTTATAATTACCCCCAAAGAGGACTGTATTCTAAGAATTGGCAGCCTTTGCAGGTTGGTTTGAATGTGGGTGACTTTGACCTTATTTTCAAAAGGTAATTGTCTGTGTGACAAGGGGACGTGGTCATATTAGTAGTAAACACTTGTTATTAATGTGTTTGTTATCAGGTCTTCTGATGTTTGTAATCTTGTCCATATTGTAGATTCAAAATACGGAATTACTGAGCGCTGACTATGCATTTCCTCCATCACCACGGAAACCCTCCCCTGCTTCACAAAGGGTGAGTATCTTCTGTTTACACACTGTTTACAGGGTGTTGTACTTTGTACTGACATAATTGTACATACGTCAGTGCATAATTGTACTTGTACAAAGGGTGCTTTGGTGCTGCTGGACAAAGTGAACAAGATTATTGTAACTTTCATACCTTAACAGAGACTGACAACTGTCACTGCGCTAAGACCCTGCCGTAGTATTGCTTGAATATTGATAAAAGTTGCGTAAAACTAAACTCACTCACTCATTGCTTTGTACAACACACCCAGGCTCATTAAAAGAATAGTAGCATTTCCTTTCTACAACATTTCATCCAGATAGTATTATGAAACACTTTAGCCTTCTTGATCAGTGAATTGTTCAGTTATGCAAGTTGTATGAGTTGACCTTCCTAGTGGTGACTGCACACTCAACGATCACCCATAATATCAACTTATCTATGACCGGTTATTCCGTTCAAGTCAGACCCCCTCTGTCATGTCTCTACCTTCAGGACAAGGAGATCCGGGCTGTGTTCATCCGCATGTTTGCAGATATCTTCACTGGTTATCGTTCTTGTCTTACCATCATCCGCATCCATCCTGAACCATTCATCACATTTCACAAGGTAAACCACAAATCTTGTGCATGCTGAAATGATACATGTGTATACTGTATGACCTTATTCAGATATTTAGTCAGACTGAATGTTTAGGATCAGCATATCTGTGGACTTGGCTGTTGCCAATACCTGGGATATTTAGGGGCGAATAGATCCAAAGTAGCCAGCGTTTGCTGTTGTTGATAGATAAAGATTGAATTATTAATATGTTTGACTGGTTTCATGGGTGTTGTGGTACACTGAAGGGATTTTCATATATGCTGTCCATCACTTGATCGTAGGGGCATGTCTGTAATATTGTGGACATATGTATTCATTATGTACTGTATGTCGGCATGGCCCAACGAGCCTGGCACTTGTCAACCATACATGGTTGGATACTGTTGCCATCTTGTGTGATTTGTATGTATGCTGAAGGCAATGGACTGTCTTCATGATGTCCAACACTGGTCAGGTGCCATTAGAGACCAGCATCATACAGCTGGATTATTGCTTACTATAAAACCACTAGCAAACATTTCATGCACATCGATAAACGAGTTGTGTTTTTCAGGCCAGTTTTTTAGGTCAGCGAGGTATGGTTGATGATGATTTCATCCTGCGTGTGCTGGACGGGATGGGCTTCGGTGCATTCGTGGCCGAGAGGGGGCCACCCTACAGAGTCTGTGATATTTTTGATGAGGTACGTTCAGAATTATTTTGTTCAAAATGTGTTTTTTCCAACACTTTAAGTCCTTAACGTGTGAGATAAATCCTAAAGCATGTGATCGACAAAATACTGTATGGTGTCAGTACAAAGGTTTTGGAAAAAACTTGAAGGATCATGGCTCTGAAACCTGTTGGTTGGTTTGTGGTTTCCCCAGTGTCATAATCCTGATGTGTTTGTGTAGGTGTATGCAACTATGCAAGACCACCTTCGGGAAGAGCGGATTAACCCGGACAAGATGATGGAACATGTGAAGGATCTGGCTCACCAGCTGCATCTCAATGTAAGCACACACATTGGTATTAATCTTCGTGGATTTATCATTTCTAAGGGGTGTACACCCATCCTCAATCCTTCCCTGTCTTCTCCCTCACATACAAGCTCTCCCCATTCCCAGCCCTGCCCTCACCCCCTCCCTCAACCCCCATCAAACCCTTCCTCAACCCCCATCAAACCCTTCCTCAACCCCTTTCCCAACCCCTCCCTCTACCTCTTCCTAAACCCCTTCCTCACCCCTTGTATACTCTCAATCCTTGTATACTCACAACCCCCTCTCTCTATACAAAAATCATTCAGCTCATTCACTTTTCACAGAGGTTACATGTCATGTTTTCCTCAGAACCTCTGCAACCACATTTCCCGGTTTTCATAAAATCCCCAAATGGCAAAAACCGCAACACAAATTATCTCCCTTCTTTCTATCCAATCGGAACACGTGTTGCACCAACTTTGATCCAACTTGACTAATACATACAAATCTTGGGCCTCAAATATTCCTCCTCTGTCAGGTCTTGTGTTGACCTGACACACAAGACATTTAATGACTAGCTTGTCCATTGAGGATGAAGACTTTTATGGATAGACAACTTCTTTCCTGCAGTAGATGCAACGTTTCAGTTTAGATTCTGACACCATTATCAGGCATATGATGTAAAACAGATGCACAAAAAGAAATGTGTTTTGCATCTTTTGCTTGATAATGGTGTTAGAATCTACACCGAAATATCGCATCCACTTCGAGAAAGAAGTTGTCTATCCATAAAAGTCCTCATCCTCATCATACAAGCTTCTAAAATGTTACTTAGAGGTAGTTTGTCAGTACATTATATGAATGACGTGTCTAGAAGAAACATTTTCACATCACGCTGGGGGATATGGTTCTAGTTTTCCCAAAGCATATGAAAGATCACTTTTGACACAGTCGCTGACTACACAACTACATCTGATTGCTGATCACGAATCCTGTACTGTCCACCATGAAAAGGCTGTACTAGAACAGAGGTTTGCAGGAATGTATGACAAGTAACCTCTGAGGGAAGAAAATGCATTCAGCAAAGCAATCTTAGTTCTTTGGTTGTATTTCGTCAATGTTGAAATTGATGAGTTATGGTATCTTAGGAGTAAGATGGCTTTGTGAAAGGGGTATGGGAAGAACATGCTGTAACCCAGAACATAAACAGTGTGTTCATGTTCCTGATGCAGGAGAACCCCAACCCTCAGCCATATGTCCAGAAGGTACCCAAGCCAACGGAAGGAGCATATGCCCGCATCCACCAGCCGCCATTCCAGACCCTCAACGCCAACACCGTGCAGGACATTATAGACGAGGGCCTTGCCAAGCACAGTATTAAGTCCAAGTAAGTGCTCTACACCAGTGTCTTGTGATGTTGGAACCAGCTTGTCAGACTCACTGACTTGGTTCACACATCATCGGTAACCAATTGCACAGATCAATGCTCATGCTGTTGACCACTGGATTGTCTGTTCCAATTATCCAGACTTGATTATTTAAAGGTTGCAGCCATGTCACTGGACTATGCTGAGTGCAGCATAAAACTAAACTCACTCAATCATGAGCACTAATAAGTATGTTAGTTTTTATCCATGACATCTGATGGCATGGGGATATCTGTTCATCTAAAATATCCTATAATCATGACATCTTGTGGGTTTGAATCCCAGATTCACTCTGATGAAAGTGTAGAAGTAGGCATGGTACGAGAAAAAGTCCGAGATCTTAGGCTTAAGAGAGCTTTGTTAAAGGGAGCTCTGAACTTTGCATTTCTGCTACTTTCTGTTCCCATTTCACTAATCCATGCATGATGTAATGTAGCTGAAATACTGTTCAAAGTGATATAAAACACTAATCACTCCCCCCACATTGGTGTTGCAGGTTGGCCAATGTTCGTCCACACCAGTGTAGGATCGTGCCGATGGGCATGCCAATCACAGCTGTAGCAGACAAGCAGCGGATGGTAGAGAACAACGCACGCAGGCTGGAGGTGCTGAGAAACTGTGTAAACTTCATCTTCGAAAACAAGATCTCAGATGCTAGAATTGTAAGTTTCTATGTTAACCAAAATCAGTTATTTATAATAGACTTAGATGTCTTAGTGTGTTGTGGTTACAAAGTTGATTTTCAGGATAATGTATGTGTTGGATTCCCATTGAGCGCTGTAAAGCCCACCCCAGGAATCCAACTTGCACATCCAAGGGTACAGTGTCAAGCTCAGTGTTCACAATTACCCAAGCATGTCAAGAGGTCCCTGTCAGATTTAGGAAGCCCTAACTTTATCAGAGAACACTCCATGTTCATAGGGACCCATTTAAATTTTGAAAAGTGTGATATCATATTCTTCTGTTTGTATTTTCTTACTGAAAACAAAAAAGGAAGTTGTGTCACAGGTTGAGTAAACATTGAATACCTTTGTCACAATTTTATCACATGACTTTCTGCTGCAGATATTCCCAGCTGTTTTGCGAGCATTGAAGAGTCGTGTGGCACGGCTGGCACTGACGCAGGAATTGCACTACCACGTGCAGTCTAATAGGGCAATGTTGGAGAATCAGCAGTTTGACCTGGTTGTTAAGCTTCTGAACTGTGCTCTACAGAACGACACAAACCTGGACGAGAGTGGAGTAGCCGCTGCCATGGTGCCGCTTGTTACTGCATTCTGTCGAGTAAGTCCATCAGTAGCTGGAATATTGATGAGTGGCGTAAAACTGAACTCACATTCACACAGGATTTTGTTTATATGTTTGTAAAGTGATAAGCATTTTGACTTTCCTCCCACTTGAAGATGAAACCATGAATATGGTTGAAAGTGACATTAAACCAAAAAACTCATGCTGATCCCTGCAGATGAATGAAATGAAACATTGTTTATTGTTGTGTGTATATCTCTCCAGAAACTGTGTACGGGAGTGCTGCAGTTCGCCTACACTTGTGTGCAGGACCATGCTGTGTGGGCAAACCTGCAGTTCTGGGAGCAGGCTTTCTACCAGGACGTACAGAAGCAGATCCGACAGCTGTACCTCCCACAGTACGAGGAGCACCTGGTGGTGAATGTCAGTCGGGAGGGTTCTCGCAGTCCCTCAACACCCAGAGAGGTATAACACTAAAAAGAGGCTATAATGGTTAACATTTTCATGCCAGTTTCATTCCAGATGTTGTAATGCTTTTTGTGGAACTGCCATGTCTCCTTTATATTTGTAGAAGAATAGATTAATATTGTCTTTCTGTCTGTCAGATAAACGTTCATTTGGAAAGTTTTAACTAGCAGACACAAGGTTGGTGATGAATGGGGAATATCTGAAGTGAACTTTTGAACTTGAGTCTTATGCTTCTTTCAAGATCCTCTTTGATGAATGCCTGCCTGTCCAAGTGTTTTTACATAGGTGTTTCCTTCTTGTTTGTTTGACAGAGTGGGGACTCACTGAGCAGTTGGAGTAGATCATCATCAACAACTTCAGACTCTCGGCGGTCTGGTGCCACATACAAGACACGGGAGATTGGAGCGCTGGAGATTGCAGCTGAACAGGTAGGTCAAGGGCTAGAGTGTGGCATTGCTTGGATTCAGAGTAGATCTTGTAGTGGACAATTTGATTAAGAGCTGATTAAAATGGAATCAGTTTTGTCTCCATGTGGGATTTGGCAGTGTGATATAACTCTATAATTCCGTAGCTCAAACTCAGTGACAAAGTCATCCTTAAGATGTAAGTGACGCAACTTTGAAAGTTCCACATTGACTGCAAATGACTATGCACAACTACCAGTTACTATACACAAAGTCTACTATTTGTTGTAGCTGCGTATCTACACAACCCTGAACAAGATGACCCAACAAGAGCTGATAAATAACGAGGAGTCCACAGTGTACAGCCAGGCTATCCACTACGCCAACAGGATGGTGTTCCTGCGGGTGCCGCTTGACGTAAGTCGGTCGCTAAAGAACACCCAGGGCCTGGACGGCGAGAGCAACAGCAATAGTAACATCACAGCCAGGTCAGTGTTGCTACAGTAACAAAGGAAGGAATGTGTCACTTATTTCATGCTTTTGACGTCTCATTGCAACAAAACTTTCTTTATCTTTAACATTTTGAGGAGAAATTATGATTGAATAAGTAATCATTTTTTGCTCCAAATGACTCCAGTACCTCCCAAACTAAAACATGTCCTTTTTACATGTCTGTTGTAATACAGTTTCTCCTACTGATTTGTGCTGTTACGTATGAACGTAGATGTGTTTGTGACTGTTTTTGTCTTTGTGTACAGTATTGCTGAGAGTGACAGTTTTGATGCTGAGAGTGGGTTTGACGAGACCGAGACAGTAGATGTGGGGTCCACAGTTGTAAGGTTTGTGACGAGGTTTGTGGACAAAGTCTGCGCAGAGGGAGGGGTCACACAGGAGCACATCAAGTCCCTCCATCAAATGATTCCAGGTGAGTCACAGGTGACACATCAAATCAAGTCGCATCAATCATTCCAGGTGATTTAATTTCCCAGATGCAAAGTTGACTCTCAGTCCAGTGTCTATATTTGGTTGAAAATTTGGACTGTTCAGTGCAATAACTTTGATAAATTTTTCTATTTTCATTTTGGTTTCTGTGTTGAAATGACACTTAGTGTTGGAATGAATGAGTCAAGATGTCTAATGTCAATGTGGTAATTATAGTAAATATGCAAACTGTCGTGATGAGATGTACTGAATGTCAGTATCTTTCAGGATCAGCTCCTATATAAGCTACTCAAATATAGAAGGTATTTTCAAACTTCATTATTTCATCGCCATCATACTGATCATATATGTGAAATGTTACATAGTGACTGTGGACTACGTGTCCAGTGGACTGAGTGTCTAAAGCAGGAATGATTCTTGCCTTTTGACTTGTAGTTGTCTCCTTTTAGGTGTGGTGGCCATGCATATAGAGACCCTGGAGAACGTCCACAAGGAGAGCAAGAGGTTGCCACCAATACAGAAGGTGAGAGTGACACAAGTGTGGTCGGTTTAGTTATCCCTAATACAGGGAGTTATGCCCCCTAGATGACAGGATCTGCTCATCTTTTTCTTTGCATCACAGATTTAGCCTACTTATGATTATTGTCTATATCAGATGATAAGAGAAGTGACAGACAATGCAGTAATTCACACCATGGAGAGTTGTGTTCCCTGTATGCCTGGATCTGCTGATCCTTTGTACAGAGTGCACAGGATGTGATATATGCTGATGTGATATGTTCAGTTATCACCTGACCTGTGTATGATTCTGCCGAGTTTTCACCATGTTGTATGTGTGATCCTCTATGACATATTTTGTACGTTTTCCAGCCGAAGATCCTCACTCCATCTTTACTTCCGGGAGAGGAGGTTGTGATGGAGGGACTACGTGTGTATCTCTTGCCAGATGGTCGTGAAGAGGGGCTCGGGGCATACATGGGAGGACCCACTTTGCTGCCAGCAGAGGGCGCTGTTTTCCTCACCACTTACAGGATCATCTTTAAGGGCACACCATGTGATCCTCTGTGTAAGTTGTATTCTGAAGGTGTAGCTTGGAGAATGTTGATACTGTTCAATATTCCACTCTCACACTCTCATATCATAGCCTGGTCCAGATTATTGGTTCGTAAGGTAAGGACCATTTGCTCCATTTCTGAATAGCTACACATTTTACACTGCAGTATAAAGTATGCACTCTTGATATATGGGGCGTGGTGGGCAATCTGTTTGAGGTGGCAGGCTAGTGATCCAGCAAGCTTTGAGGTTCGGGGATCAAACCCACCTGTTTCAGTGTGTAAAAAGCTTTGAGGCAACTTTGAGTGCAGATTCTTTCAGTGTTATCACAACCTTTAGTGTACAGTACACAACCCTGTGCACTTTATTAGAACACATGAATCTGTAAATGACAAGCCAGTAGCCACGTGAACATGTCCAAACACCTAGCTGCAGGTACAGCAATGTGCAGTAAAACTTGAACAAAAACTGTGACTATACATCCCAGTCCACCCAGCTGTGAATGGGTAGTTTTCATAGAAATAGGAATGCCACATTACCTGTGTATGCTTAATGGCTGCACGAGTTATGATCCAAAGGGAGTTACAAATATGTGCTGCTGAGATTAGCATCCTGTGATTGAGGAAAAATAAAAGACAAATCACTTTGAGCATGTAGTTACATTGAACTAGACCACTATACAAATATCCATATAATGCTCTAAGGGCACCAATTGTTGTTGTTCCAGCGTGTGAGCAGATCGTGATCCGGTCATTCCCTGTGGCCACTTTAACGAAGGAGAAGAAGATCAGTGTTCAGTACCTGCCTCACCTGGACCAGTGGCTGCAGGAAGGACTTCAGCTCAGGTCCAATGTGTTCCAGGTGTGTAGTCCTAGGTGTACTCCAGCTAAGCATAGGTAGTTGTATTCCAATATGTTATTTAGGGGGAGTGGCAGTTATAGTTGTAGCTGTAGCCACATGTGTTCAAGGTAACACAGGCACAGTATATGAGACCATGCTGTTACTATAGAATAGTCATGATAGTGTCTGATATTATGTGGTGATCTTGATGACAAAGATCAGGTAGTCAGGCTTGCTGACTTGGTTAACACATGTCATCGGTTCCCAGTTATGAAGATCAATGATCATGCTGTTGACCACTCGATTGTCTGGCCCTGACTCGATTTTTCACAGACTGTTGCATAAGGCTGGAATATTGCAGAGTACAGCAAAAAATAAACTCACTCACAAAGATGGTGGTGATAGCAAAGATGATGATAATATTAACATAAAGATTGTCCTGGTAAAATTGAAATTAGGGAGAGCTGATTTGAATTCTTATTAGTAACTTAGGGGCACAGAACTGTAAAGGATTTACTTTATATATGTATATATATGTATATTGCACTTTGCAGTTGCTGAACTGTTTTTGAATTGTGGAACAATTGTATGTGAAGGATTTACTTTATTATATATATATATATTTTGCAGTTGCTGAAGATAGCATTTGATGAGGAGGTGGGATCCGATAATGTCGAGACTTTCAGGAAGTTGGTGATTAAGATCCGCAATCCTCCAAGTGTGTTCAACACCTTTGCGTTCACTGGTCACATGATCCAGCAGGCCACACCTCTACGTAAACAGAAGGAGAAGAATGCCTCACTCAGGTAATGCCAATAGTGTTTACATCCTGTCCCCATTCAGCAACATCTGTGTCCCGTATTGTGACAGAAGGGTGATCACATTGTAGTAGGATGTGGTTGGTCGACAGTGTTCCAGATCCAGGTCAGTGTGCTTTTTTCCAGGAATTGTTAGTCCTTCACATGAATTTGTGTTCTAACTTGACTGTCTAACAGAGTAATAGAACCTAACTATTCTAAATTAATTGTATTCAAACGTTCACATGTAACTATTTTGTAGGCAATTTGCGAAGAGAACCCTTCTGAAGACTGCAAGGAAAGCTGGGCTGAAATCCAAACAGTCAAACAGGAAGACGAAGTATGTGTTGCCGACCCCACCATTGCCGAGACGGAACATATCTCCACGATCATCAGACAGCGAGTCAGAGCGCCCCAACAGTGAAGCATTCGATGATCTCTCTAGTATGAACATAGTTATGAACTTTTCTCTTAAATTCATGATAAGGATGACTAAATAGTTTCTAATAATTTCATTTTGACATACCCAAACACTAATTTTACTTTGTGGTGTATCTTTAATTTGAATGGCAAAGATCATGTACTTTTGGAGCTGTAAAGTTATGGATTGAAACAAGAAGGTTGGAAACAAGACGTACTGCAACATTGTTTAGTACGTTGAGGATCCATCAACTTCAGGATGCTGTGACTTCTAAGGATGCATGTCGTCCTGTTTTTGCAGTTATTGACGAGGGTGAGTTTGTCACATCGCTGTCAAGTGATCCGAAAAACCTGGAGCGTCTGGTGGAGAAGACTGGTTACCAGGACTACCAGCGTCTTGGCCTCGGCAACCTGTCAACAATCGGACAGAAGTCACGCTCAGAACCATTCAGGATATCAGTTGTCAATGCCAACTACTCCGTGTGTAGAAGGTGAGTGTTTCAGTGTAACTGACGACATCTGATTTCCTTCACCAATATTTGAAGACGGCAGTCTGTCCAATTGTAGTCAAAATGGGTTCCTTGTAGGTTAGTCTTATTGCGATTAATTCTGAGTCAAAATGGCTCCAAGTGCCACATGATGATCAGGCCGAGTGACTGGTCTGGTTGTAATGTTATTGTGTGTATCTGTTCTGTGACATATCTACAGTGTGATCTGTGTCTCCTCTGGTCCACAGTTACCCTGCCTTACTGGTCGTACCTCAAGTTGTTGCTGATGAAAGTATACGAAAGTTTGCCCGCTGTCATCGGCAGTCTAGGTAAGTCTCAGGCTGTGGAAAAGTAAGTGGTATTATCTGAAGGAAATTACTGAAGGAACTTACATGTCTCCTCCTTCGTTTCTTAATTGTTACTTCATACATCAGAAAAAGCACAACTTCCTGATCAATCTGTTCTGGATCAGTACAAAAGTGACCTTTTAAAATTTAGATCCTTTCACCCTTCACACTCTTGTATTGATGTGCCATTTAGGTAATAAGAGGGTGTCAGTAAATGTGTATGTACCAAACAAAGACTTCCGTTGAGTCATGTTACCAAACATTGGTCTTTGTTGACAACACACATGGAAAAGAAGTTTTCACATTGTTACACTAGGATAATATGCTATATGACATATGGAATCAGTTATCAGTCACCTACATCAGTGAGTTGATTAATAGTTTAGTGCCTACTTTACTGTTTTACCTATTTCTGTCATCAGCTGTATGTTCTCTTTTCTTATGTCCCAGGTTTCCTGTGATAACATGGCGGCACCCGCGAACGAAAGCATTACTGCTGCGTGCATCTGGTCTACATAGTCGGGGCCTCATGGGCATGCTCAGACACAACCAAACATCAGGTGAGTCAGATGCAACCAAACATCAGGTGAGTCAGATGCAACCAAACATCACGTGAATCAGATGCAACCAAACATCACATAGGTCGGATAAGACCAAACATCAGGTACGCCAGACACAACCAAACATCAGGTAGGTTGGACAAGACCAAACATTACACATGCCTCAATCCAGTTCCTTTTCCACACTTACTCACTCACTCACTCACTCACTCACTCACTCACTCACTCACCATGAGAGATTCAAAAATCCATGCAGAATATGTTCATCCTAAAAAGAGTGACAACTTAAACTATCTCTTGCTATCAATTCAATTATGAAATAGAAATAAGACGTTTTTTTCAAAACTGGTCTCTTTTTCCATCAGAGTGAATTGTTTCCAGGTACTTCAAGCGGGGAAACCTCCTCGAGTCTAGAACAAGAAAAATATTTTTCGGCTCTGGTGGCAGCCACACCAAGCAGTAACCGATCGTACCACTCGTCATACAGCGATTCCCTCACTAGCCTTGACTCGCTGATGATGGTGGGCACAGACACTCTGACAATCCCAGAAACACCTGATCCCTTGCGGCGCGGTATCTTCAGCAAGGGCAGCACTGCCAACAGGAGCAGCACAAGTGGCAAACCGAAACCTACATGTGAGTTGTCTTCCTTTCAAACACCGTTCTTGTTATATGTGTGTGGATTATGTTACTTTGCGGAGTAGTGTTTTCCTGAAACATAGTTCTGTAAGATTAAGAATAGATTCTTTAAGGGAGGTGGATATGGTAATTCTTCTTTTCGATGAAAAAGTTATTTGATCCTGGTTGTCTTTAATTTATTATGTATGATAGCAGTAAAGTTCACATAATAAAAAAAACATTGCTGATATTTTTTTTAATGTTGTAATTAGTTGTAAGTGTATCAGATTATACACTGTTAAGACATGGCACTTTGGGAAAACACTACAATGATGGAGTGAAGTGTATATGATTTCTGCCAAGTTGCCGTGGCCCAGTTTTCAAATGTAACAGTTTCATGTTTTTCAGTGTCATCTTCAGTTCTGTGTGAGGAGATTTTTTATTTATTTGTTATTGGGTTCAGGAAGGTTACCTCCACATCTCTTTTATATTGTTCAGATTATTACTGTTGTTGGTTTCATTTTACATTTTATATAATTATGACACCACTTTTCCCCTCCAGTTATATTGTAACCTGTCCTGCCAGCACACATCATGCATGGTGGTTTTGTATTACACACCCTAGTATGACACACCAACATTTGCACTAATTATTCCAGTATGCACGCATGCAAGTACGTGTCCGGACATGCACCAGTCAATGCATATACCAGTACTCAAGTCTTGATAAATACTCTGAACTGATAACGTGCCATGTTTGTGCAAATTGATTGAAATGTCCCAGTACTTGTCAAATGCTTGCTAGTACAGATTGTGTATCAGCTGGACAAGAGTTCAGGATCTATTCCACAAAGCAATTTGGTACAAGGACTGTTGTAAAGCAGATGGGAGTTACTTAAGTTGTCTTTTCCTGGATCCTAGTGTCCCATTTCACAAACGGTTTTTGCACTGTGACTATTGCAAGCCTTGTTATAGGATGGGTTTCATAACCATGTTGGTGCCATGATAATACTGTGGCTGCATTCCCTGTGCCCTGAATATTGCAAGCCTTGTTATAAGATGGGTTTCATAACCATGTTGGTGCCATGATAGCACTGTGGCTGCATTCCCTGTGCCCTGAATATTGCAAGCCTTGTTATAGGATGGGTTTCATAACCTTGCTGGTGCCATGATAGCACTGTGGCTGCATTCCCTGTGCCCTGTTTCACAAAGCGATCTTGACAGTACAATTGTTAGCGCTGTACGTTAAAGTAGGAGATACAGTAGTTGTAGCACTATAGTATAGGAGATACAATAGTTATTCCTAGTGCTACAATTGTTATCACTCTACATTAAAGTGTAGGAGATACGGTAGTTGTAGCACTATAGTATAGGAGATACAATAGTTATTCCTAGTGCTACAATTGTTATCACACTACATTAAAGTATAGGAGATACAGTAGTTGTAGCACTATAGTATAGGAGATACAATAGTTATTTGTAGTGCTACAATATTTATCACTCTACATTAAAGTATAGGCGATACAGTAGTTGTAGCACTATAGTATAGGAGATACAATAGTTATTCCTAGTGCTACAATTGTTATCACACTACATTAAAGTGTAGGAGATACAGTAGTTGTAGCACTATAGTATAGGAGATACAATAGGTATTCGTAGTGCTACAATATTTATCACTCTACATTAAAGTATAGGCGATACAGTAGTTGTAGCACTATAGTAAAGGAGATACAATAGTTATTCCTAGTGCTACAATTGTTATCACACTACATTAAAGTATAGGCGATACAGTAGTTGTAGCACTATAGTATAGGAGATACAATAGTTATTCGTAGTGCTACAATATTTATCACTCTACATTAAAGTGTAGGAGATACGGTAGTTGTAGCACTATAGTAAAGGAGATACAATAGTTATTCCTAGTGCTACAATTGTTATCACTCTACATTAAAGTGTAGGAGATACAGTAGTTGTAGCACTATAGTATAGGAGATACAATAGTTATTCCTAGTGCTACAATTGTTATCACACTACATTAAAGTGTAGGAGATACAGTAGTTGTAGCACTATAGTATAGGAGATACAATAGTTATTCGTAGTGCTACAATATTTATCACTCTACATTAAAGTATAGGCGATACAGTAGTTGTAGCACTATAGTATAGGAGATACAATAGTTATTCCTAGTGCTACAATTGTTATCATTCTACATTAAAGAATAGGAGATACAGTAGTTGTAGCACTATAGTAAAGGAGATACAATAGTTATTCCTAGTGCTACAATTGTTATCACTCTACATTAAAGTGTAGGAGATACGGTAGTTGTAGCACTATAGTATAGGAGATACAATAGTTATTCCTAGTGCTACAATTGTTATCACACTACATTAAAGTATAGGAGATACAGTAGTTGTAGCACTATAGTATAGGAGATACAATAGTTATTTGTAGTGCTACAATATTTATCACTCTACATTAAATAGGCGATACAGTAGTTGTAGCACTATAGTATAGGAGATACAATAGTTATTCCTAGTGCTACAATTGTTATCACACTACATTAAAGTGTAGGAGATACAGTAGTTGTAGCACTATAGTAAAGGAGATACAATAGTTATTCGTAGTGCTACAATATTTATCACTCTACATTAAAGTATAGGAGATACAGTAGTTGTAGCACTATAGTATAGGAGATACAATAGTTATTCGTAGTGCTACAATATTTATCACTCTACATTAAAGTATAGGCGATACAGTAGTTGTAGCACTATAGTATAGGAGATACAATAGTTATTCATAGTGCTACAATTGTTATCACTCTACATTAAAGAATAGGAGATACAGTAGTTGTAGCACTATAGTAAAGGAGATACAATAGTTATTCCTAGTCCTACAATTTTTATCACTCTACATTAGAAAGAATAGGAGATACAGTAGTTGTAGCACTATAGTAAAGGAGATACAACAGTTATTCCTAGTCCTACAATTTTTATCACTCTACATTAGAAAGAATAGGAGATACAGTAGTTGTAGTGCTACAATTGTTATCACTCTGTATTAAACAATAGGAGTTGTGGTAGTTGTTTCCTACAAGTGTTATCACTTTGTTAAAGTATAGGAGATATGATGCTCGTAGCGCTGCGATCGCTTTGTGAAAGTGAGCCCTGTATGACAAAGATATTGAACTCTGATAAATCAAACTAAACAAAGACTTGCAACATTTATAGTGCTGGATTGGCTTGGTGAAACCATAAATTTACTTTAAAATAGATTTAGGGCATGTTTGTCCTTGATAACGAGTATTAATTTTCGTTGTATTTAGAAATGCATATTATTTCAGTTCATATCCACAATCAGGGCTTTGCATTTCCCATTAACAGGCCCCAAATGTGGGCTGTGCTGTTTATCCTCACGCATCCCTTGGAATGTCACACCAGAAAATACTTTTTAGTAGTTTTGTGTCTTGTCAACATTTGCACAAAGCAGTCTTAGCACTTCAACTGTGCAAAGTCTGGCGCAGTGTATAGGAGTTACGTTCATCGTAACTTTAAAGATTGCTTTGTGGAAATGGGCCCTGCACTGGTGTAATAGTTTAGTTGTGCACCACTCAGCTGTCGTCACTATGTCACTACAATGTTTTGTTTCTTCTTGTAGGTTTCCTTTTGAATATGTTGTTGTTGTTGGTTTTCAGTGGAAGATGAATTTGACTGTAAGCTATTATTCCTTTTCTCAATTAACCTTATATGCAGCAAAGTCTCTAATGCCTTAGCTTCAATATGGAACAAGTGCTGGTGTTTGGTGTGTGGTTGAATTGTATGGAGAAAGACAGCTTTTGACACCAATATAACTGTCCAAATCACTGATTTCAGTAAATGCTTAGTGATTTACTGTCTTCTAATTGAATACCAGCTTGATGTGTGACATGAGACAGCTAGTGTTCAGTAAGAGTTGCTTGTACTATAGTATGCTGCCAAAACCAATATCCTTTCGTCATCAACAAACGCAGTTGTTTTTTTTTTTCTTTTGTGGTTTGATTGTGTCACTGATTTTGTTATCATAACGAGTCTCTGTGTGTTATGTCCAACCAGGTGTAAGTTTAATGTAGGCCTCATACAATGTGTATCATAAACGAGGACATGTTCATTGTAGGAAAGAGATTTCTCACAAGATATTCATATGGTATAATGCACTTATTTTGCTTGACATATTAAATAGTATAGTGTGATAGCCTAGTGGTTAAAGTGTTCGCTCATCACACCTCAGACCCAGGTTTGATTCCCATGAGTACAATGTGTAAAGCCCACTTCTGGAGTCCACCATGACACTTGCTGGCATAAAACCAACTCACCAATTCACTTACTCTCTCGCTCACTCACTCTAATGTTTAAGATTATACATTTAAAAGCAATTTGCAGGACTAATTTGATGACTTTTTCCGTTTCTAAGAAATTAATGAGTCTGAAATTCTGTGTAAATACAAAAGTTCTCCAGCTGGCTGTAGGTTATGCCCCAGTTCATTTTTGACGGGGTATGTGTCATGTTAGTGACATGTGTTGTAACATGTCATGGTAGCCTTAATGCTGGATATGGTGTGACTTGAAAATATGTCAAGGTCATAGATCAGATGCATACTGTCTGGCCTAGATACTACAATAACTTTATGAATTGTTTAGCACTTTTGGGGTCAATTGTACGCAATATTGATTTTGAAAAATATGAGCAGTTTTGAGTGAAACGATAGATTTGGGTGCCTTCTGAAGTAAGCAGTGGAGCGTTCAGCATGGTTTGTCCACATGGTTACAGACAACACACAGAGACTGGTTTAGCTGCATGGTTTATATTTATTTTCTTTCATTTGCTTTTTTGAATTGGTTGCCTAGCAGCGCAAGATCAGCCGTTGATGAGGGGCGTTAGACGAGGGTCGTTTGCGCAGACTATGAATCGCCTGCGAGCTAGCATCGGCAAAGGCGGCATTGGTTTCGGAAGTAGTAGCACGTGTAGGTCTAACTGTCACCTCTGTTCGTAATGTCTATTGTCCCAGCATAATATTGTCACTGCTCCTGGTCTCTCTGGAGAACCTCCAACATAATCTATAGGCGAGGTTCTGATGCCAGCATGTGCATGTCAGTCATATCCAACTCTTCTGGAAACATACAGTTACTGTCAGACATCTCTACTACAAGCAAATAAGCCGCTAATCTGAGCCACTGATAGAGAAAAATCTGTCATGAATGTCATCAAGGTTATCATATAACAATGTAAATCATTGGAGGCACTGTTGGAACTGAAACATTTGTCCTGATTAACCCTAACCCTTATTAACCCATGAATAATATCCAGAGAATATCTCACATCAACCTTGTGTCCACATCAACTACTCGCATCAACCATGTGTCCACACCTCCCATCAACCATGTGTCCACATTTCCCATCACCCATGTGTCCATCTTTCCCATGAACCATGTGTCCACACCTCACATCACCCACGTGTATACACTGCCCTTCAACCATGTGTCCACACCTCCCATCAACCATGTGTCCACATTTCCCATCAACCATGTGTCCACACCTCGCATCACCCACGTGTCCACATTTCCCATCAACCATGTGTCCACACCTCCCATCAACCTTGTGTCCACACTTCCCATCAACCATGTGTCCACACCTCCCATCACCCACGTGTCCACATTTCCCAATAACCATGTGTCCACACCTCCCATCAACCTTGTGTCCACACTTCCCATCATCCATGTGTCCACACCTCCCATCACCCACGTGTCCACATTTCCCATCAACCATGTGTCCACACCTCCCATCAACCATGTGTCCACACCTCCCATCACCCACGTGTCCACACTGCCCTTCAATCATGTGTCCACACCTCCCATCAACCATGTGTCCACATTTCCCATCAACCATGTGTCCACACCTCCCATTACCCACGAGTCCACATTTCCCATCAACCATGTGTTCACACCTCCCATCAACTTTGTGTCCACACCTCCCATCAACCATGTGTCCACACCTCCCATCACCCACATGTCCACATTTCCCATCAACCATGTGTCCACACCTCCCATCAACCTTGTGTCCACACTTCCCATCAACCATGTGTCCACACCTCGCATCACCCACGTGTCCACACTGCCCTTCAACCATGTGTCCACACCTCCCATCAACCATGTGTCCACGTTTCCCATCATCCATGTGTCCACACCTCCCATCACCCACGTGTCCACATTTCCCATCAACCATGTGTCCACACCTCCCATCAACCATGTGTCCACACTTCCCATCAACCATGTGTCCACACCTCGCATCACCCACGTGTCCACACTGCCCTTCAACCATGTGTCCACACCTCCCATCAACCATGTGTCCACGTTTCCCATCATCCATGTGTCCACACCTCCCATCAACCATGTGTCCACACCGCCTATCAACCATGTGTCCACTTTCCCTTCAATCATGTGTCCACACCTGTCAAAGACATGTGTCCACACCACCCTTCAATCATGTGTCCACACGTGTTGATCCTTCAAACCTGTGACTACATCAACCATCATCCATGTGTCCACATCTCCTTTTGACTATTCATCTGTCTACACCAGCCTTCACAACCATTAATCATCAGCCCCCTGTATTTAGGAGTCAGTTCTGTTGATATCATTATTTGATGACACATGAGGGATCCTGTAATAGATACAGTTGTTATTTGGATACAGTGACATGTTTATATTTAAGAAGTGTCCACTGATAGCACATATGTCATGGATGGTGACAGTTTGACAGTCTTTATACATAACATCATCCTGCTTGGTAGCACTGTGGGTCTTGTCAAATGACAATGCTTCCACTTTCTCCCTTGCCATGCTTCATTCATTAACAGGCTTGCTCAATTACCCAGCTTCTAACAAGTGGTGTTATAATTCATTATTCATTCTTTACAGGTCCTCTGTCTGTTCTTCTGGTTTATTTATCTGTCATGTATGTGTTCTACAAGAAGCAAGTCATTCTTTCTCTTTTCTAGCTGTAGAAGTTAATAAGTCAAAACTCTTTTAATTATCTTTGAGCCCACCTTCATTTTATTAATTTATGTCAAGTGGAAATGTTAGGTAAGATAGGGTGATCATTGCACCCTTCCCCGTCTGTTTTAGTATGGCTGGAACATCTGCTTCACCATCAGATCTTTTATTTTGAATGAAATATTTGCTTTTTTCTGATAAACAGATCTGCAAAGTCCCCAGCATTTGTGAAAATTGAAATAAAAATGTGTAATGTTTTTCCGCGTTATGATATTAACCCTTTCGAACTTAGATGCTTCTTAGGTACAAGTAGTTTTTCAATATACTTACAATCTTCCATTACAGGCATGCAAATAAATAGAGAAAAAAAAATAAAAATGTTTCTAAAATAATTCAGCTGTGTAACCATTTGACATGTACTCAAGTAACAGAACAATCAGAAGCGCCAAAAGGCGCGAATAGTGTCAAAATCATGCTGATTAGTTAAAATCTCTGATCTGGAATAGTGACTTCATATCCAATACCTGGACACTATCAAATGGGCCGTGTAACAATGTGAAGAACTATTCATTAAACACACCACCAGTATTTACAAGCTGATAAACCGGAACACATTTCAACATGGGAGTTTAAACTTTGACTTTGCAGTTCTGACAATGCCGAGGAGACCACGGAAAGGCTGGCAAAGTAATCTACCATTTCCCTTGTGTATAGCATGAGTCATCCCCCTTTATTTTCTGTTTGGCGTATGTCACTGTATGATAGCTAGCTGTCTGCTTCTACACCTCAGGACAGACTGTCGACAATGTATCTCCATCACTTGTTACATCTCTCAGCAGATGTGTGCATATTCATGTTTATCATAACTTGTTAGACAAAGTCAGCTTTGGCAGCTGAATAATTGTTGCCATTTTGTTATGAATGATCAGACGCCACTTTTCATCGTCAGCTTTAAGTCTTTTATGTGCAAAGAGGTGTCTTTTCAACATAACTATTTCACTGAAAAGTACTCCTCTGTAACTTGTGAGTAATGATGAGATCTTTTTATGTGTCATTAAGTGGGTGTACAATGTTTTACAAGATGTGTATCCATACAGATTCATTGTTTGTGTGTTCAAGATCATATAGCCGTTAAAATCCTGCACATCCTACTGGTGACATGTATGACTAATCTTAGATCTGTAACACTTGTGATCCAAGTGGTACTAGTCACACAAAACTACTGTCACAGTTGCTTCAGTAAAAGTCGATACAAACCATCCTCCCAAGGCATACAGTTAAACAGCTACAAATCAGGCCAGGGGACCCAGTCGTTACAGGTGCCGCAATGTGTTGTGACGAATGAGTGAGTGAATTTAGGTTTACGCTGCACTCAGCAATATTCCAGCTTGTGGAGGTAGTCTGTAAACAGTGGAGTCTGGGCCAGACAATCCAGTGATCAACAGCATAAGCATCATTCTACACAATTGGCATACAATAAGTCAGACAAGGCAGCGAGCCTGACTACCCAGTTCCGTTAGACCCTCTTACAACTTTCGTAGGTTCCTGAACATCAAATCTAACTCTGATCTTCACAAGAAGATTTTTGTCCCTTATAACTTTTGTTTCCCATGCCAAATTGGCACTGAATACAGTTTGTTATTTAACACCAATATTTCAGTGTCAGTTTTGGTTTTTTATTTTCCTTTTCAGTTTTTCTTTTTTAATGTTGATTTCAAGTTATCAAAATGTATGCCAGAGCAATTTCTACTCATACTTAGTAAAAAATATTGAAGTATCAAAAAGTGATTGAACAGGTAACTTCAGTATTTTGACAAACATATACAGCATACCATGCTGGAAGAGGGTAGTAGCTGTAATCCAGATTGTTAATTAGTAAAACACTTCAATTTTATATACAGATTTCATGCCTACACTCTGCCCTAATATCAGAATCTATAATGGTCCTATTGGTCCTGCTCACAAGACAACTGTGACAGTAGTTGTTTGTTCTAACAAGCTGTACAGAGAATACTAATGGAACCACAAAGAAGCAGGTATCACTGTACACAAGGCACCATGTTATCACATGGGCAGCATGAGGAGGTTGATACAGGGGTTACATCCAGGCATGGCAACCCACAGTGAATGTGCTTCTACTGACAATCTCAAGTCTGCTGTATCTCAGATGAACTGTCATTAACGAAATTAATTTCATCAGTCATTTATTTTATTTTCAGTTGAACTTTTTCAGCTTACGTGCTTAGTGAATTAATTGATTATTGCATAAACATGTTTCTTCTGAATTTGGTTAACAAAATTTTATTTAATGTTTAACTTAGATTAGTGGAATGCTAAAAGTATGTAAACATTTGTAAGGTATACCACTGCTTTTATACCCTAGATGAGCAAGAGGGTACTAGTTTTGTGTTGGAACAGATCAGTCCTGTAGTTGCACTGTGGTGACATTTCATTAGATGGCTGCACGTAGCATATCCTGGTACCATACCGACCCCGTGGATTATAATGAACATGTATGATACTTCTACTGATCAGTTCTGCTGGCTTCACATTTATGCTGATATATTCATACAAATTCCAGGGTTGTTTTTTATTAATACGTATATCAAGAATTTTGTGCTGGCTCACAAACATGCATCCATAATTGTTTTTCTACATTGAGGAAAATTGAAACTATCATCCAAACATTGTCTTTGCTTTGTGCAGCTTTGCATCTGTTTTGGTTAGATCGAGTTTTGGGATATGTTTGCAATATTTTTATTTTCCAATTTAAAGTGTGTGCTGTAACGTGAGGTTTAAATGAGAATAAAATATTATGTTGTCTAAAGCAAAATATCAAATATTGACTGATAGCAGTTTTTTTTCTTTTTAACTTATTGCAGAATGTTCAACATTGTTTAGAATTTTGAACAATATTTTTTTATTATTCTTTGATAGCTGTTTAGTGTTACGTTCAAATCAAGTCGTTGTTTGCTTGTTTGTGTTCGTTATGCTAACCTTAAATGAAGATGATTGTTTTGTGGATTATGTGTTAAGATTTTGTTGTTTGATGAAAAACAGGAATATTTTCTTTTTAACATTCTCTTCTTGTAAAATGTTGTTCATACTAAGTTCCTGTGATGAATAATAGCATATAGTTTTGCAATTTTACTCAATTCTGACATTAATCATTCATTTCAATGCACATGGAGCCCTTTGCAAATCTGTTTGAGTATAAATATCAATAATTTGCACAATGCTATTTATGCATCTCTTATTCCAGGTTAATTACTAGTAAACAGTGCTGTGAACATTTTATCATGGTTATTCTAAATATTTCAGCTCTAAACAGGATTGGAAGTCTGCGGGAAAAATCTCGCTTCAGTTCTCCAGACACAAGGTCGCGTGCACAAAATGGCAGCTTAGATCACCGTGGTGATCTGATCAACAGCTCTGTGCAAGGTCTTCACCGAGTGTCACTCTATGTGCTAGGGGAGAAAACACAGATGAAGGTGGGTCCCTAGAAGGACTCTGATTGCCTGTAGATGAAAACACCATGGTTAAAAAAGGTCCCTGTCACTATATTGCTTGCCAGAGGAGGCAATCTGATTGGGATATGTTGTGCATTTGAGGGACTTACTGATGTGCATCATCTTTGGCCTTTTGCACGAAACATTGCTCACACAGTCAGTCACTACCTTAACTAGTACAACCGTAACATTTTTACAAATTGCCCTGTTGTGTAGCAGGAATATTGCTGACTTTGGTATATAACAACAAACAAATCGATAACTAACTTTATCTTGTCTGGTGCAGTCATGCAGCGCAATGTTTCATGGTATTCCGGAGTCCAGTCATTGCTGTTCAGTAATCCAGTCTGTTTCAACATTGTTGAGAGTTTCAGTAAAAGCAAATGTTTTTCTGAGAAGGTGAATGTTTTTTGGTTTTTTTGACTACAGGGCATCAAGATGGAGTCATTTCAGAAGTGTGACTTTATCCCGTTGGACTTCTTCGAGGTGCGCCACGTGAAGGCTAGCTTCAAGAAGTTGATGCGAGCTTGTGTTCCGAGCAGCCTGTCCCCAGAGGCCAACTTCTACAAAGCTGTTGAGGAGTCCGAGTGGCTGCTTCAGGTAGAGAACATGGTCGCCTCTGACATTTTGTTTTCTTGATTAACTCTGGCCTTGGTATGAGAAAGGTTTGATCCCAGTTTAGAACTGACATGAATAGAATACTGTCCCATGCTTCAAGTGATACACTGATTTTCAGCAAGTGATACACTGATCTTCAGCAAGTGATACACTGATCTTCAGCAAGTGATACACTGATCTTCAGGATACCAATGGGTTGAAACAAACGGGAAGTTTTTATTAAAAGTCCTTGATTCCACCAGGTATAATCGAGATGGGTTTAATGAATAAAATGAATCAAAGTCCACAGAGTTTAGAGGGCTGTATCAAGACATTCCATGATTTGTGTGCTCATTGATAATCAGGGTATGAATATATTTCTACAGCAACTCATGCTTGTTATTTTCCTTCGTAGAATATATCTCCTTTTATGCTGTTCTTCTTGTTAGAGTCAGAAAGATGGTGGAGTGGTCAGGCTCTATGATTTGGCTGTGTGTATTGTCATAATAATGATATGTACACTTGCACTTTGCCGAACTCATGTCACAGAGTGCTTGTTCATAGTGCTACAAACAAAATAAAGTTCCTGCAAAATGTCATAGGCAGGAATTTGCTTGGGTTCTCACAAGATATAGAAGTCCTAAGGAGATAACAGTTTTGCCGTTGCTCTTACAAATTTCTAGGGATTCTGGCTCCTTGATTTGAAGAGGTAACATGTTCCATAATGTGGAAGTCAAATGGCAAAGGATCAATATCCAAACTCTTTCACATTGTACTGTAGTACTTCAAGCAGATAGATGATTGTCAGCAGATCAAAATGATCTCACTGGGACATATTTGTGAATGAGATCGCCTGCTGTTGTACCCTGTCCATGCTTGAGTTTCTTGTTTGCTTTGTGCAGACTTGATTAATGTAGACGACAATATTAACCCACTTACATAACACCATGTACTGCTCCATTAGTTTGCCCATTTGATGGTGCATATCCATGAATGAATCCATCTCCTGGAGTTGAGCTGACCCTTTGTTCCTGTAATCAGATCCAGAATGTGATGCAGCTGGCAGGGGCTACAGTAGACCTGCTGGATGTCCAGGGATCCTCTGTCATGATCTGTCTGGAGGACGGCTGGGACGTCACTTCACAGGTACGTTTGCAACACAATGTGGAAGGAACACACCAGCACCCTGTTTTGTAACTATGGGAACATCACTTTTTGTAGATACTCCAGAGAGAGATCACTCCACTAAAACGATGTTATTTCACATAATCTCATGTTGGAAGTCAGCTACAAGGTGTAAGGTTAAATATGTTTCTACTATGACGTATAAGCATGTTCATTTTTGATTGGTCGTTACTAAAAAATTAGATGTGAAAACTTTTCAATAACCACTTCTGAGAGCTGGTTCACTGAGTATGAATATTTTGCACTCATTAATCCTTACTATGGTAAGCAAACGTCGTCTAAAACTGTTATGTTTGAGCTCGGAGATTTTTTTTAATGTGTTTAAATTGGATATGGCGGAAATTTGAAGTGGTAGTGGAAAATACATGACTGTGAAATCTGAACCCTGCAGAATCAAATCGATCCTTTTCTGAGGGACCTATGACCTGTAACTATTCAAAGATTTTCTTGAGTGTGGATGATAGTTTCACATATGTGCCTCCACCTAGGCATGCAACAAGAGAGAGACAGTGCTGCTTTGTGTACATGCGACTAACTTGGGATTTCTTGGAACATTGTTTTCATCATTTGGGACAGGATTGTGGCCAAGCTTTTTTTCAAAGTGTATGCACATATGTCACCAGCAGTGGCAGCCTTGCAGGGAAGGTGGAGAAGTCAAGTTTTTACATGTATGTGTTGAACAATGCAATGGGACATGAGGGAGTATGAGTGGCATAAATTTGGTGTTTCCCCTAGTCATTATCTTGCAAATTTCCCATTCTTATAATTCTGTGCGGAAACAAATATACCATTTGCCAGGTAGGTAGATATTTGCTACACATTTTGTATAGATAGGGATGAATTTTTACAAGGCTTTCTGATTTACATGTTAGATATTGTTTGTTTATGTTTATTGCTGTGTAATGTAATTGAGAATGAAATCGAATATTTTTATTGTAGAAGGTATATTAGGTGAGCTTCCCTAATAATACTGTCATCATATAACCGAGATTCGTCGAGCGCTCAAAAACGTCAGTATTCGTTAATTCAGGGGTGTTCCTTATTACATAACTGATTCCATTAAAGTTGTCCACAACATGTCCATAACATTCAGTACAGATGTAGCTACTTGGAATGCATTTGAAGAAATCTTCGCTGAAATAATTAAAACATTTGACACGATATGGGCAAATCCATGTAAAAGGCTCTATCTGCAGTGCAACCAGAACACTACCCCATGGTAATAAGTGCATAATTAAAGCGTGTCTTCTTCATAAAGTGTTTTTCATGGTAGAATGGAAGTAATCCTAATGTGTTTACATTTTTGAAGTGATTATAGTTGCTTGAACTCTGTTTAAATGTTTCATTTAAAACCTGACACAAACACATTTGGTTTTAAATGACATTAAGCAGATGTTACTTACAGTGTGCCACTGTTCCTGTGCTGAAACTAATCTGTCCCTCATCCAGTGAACTTCCATCATGACTTATTTCTGTTCATGAACAAGAATATAGCATTCAGAAGTTTTAGATACACATTAAACGTAGTGAGATGCTACCATTCCTCCCCAGGTGGTGGCAGTGGCAGAGATCCTCCTGGACCCCCACTACCGGACAATCGAGGGATTCAAGGCTCTGGTGGAGAAGGAATGGCTGTCTTTCGGACATCGCTTCACACACCGCAGCAACCAGACAGCTGCCAATCAGGCCAGTGGGTTCGCACCGGTCTTCCTTCAGTTCCTGGACGTCGTGCATCAGGTACTTAAATGAGTAAAATACCTCTGTTGATGGGTAGGTCTGTCATGTAAGTTGCTTTATCTGCACAGAGTATTGTCCCTTGTGACTGTGAGGTCATATCCTGGAATCACCTTACACAGACTTAAATTAACTGAAATAGTGTTCATTCTCACTCACCCACCCAATCAATCAATTTGTCGATCACTCACTGTTCTTCCCAGATTCACCGGCAGTTCCCCCTGTCCTTTGAGTTCAACCAGCACTTCCTCAAGGTTGTGGCGTATCATTATGTCTCCAACCGATTCCGAACATTCATGTTGGACAACGAGTTTGAGCGGGTGGAGGCGGGCTGGCTCCATGAAGATAAACGTCCCTCCAAGGTAGATGATGGGGAGGAAGATTTGGGGGGCTTCTCTCCTAAACACACGGCCAACACAAGTGTGGGCGGGTCCATCTGGGACTACATTGAGAAGCAGCACAGACGATCAGCCATTTTCTATAACTTTATGTACAGCCCAGAAGATGGAGACACAGTGAGTAGAATTTTGGTTAAATAGATGACAGGTTCTGTAGGGAAGAGATGGGGTTTTTTTAACAGTTTCTTGTCATCTTGGTAAGGTGCTAAATTTTTGTTTAAAGAATGTGGGCTAAATACCTTGTTTTTCCCCATCAGGTGCTATGTCCTTACTCCAACATCTCCAGATTAAATACCTTGTTTTTCCCTATCAGCTGCTACGTCCTTACTCCAACATCTCCAGATTAAATACCTTGTTTTTCCCCATCAGCTGCTACGTCCTTACTCCAACATCTCCGGATTAAATACCTTGTTTTTCCCCATCATCTGCTCCGTCCTTACTCCAACATCTCCAGATTAAATACCTTGTGTTTCCCCATCAGCTGCTACGTCCTTACTCCAACATCTCCAGATTAAATACCTTGTTTTTCCCCATCAGGTGTTACGTCCTTACTCCAACATCTCCAGATTAAATACCTTGTTTTTCCCTATCAGCTGCTACGTCCTTACTCCAACATCTCCAGATTAAATACCTTGTTTTTCCCCATCAGGTGCTACGTCCTTACTCCAACATCTCCAGATTAAATACCTTGTTTTTCCCCATCAGGTGCTCCGTCCTTACTCCAACATCTCCAGATTAAATACCTTGTTTTTCCCCATCAGCTGCTACGTCCTTACTCCAACATCTCCAGATTAAATACCTTGTTTTTCCCCATCAGGTGCTACGTCCTTACTCCAACATATCCAGATTAAATACCTTGTTTTTCCCTATCAGTTGCTACGTCCTTACTCCAACATCTCCAGATTAAATACCTTGTTTTTCCCTATCAGGTGCTACGTCCTTACTCCAACATCTCCAGATTAAATACCTTGTTTTTCCCCATCAGGTGCTACGTCCTTACTCCAACATCTCCAGATTAAATACCTTGTTTTTCCCCATCAGCTGCTATGTCCTTACTCCAACATCTCCAGATTAAATACCTTGTTTTTCCCTATCAGGTGCTACGTCCTTACTCCAACATCTCCAGATTAAATACCTTGTTTTTCCCTATCAGTTGCTACGTCCTTACTCCAACATCTCCAGATTAAATACCTTGTTTTTCCCCATCAGGTGCTCCGTCCTTACTCCAACATCTCCAGATTAAATACCTTGTTTTTCCCCATCAGGTGCTACGTCCTTACTCCAACATCTCCAGATTAAATACCTTGTTTTTCCCTATCAGCTGCTACGTCCTTACTCCAACATCTCCAGATTAAATACCTTGTTTTTCCCCATCAGGTGCTACGTCCTTACTCCAACATCTCCAGATTAAATACCTTGTTTTTCCCTATCAGGTGCTACGTCCTTACTCCAACATCTCCAGATTAAATACCTTGTTTTTCCCCATCAGGTGCTACGTCCTTACTCCAACATCTCCGGATTAAATACCTTGTTTTTCCCCATCAGGTGCTACGTCCTTACTCCAACATCTCCAGATTAAATACCTTGTTTTTCCCCATCAGCTGCTACGTCCTTACTCCAACATCTCCGGATTAAATACCTTGTTTTTCCCCATCAGGTGCTACGTCCTTACTCCAACATCTCCAGATTAAATACCTTGTTTTTCCCCATCAGGTGCTACGTCCTTACTCCAACATCTCCGGATTAAATACCTTGTTTTTCCCCATCAGGTGCTACGTCCTTACTCCAACATCTCCAGATTAAATACCTTGTTTTTCCCCATCAGGTGCTACGTCCTTACTCCAACATCTCCGGATTAAATACCTTGTTTTTCCCCATCAGGTGCTACGTCCTTACTCCAACATCTCCAGATTAAATACCTTGTTTTTCCCCATCAGGTGCTACGTCCTTACTCCAACATCTCCAACCTTCGCATCTGGGACTACTACCTGGCAGAGGACCTTGCACACGGCCCAACTTTTGACATGGAGGTCGTAACCAAGGAGATCCGGCAGAATGAGGACCAGGAGGCAGAGGCCATGGGCATCTCTCGGAGGAAGATCCTCAACGCCTGCTATGACAGTATCATGCTGCAAGAACCCAACTACTTCCATGGACAGTTCCAGGTGAGCATGTCTGACTTCGTATCATGTTCAGTGCTGCGTCGGCTAGTTATAGGTTTATCAAGTGGTCAGACCTGGAGATTTACCTAAACCATTTTTGTTCTCTGTAGCTGGCTGCTGTTGTATATCCGAGTACAAGCAATGTTGAGCATAGAATTCTTTTAATCATTGCACTCATTACCGAAAGCCTTGCATAATTTTCTAATAAATCAGGCATGTCATTTATCAATTTGAGTTCATACAGACTTGAAGGCCTTGAGCAGCCCATTCTTGGAAAGGTCATGCATAGATATCACCCTTTTATGCTTATCATTTCTCTAATCATGTGCAATGAAGAGATATACATAATTGTGAAGGGCTAAGATGTCACTACTGATTGCATGGCATGGTGTAAATACTTTCGGCCACTGGTTTCTTGTGTTAAGACTCCAGACTATTATTAGAAGCCACAGTGTTACATATGGCAAAAGTTCTGACTGTTGTTAATACACTAAGACACGACCCCGATGCTTTGCAGGAGATCCATCGGCTAGAGACTGACCTGGGTCACCTGCCCCAGAAGTGGAAGGTACAATGGGACAAGCTGGAGTCCCCACATCGTGACCATGTGCAGCGCCAGGTTTCTTTCAACACCCAGATGGTCCGGTCTCATGGCCGCTCCATACACAAGCGCTCCACCCTGGAGATACTGGTGCGGGGCAAGATGCTGGGTGAGGCCGCCAGGATGTTCACCCAACCCCATCACTTCGAGAAGACCACCTTCACCACCCCCATGTACTGTGACTACTGTACCCATGTGCTCTGGGGGTTGTCCAAGACAGGTGGGTGCTTGAGTTGTTTGACCATGTGCTCTGGGGTTGTGCAAGACAGGTGGGTGCTTGAGTTGTTTGACCATGTGCTCTGGTGGTTGTCCAAGACAGGTGGGTGCTTGAGTTGTTTGACCGTGTGCTCTTGGGGTTGTCCAAGACAGGTGGGTGCTTGAGTTGTTTGACCGTGTGTTGTAGGGGGTTGTCCAAGACAGGTGGGTGCTTGAATTGTTTGACCGTGTGCTTTGGGGATTGTCCAAGACAGGTGGGTGTTTGAATTGTTTGACCGTGTGTTGTGGGGGATTGTCCAAGACATGTGGGTGCTTGAGTTGTTTGACCGTGTGTTGTAGGTAGTTGTCCCAGACAGGTTGGTAGTGTCTAAGAGTGTTAGACTCACTCACTAAACTGTGTTCTGTTTTCAGGAATGCGCTGTGTGGACTGTGGCTACAACTGCCATGACAAGTGTCAGCCATCAGTCCCTAAGAACTGCACCAAGCTGAAGACGATGTCCGACGCCAGTGCCAGCAGCTCTAGTATATCACGGACAGGAGGCTCTGATGCCAGCTCTAGTTCTGTTGGTAAGTCATGATGGAACTGTACATCCATAGCAATATGCTGAATACATTCCATTCCTTGTTTCAAGCTGATGCTGCTTCCAAAGGCAACTGGAGTGTGACCCTACTGGTCAGATGAATACTAATTTTGTGCTCTCTGCAAGGTGCTTGTTTCTGTCCATGAATATATTAGAGGTTCTAGAACTGCACTAACAAAACTAATTAACAGGACAGTGTCTGAATGGGGGACATGATCAGACACTTAGAGTACTCCTCTGCATACCTCCATACCACCTCTCCATGCAGATTTATTCATCTAGTCATATATTTCTCACAATGGCATCTATATGGGACAAGCTCAATTCTTCATTGTGTGGCATCATATCCTGACAGTATAGAGTGTTGCATTTATATTATTGGCACAACAAATGTTTTGTTTTGGATGTTTCTGTATCGTACATAGTTGCTCTGTCCACAGCCACCACGCAAGCCTTCGAAAACTTCCCCTCCAGTCTGGGCGACTGCAGTCACAGCACCCACGAGGGATTTCTGTACAAACAGGGGGCGCTGCTGAAGGGGTGGAAACAGCGCTGGTTTGTACTGGATTCCATGAAACATCAGGTGAGGGAGGGAGTGGGAATGGCGTCTGTTGACCATGTTCAGTTCCACTGACTGAGTGGGTAGCGTTATGTGTGAATGTAGTTTGGATGTAGCACAGCAGTGGTTTGCTGTATTGAACAAATGTATTGGTTACAAAAATGAAACCATCGACTTTAACTTCCATCCTGTCTCTGGAAACTGTTGCTTGAAGAAGAATCTGAAGGCTTTTATATTTGGACCAATCTGTGGACTTATCTTTTGCTTTATACAGTGGAAACCTGATAAGTAAACTTTTAAGGGACTCATCAAATTGTTTACTTATCAGGTTTTTTACTTATCCAAACTTATCAATATCTTCAAATGACAGAGTAACGGACAAGATTTGTAAGTAATATAACATGTTTTATTGCACCAGTCTACTCACTGATACTCCCAAGCTACATATAACAATGAACAACTCATCAGGGCTGGCCTTCAGTTGTCAGTGTATTGTAAACTGCTCACGCCAGAGCAAGCTGTAAGTGGGATCTTTATTTACCTGGTGACTTGACACATGTCCCTCATGTCGGATTTAGGAGATAAACATCATGTGTTGGCCAATTTCCGGGTGTTATTGAGTATTTGAAGCACAGGAATGCATTTGGAACCGACGGCGTCAGCACGGGAATGCATTTGGAACCGACGGCGTGAGCCGTCGGTTTCAAATGAAATATTCCTGTGCTTCAAATACTCAATAACACCCGGAAATTGGCCAACACATGATGTTTATCAGCATTGTAAACACAAAAGTAAACCAAAGGGGTTTTAGTGTCTGCACTAATATGATTTGAATGACGTCACCACTGTTGATGACACAACAAAACAATTGTTTACGTGTCAGTACGCGGTGAATAGTCTTTCAGTTTCCGGGAATCTAATACCATTTAATCATGTTTTTCAACCAATCAGATTACAGAACACAGTAACTTTTGGTTTACAATATGTGGTGATCGCTAATTTAGTTGTCAGGTCTCGTTTGGTCAGTAATTTACTTCCAGGGACCATGTAAAAACGTTTACTTAAGCGGTGTTGTTTACTTATCCAGTTTTAGTTAACAGGACTCAAATAGTGATGATTAATGAAGAAGTTTGCCGGGACCAAAGAATAGTGTTTACTTATCCGATATGTTTAGTTAAGCAGTTTTTACTTAGGCGGTTTCCACTGTATTTAGGTGTCTTCTCTTCAGCATATTAGTAGTGTCTCTTGTGTTTAGTGGTTGCCCTAAGTTGCAGCTATACCTCAGATCTGACATAATTCTCTTGTGTTTAGTGGTTGCCCAAAGTTGCAGCTATACCTCAGATCTGACATAATTCTCTTGTGTTTAGTGGTTGCCCTAAGTTGCAGCTATACCTCAGATCTGACATAATTCTCTTGTGTTTAGTTGCGCTACTACGATGCTATACAGGACGGAAACTGTAAAGGCTTCATTGATCTGGCTGAAGTGGAGTCTGTGCAGCCCGTCAAGAACCACCCAGGTGCATCAAAGAAATCAGAAGAAAACTCAATATTTGAGGTAGGAGTTGCTCCATAAACAAGGATGAGAGGATCAGTGAACCTATGTTCCCTTAGTATGACTTCAGTACTCTTACTTTACACTTGGTTTCATTATATTTGTAATAATCAGTCATGGGAGTCACAGCCTCAGAAGTGAATGATCAAATGTTGTTTTGTTTGTTTGCTTGTTGCTTAATGCTGCATTCACCAGTCTCCAGCTGTATGGTGTCAGTACTTAAATATTTGTGTCTGGACAAGACAGTTAGGTGATCAACACCAGTAGCAATGTTCTACGCAAGTGGGATACGATGACATGTGTCAACAAAGTCAGCAATCCTTGACCACCCAATCCTGTTAGTTGCCTCTTACGACAAGCATGGGTTATGAAAGATTATAACCTGGATGTTCATTGGTCCAGTGCAGTTGGGATACAGTGACGTGTCAACCAGGTCAGAGAGTCTGACGATCTGATTCCGTTGCTCACCTCTTACAACAAGCATGGGTTGCTGAGGACCAGTTCTAACCAGAATCTTGACAGGTTTAATGGCTGATGAAGGGTGTAATGGAGAATGTATTCAGTTATGTATTGTCTTGCTCCTTAGGGAGTCCTGGTTTGAATTGATCCCCAACAGCCTAAGGTAATATAAGAGATCAGGGCCCACTTGCACAAAACGATCTTACCGTTACAATTGTTGTAAATCCTTAAGATCACCATCTTAGGCTTCGGCTACAATCACCATCCACTTGAACAAAGCAGTCAGATCCAGTTGTAAGGAGCTAAGATCATTGTAGTCTGTGCCAAAATGGTGTTCAAGTTAGTGTCAGTTTCACACAAATAATTAGCTTTATGTTTGGAGATTGCTTTTATATTGCATAAAAGTGTGTGATTCGCCTTGACACTTCAACAACACGTAGAATGGAACATCGATTTAATGTCAGAAATATCATTATTTGTGGTAGTGAACAACATCATTGAGTCAATATCATGAAGTACAATTCTCACCTGATTCAATGTCAGAAAAAGTATACCATTCCTTTTTGATAATCAAGGAAACAATAGTAATGAAACGCGACTAGCAATGGCCATGACCTTTTCAGTAACTCAAGGGCAGCTAATCTTAGTTTTTAACGCAAGATGGGAGTGGTTTCCCTTGGCATATATAAATGCTGTTGCCTTCAAATCTGCCATGCCTAAATACAATTTATGTTATGTTGTGACATCGCAGAACATATCATATTCATGTCAATGATTTTTGTCACAGTTTATCATTGCTGAGGCAGTTGAAATTTGTGTGACAAGGATTTTCACAATAAGAAAACATGTCCAACATAATTTCAACAAAATTGGGCTACATTTAGGTGTTCGATCATAAAGAAATTTTGTATATATTTAATTTTCATAATGATGTATTTTTCTGTATTTCAACAGTATCACAAAAATGGGTTGGTATTTCTGTGGTTGCAATATGACATTCTTGGTTGATAAATCAAGACAGCTGGGATATAGAAAACTATTAGTTATCTTCCATGAAATTGTTCCCTTAAAGATTTGTGGATTTTGCTTGTGTTTGTTTTTGGGTTTTTGGGGGGTTTTTTCATGCAAGGTGCGATTGAGGGGGTGGGGAGGTGTTGTATTGCATGCAGTAACCAGTTCCAAGTTTTATTTGCGCAGCATGCTATGCGCACTTGAAGACAACTGTAGACAAGAGACAAGTTTAAGAAATTTCTACCTCCAACGTTGAAGAGTTCAATCTTAGTTAAGATCGGGATCTTAAGTCCAAACTGTCTAAGATCATCTTTGTGCAAGTGCATTAGGGCAATTGTATGGTGATTGTCAAGTTGATTGTAGGGGCATAAGATTGATTGTAACTAAAATTGCTCTGTGCAAGCAGGCCCTGGTGGTCAATCATGGTGATTCTATGTTATACTGATGATGTTTTTTCAGGGATTCAAAAATCCTAGTGCCCAATGCCCAGGACAAGTCAGTTTTCATTTCGGGCAATCAAATAATGGTTCTTACTTGTCCATATGTGGTATGCTGCTAGATACTTTCCACTTGTGGTTTCAAACTGCAAATAAACTTGCATTTCATTTCATACCTGCTCAAAATGTAGCCATTACATCTAGCAATGATAATAATGTAGAGTTATCTTTCTTTGCAGTTTATCACTTTTCAATAAATTATCCAGAACATTAAATCAAACACCATGTTGATTTATTCTTTTGTAATTACCTCATCATGATTATGTCATGAAGTCTGGGCAAGTGGAAAATTAGTCAGGACAAGTTACTTTCATAATGTGGCAAATGGCTTTTGAAAAATAATTTGAATCATCATTCTTCATTTTATCAGCCACCAAAATGTCTGGCCCAGACTAGATTATTTATTGGCTGATATCTTCTAAATGGCATGTTGACGAGTGCAGTGTTTAACAGCCAACACCAAATATGTGAATGTGATGATATTTTTGTTGATGTTGCAGATCCGCACTGTTCGAAGACAGTACAACTTCATGGCTGCCAACCCCGTAATGGCGCAGGAGTGGATAGATAAACTTCAGAGTTGTATACAGTAGCAAACATTAGCAAGCCAGACTTTTAAGTGCTATGTTTCCATGACAACAGTGTGGCTGGATAGATACTGGACCAGTTTATACTGGCAAGAGTGGTACACTTTTGAAGGGAACAGACTGAAGCCAGCTTAAACTAGATTGGACCAGATTGTACAGGAGTTTGTATTTGAGGAAGCATGACCAAGTTTTGTGAGTGTACGTGAGTGTGGGTGATAGTCAAGACTTTGCAGATCTCAATCAGCACTGAATCCCTCACAGGGTCAAACTTGGCCTCATCGTACAATCTTCCCCAAAGAAAACTTGACTCTCTGAGACGCAGCTTACATGGAGTCAAGCTATATTTTTCGCCATAGTCATGTGTATGGAAGACTAGCCCAGTTGTGCACAACTAAACCAGAATGGGAAACATTCTGTAATACTCAAATTTGGGAGTATTTGCAATACCAGCGTTACAATGTGCGCACATTTAAGCCTGTAAACCACAAGCAGCTGTTCACATGACACAGTGCCCTGGGAAATGCATGAACATGATCTCTGCTACACTGTCAGATAATTATAAAATGGGAGTCGCTAGCCTCTTGCTCCAGGTCGTCATTGTAGGTTGGTCCAATAGTCATTACATCCCAGCATTAGATTTAGAGATACACAGAACAGATTGTAGATGCCCCGTGGATAGCAGGTGTCCTGGAGCTTTCAGGGTACAGGATGCAGACAGGAACCTCCTGGTGATGTAGTTATGTATCCCCCTGGCCTCATCTGAATCAGCATCATTGTCATCTTCACAGGAGAACAGTAGTCTTGTTGTACCAGAAAACTGGTTTCTTCATCTACACAGAAATACAGTAACCTTGTCATAGCAGAAAACTAGTTTCTTCATCGTCACAATAATACAGTAGTCTTGTCATGACAGAAAACTAATTTCTTCATCATCACTGTAACTGGTAACCCTGTTATAAAAGAAACTAGAGTCTCCATCATCACAGGAATATGATAGTCTGTATAGTGATTGGACTGTAACAGTCTTCATCATCACAAATATATCATTTGTCTTTAACGTCCATCAAAAACACTTATTGTTATGACAGGAATACTGTTGTCTTTCTCGCAGATGTTAATCATATTTGTCCCTATCACAAGCATAGTATTATCATCAAATCAATAGAAAGTAATTCTCTGATTGTATTGCTACACCATGTGATACCCGTCATGGTGGATGGACTGCTGGGCTGTTGCTGAGAAAGAGAGTAAAATCCCCCTCACTCACTATGCCTGAATAGTGATTACAGACAATACTGTTCCCATAGTGCATTGTCTTGCATCAGCTGGCCACTGGTAACTGTTCTTTAAAGAGGATCAGTGTTTGGGTATTCAGGGAAGTTCAATAGCTCCCATCTTAACAGGGTACATTTATTAACCCAAATAGTCAAAACTTATATGGGTAGTCTGTTAGCACTTAAAATACCTCTTGCCTGAGACAAACTGTCAAGTAGACTGGTACTCATGTGTCCTCATCCAGTGATGCCTTGTACTCCTGGGACCTCCAGTGCTAAAGAGTCGTCATATCATTAACTCCTGAAACCGACACCATGTACCAGTGCAACAGACTTTTGAGGCAGAGGCTCACCAGGATGAGGATATCCTTGATTAGGGCAATTGCTGGCACTGCTTGCTCCTGGTATGACAGCAGTTGTGTAACTGCTAGAATATTATTATGCTTTTACTAATAATGATTAGTTTTAAATAAGTTTTTTCACTTTCACTTCGGAGGGCAAGCATGCATTTACAGGAGCTAGTGCCCATTTGATCTGCTTTATAACTTCATCAGGGTTGTCATTGATGATGATTTCAGTCACTGGACCAGTGAGACGTATGTGCAGAACTGAACCATGTTCTGCACAAACATGCATGAGACTTGTCAAGAGGTTGAGTTTATCTGCATTTATAGAAGAAACACGAGAGCAGTTGTTGTGTTGTGTTGTGTGTGCTGTGAGCGGGTGTGAATGACAGGGCTTATTTATACATGTGACAATGTGACAACTGACGCTGTACATGCTTTGGATTTCTGTGCATTTGTATTCGTCATTGTTGTGTTTCCGTATCAGAAACACAAGTTTTAGTATTTGTATAAAAGTGTATGTGGTATGTATATTGAGTACTGGTAGTCATTTGTACAGATGTATTCTAGAGATGTTGACTCGTGGGATCAGTGCGTCGTACTTCATCTTTGTTTGACTTAGTGCTTGTATCCATACTAGGTTGCTCCATCATAGACAATCTGCTGCTGTGTGTCAGCAGTGTTGCCATGGACAACAAGCAACCTGTCCTTTATATCTTTGTGTGGCATTAAGGCGAAATGTAATGTATTTATTTGACACCTTAATATTTGTTATAAAGCTGAAAGTGCATCAGATATGAATGAGATAAGTATTTGGGTAAGGGCAAGTTCACATAAAAAAATAGAATTATACCTACAGTAAACATATAGCAAGTTTCAAGCAACACCAAAATGATGTTCTTATACCTGCAGTATGTTATTTACAATTGTCAATTTATTGTCATTCCTGAAGACTAGAACTGGTGAAAGTTAGTTTTTCCAGTCTGTTTGTAATGAATTGTCAGTTTCACCAGGGTTTGACAGTTTTATATGAATGTCACTTTGTTTAAACTGGGTTTGACCTGATATTAAATGTGAATTTGACTGTAGTTACTGATGCATGCATTAAATGTATATAATCAATCCTGTATGATATAATACAGATTTGTTATTCAACAGTAAGTGTATAAACACCAGCCTTGCCACACAAGGTAACTATGAGGACTGTGTATGATATATGTATGTATATAGACTTGGTTCTGTCAACCACTGTCACTATCAGTGCAATATGGATGCTCAACAATGGTTTTCTTGGCTCTATGCATAATGCATCACTAGACTCAAAACCATTGGAGCAGGCTATGTATTTATTTGCTCATATAGTTTTTGGTACAACATCCTTGCATAGTTTCTTCTTTATATTTTTATAGGCATGTTTTTCAGTATTACATGTGCCACAGTTTGTGAACTGCGTTGTTGGCGTGAAGACACAGACTTTTGCCACAAAGCCTTATAAGCTATCGGGAATACTGCTGAGTTGTCTCCCTTTGGACATGCTCGGCTTGAATTTGTGTAACTCAATGGATAAATGACAAAAGAATACGACTGAAGTATTTTTGTAATGACTGATATATGTCACTGCAGGGAATTAGCCAGATTTGTGTGTGTTTTATGGTTTATTTCACCCTCACCCAAAACAGTAAATGTATTTAATGTTTCAAACACCTTTCTGCTTCCCCACAAAATGTTTCCTTTTGTTAGGCCATACACAATGTAACTGCCATTTCTCTGAGATAGTATTCACACTATCAGTTCATGCCACACCACAACAATCCTTGTGTCTATTCATAAAAGCATAATGTGAATTTGGTACCAACTTAATAATGGCTCATTCGATCTCCAGTTATCAGTGATGGATTCCAGTCCTGATATCATAAGCATATACACCCTCATTCAACTCACTCACCCATCTGATCTCACACTGTTGACCAGCTCCATCTAACACTGTCTTCACGGTGTTATGATTCATACACAGCACATCAAGCCATACAGACTTCCATGGACATCAAGGGAGATAAGTTGTCAAGTGTGAATCTGCTGAATCATTCATTTCTGTGACTGAATATTGCCATACATTGATGTTTACAAGTTACTTTTGTGACAGTTCTTGTGGTTGATGTACAGTGTGTGCTATAATTGACGGACTGAGTGAATCTAAGTCAACCTAACAGTAAATTCCTCTACTCGTCTGCCCTATGACATGTATCACACACGTGTAATAACCATTATGTCCAAATCTGATGTCAGGTTACCATTATTTAATACATTTTTAAATTTGAAATCAAGATTTTAATATAATTATTTTATTATTGCTTTTTCTTAATTCACAGTCAATATTTAAAGGGTTCCTGAAGATTATCTTACAAGAACCCAATGAATGTCTCAGGCTTTGTGGCAAAACTGTCGTCTTTCATTTGTTGAATTTTGTCCTAGATGAATAAATACTTGTTTTTGTGGGAAATTTTAAGATGGATTAGATAATTTGTACATTTAGGTTGCTTTTATCTACAACGTTGATGTTATTTTATCATGTACCATCATTAGTTTCTCTCAGCAGTTGTTGCATGAACAGTAGTCTGTCAGTTTTATCTGCCTGTTTGCAATGCTGTTCCAGATACTATTTTCTTTCCAAGTATCTTGTTTATGCATGTAGGCTCCTGAGTTTCAAGGCGTTTTCGTAGCATGCTTCATGCATTGATAGAGACAGGGATATCTGTGCACATGATCACAGATATGTTAGAGTTAGGAAGTTACAGCTTGTATTAGGTACCTGAATCATTGTTTGTAACAAGGCATATACTACTAGAGTACCCTTAGGATGCATGGCAGAGGGAACGGGAGAATTAAAACTACAATTAATAGATTGACAGGGATCATGGCACAGAACAATCTTAAAAATGTCCACTAATGTGTACTCAGGAGTGCTGTCAGTAGTCTACAGGTTAAAGTATTTGCTTGTCATACCTAACCAGTAGGTTTGACTCCCACTATGAACTTGTAGCCTATTCTGATGTGTTACTCCATCAGTTCACCAAAAAGCATATTACATTACTTGCTTTGGGAAGTCTGTTTGTAGGGTTATGATGGAGCGATTAAGATGCCATTGTTAGTTTTGAAGAAGAAAGTAACTATTATAGATATTCAGTTGAACTATTTGTGCTTATTCCACAGATTCTTGTTTATGGTTGAGTTAGGACATGCCTGGTCTCTGTCACAGCCAATGTTTGAATTCCACATTAAGTTGTAAAGATCTGGTGTAGATTCGTCACTTTGATCTTAAGCCATATTGATCAAGAATTGTTGAATTTCATCATGATTCAGTGGTATTGTTTTCCATGACAACTCATTAAACTGGGACATTTTTTTGTGAGAGTAACAACAAAGAACACTGGTTTCAGGTGAACCAGATCATCATCTAGAGTTTTTCACACCCTCCAGGTTCACACCCTCTGTGCCATAACCCACAACCCACCCTTCTCCTTTGTTTATATGGCAAGCATGTGTCAACTTTAATCTGCCAATCATTCACTCTTCTGCATAAAGTTTGAGAATCTATTGTTCATTTAATGAACTTGTTGCCTGCTTTATGAGGCCCCGAGAGGCTTTGGTGAAATAGGGTTCCCACTCAGTAGGCCTCAATAGTAAACATCCCTGCTTCACTTCCCCAAACTGACAAAGGTAGCATAATGTTAAGCGGAATAAAATTTATCCTTTTCCTTACCCTGCCCGCAATATTAAAACCCCTTCCTTTTGGAGTCCTTCATCAGTCTAATATTCTGTATTCTTGACCATGAAGATCATAACATCAAACCTTTTCTCATCTCTAAACCATGAAGATCACAACATGAACCCTTTCTCATCTCTACACCATGAAAATCACAGCATTAATCCTTTTCTCATCTCTAAACAATGAAGATCACCATCTAACCTTTTCTCATCAGTAATCTATGATGATCAACATACCAAACCATTTCTCATTGTTAGGTCATGAAAATCATCACATAAACCCACATCACAACTGCAGAGGATGGTTCTTGCTATGTTGTGAAATGTCCCGTTAGAATCGGAAACCAGGAAATAAGTGTTACTGATGTTATTTATGCTCCTTATGAAGAAACCCTAACATGTAGACCTCTCCCCCATGATGAAACCCTCACCTGTGTACTTTTACAGTCTGGAGGAAACCCTCACATGCGTACCTTTACAGTCTGGAGGAAACCCTCACATGCGTACCTTTACAGTCTGGAAGAAACCCTCACCTGTGTACTTTTACAGTCTGGAGGAAACCCTCACATGCGTACCTTTACAGTCTGGAGGAAACCCTCACCTGTGTACTTTTACAGTCTGGAAGAAACCCTGATATTATGTGTTTCCACATTCTGTTTGACTGAGAGGGCCACTGTCCTGAATAGCACAGTTTAACTAAGAAGGGTCCTGTCTAAATTAGGAAGGCTTTACTTTAGATATTGTGTTAAATCTGTTCTTGAATATCCATGAAGTTAAACCTTGAACTGTGTTCCCATTTGTGAAGTTTGTTTTAACGTCGCCACCATCATCCAACTCCAGATCTGTTCATGTTCATTAAGTTTACATCAAATTCATACAGCTCATTAAAACCTCATCTACATAAGTTATCATTCAACACATCCCAGATCAGCCTTGTTATTCAACCTGTTATCCTCATATAGTGAGTCATCCAGCTGTTACTGGAGTACAGACACTTTACCATAGAACTCCTGATCATACAGATTGTTACCAATTATCTGTTACCCCAGTTGCTCTGAATTGTATACCAGTGTTATCATCCTAGGTGTGTAATTGTTATTACTGACTTATGTAACTGTTATCCTAGGTTACTACAGTGTTATCATCCAAATTATGTGACATGTCATAGTTCTAGGTTGATAACAGTGTTTTCCTCATAGCTGTGTGACATTTTAAGGTCCTGGATGTGTGACAGTGTTATCATAAGTGACATATGACTGTTATCCCTCTGTCTGTGGTCCATCATATATGTTCTGTGAGTCCTATGTGTAGTACAACAGTCATTGTACAGGTAGTAGATATTTTACTGGTTTTAACATTTTAATATTGACAGTGTTCAGTGGATTTCATACTGGCAGTACTCGCCTGCCATGTCTTCATCATATTTTTTTTTCTTTTGCAAGCCAGGAAAGTGGAATAAAATATTAAATAAAATAAAACGACTGGTTGATTTTATTAATTCTCCACCAAGTCAGAATTGCATCATCCTTGGACAAATGTGGAATGAGTTTATGGGTTTAGTTTTATTACAGCTGTATTGCGGGGGTCTGTAAATAATCCGAGTCTGGACCGTACAATCCAGTGATCAACATCACCAGCATTTATCTACACATTTGGGAACCAATAACTGAATGAACCAATTCAGAGTGCCTAGTGCCTGACCACCAATCCTGTTTGTCGTCTCTTACTACAAGCATGGCCATGGGTTACTGAAGATCAGTTCCAATATGGATCTTCATGGGTAAATCGGACTGTATTTTTAAATTTGTATGATAATCCTGTTTATTCAATGACCCCTGGTTAGAATGGGTCCTACGAAAGATTACCTTGAACTGTTCCTGGATCGTGTGGTCGGTACAGACAGCTTTGATCCGAGGTGGGTGTTTAAGTTCAGATGATAACGTTGATCCGAGGTGGCGGTTTAATTTGAGAGGAGAACGTTGATCCGAAGTGAATCTTTATACACTGAAACATAAACACCTGTCCGAGCTGGTCTTTCTGAACAAAGGCAATTGCCATAAATAATGCATTAATCGGGAAAGGTCATCCATTATGCATCTCAAAGAAATTATATCTATGGAAAATATACGAACCAAGTTTTGTACACAGAGGACAAAGAATGGCATCTCAGATAAGGCTCAAATAAACTTTGGATTTTGGGAACTGTATGTGCATATGCGACCGTATGCCTGTGTACATGTACCGTAGTTGAGATCAAACTGACCCAAACCATTGATAAAGTACGGTAATTAAGCTCAACCTCACGATGGCAAGCCTTTGTTGAAGTACGGTAGTTGAGATCAACCTGGCGATCATGTTTTCTAAATATACTGAGCAACCCCTGAAATCTGAAGCTCTGAAAGCCTTCATATGTATGCTTGGTTAGCAAAAAGCAATGTGACCTTCAGTAACTCTATTTCCATATCTTCTGGTCTGTCTGGAAAGTAACTGCAGCGACAAAACACACTATATTCATGAGATCAAGATCATTTATTCCATGGAGATATGTTGTGGTAAATCCAATCAAAATGGACATACCAAAAGGTATTCACATTTTGATGAAAATGTCTTCATCTTGCCAGCTTTTTAATGTTTCGTGGAACAAGAGAACTTCTTGAAATAGAATGCTGCCACCTTTGGCGGAGTTGGTTTGAAGTTCAAAATGGTGCTATTCGTAGCAGCAGTCTATCATCCATCAAATCAGGGCTAATCTACAACTTATAGTCTCCCTGATCAAATTGGTCTTTTTGAGTCGACCTCGACCAGCGGCAACCTGACGTCACTTGCCTCGCGGTGTTTTTTCACGAACTTGCTGATGACGCTGTGACAGACGTTAACGTGTCGTGCAATCTGTCGCAAGGTCATGTCACCTTGTCTCGTGCCACAAGTTGCCATTCTGTGACCTCTGATAACTGGTTGTGAGCCATGTTACTGAACCATCAATTCACACAGCACTTCGCTCGAAACAATGTATTGGTAAATATGTTCACACACGTATTTCACCTGCGAGCAAACGAAATGAACGTGCATATTGTATTCTGAACTGGTGAGACGAATATATAGGTCACTGAATACTGTTATTCATTCAATGTATTCTTTTGAATGGTTTCATTTACTTCACGTTCAATCAGGTGTTGACTCAAATTTTATATATCAACAATAGTACAAGTATTACCATCAGTGTATATGAACAACAGTCCAAGTATTACCATCAGTATACATGAACAATAGTCCAAGTATTACCATCAGTATATATGAACAATAGTCCAAGTATTACCATCAGTATATATGAACAATGGTCCAAGTATTACCATCAGTATATATGAACAAATATATAGTCCAAGGAACGTTAGAATTAACTAAACATTTTTAATAAATGAATCTAGATCAGATAATCCAGTGACTGACATAATGTGAGTCGATCTACTCTCGAAAAACATGCAGTCGATCACGTCATCCCTCATACGACAATCACAGGTTTTTGAGGACCATATTCTTAACAGAAATTATCCCATTTCTCCAGAAACTACTCAGTCATTATAACCCAACATACACTCATCGAGCCATCTTGGAAGTTAAAACCTATAAAATATTAACTCACCGATTCCGCTGATCTCACGGTGCCTCTGTCACCACGGTATTCCATTGTCTCTGATTAGTCCTATCTTGGCTTCCACAGACTGTACTGCTGTAGTGGACTATATGTGTAATTGTTGACTCAATGTGGTATATTTGGACGTCTCAGACATTCCTGGAACAATACAGGCGCCGTATATCTGGTGAGTGTGCTGTGTAGTGTCCTTCAAGTTTGTATTCTGCCTGGTGGCGGGCTTAGGTAATATATAAACAATATACATTGTACTTTCCACTTGACCAGCAATAATGATGCCTACAGTCGTCACCAAGATGGCAAAAAGAAAGAGCAGTAGTAGTAGTCTTATTAGTAGTAGAAGTGAGTGAGTTGGGTTTTACGCCGCCTTTAGTAGTAGTGAAGTAGCTGCAGCCGCCGTAGGAGCAGTGAAGTAGCTGCAGCCGCCGTAGTAGTCACGATTTGTTGTTTAACGCCGCACTCGGTATTTTTACATCACATATGGCGGTAGTGCATAATCTAGTCTGGACCAGATATTCCAATGATACGTCTTAGTAACGGCAGTAGAAGTTAATTTAAAGTGAATTTAAGCACACGTGTTTAGCGTGTTTGAGTTCCAAATGGAGCCCATCACAAAGTTTACTGATCGAGTTGAAGCAGTCGAGATTTCTAGCAATCGTTGTAGACATGAGTTCCTTGTCTTAATGTATTGGTATAATGTTAATGGGTCGGTCTTTCAGGTTTTGTCACTTGGTTGCTCGTGTATCACACTGATCCCCAACAACTCACCGACAGAGGTGAATCACGTCCGATATCCAGGCGTTGCTCATGGTATCAAGCACTGGTTCGTCGGTCCAGTATTGACTTTCTAAAAAGAAATTGAATTAACTGAATCTTGACGACGCTATTTTATATACAGGTAGCATACAGAATGGTTGTGGTCAGTTAAAGTACTGTAAACCTATTGTCCCCCTGAGTGGGTGTGTAAGTGTTCATTTTAGATAATGGTTAATACTACATACAATCAATGAAAGGAAGGCATAAACCATGTGAGGGTGTCGTGCAGGAAGCGGAAGTATTGTAAGTAGTGCTGTAACGATGCATCGTTACAATTGTCTCCGACAGGAATTAATCGATGGTAGAAACGAAAATATATGGATGCATCTATAGTATGTGTGGCAAATGATAGTTTAGAAACTGACTTTCGTTGATAAATGTGCTGCACAAAATTGGTATTAAACATTTGTGTTGATCGGTGTTTGTTATTAAGGTGCAGACTTACAGCTTCATAGAGTTTATGTTTAAAATGTTTACTTGATCTGGGTTTCACATTTCCTGTCAGTGATAAAGGGAGACTGGAACTATTTCAACTTGTTTCCATCTGATATAAACGATACATTCATTTGGTAAATGACTTCAAATGAGAAGGAGAGAAAAAAAAACGTTTGCAACAGCAGGTTGCAATAAATTACCGCTATCGCAATAGGTGTTTCTCCATCAATAGTCACCCCTATTTGTAAGCCCCGCGTCTTAAATAGTGGTCTAACTTCCTTTTCTCTCGCCCTTTATATATTGTGTTTATCAACTATTTTATTTCCTTACCCTAGCTATTTTTATAAACAATGTGATAATGTAGGTATTATAGCTGTTATAAACTTTCTTCCGACGACGTAATCTTTTATGGCTGGTATATATTTGTCACTAATGTACGACTTTCTCGCGTCACGACATGGCTGAAATACTGCAGTGTGACAAAACTCACTCACTCACTCACCCCGTCTGTCTAGACTCAGTTAATTACTTGATGACGTCACCACCTGTCATGCAAAGACAGTTACTAAGTTTACAGGTTACTCCTGTGACAATAACATCAAAGACCATCAGTGTGACCAATGATATTCTCACAAAATACTCCCGTACATGCCTCCAGATGCATGTATCCAAGAGCAAAGTTGTGAACTAACCCCATATTCTGAGAATAAATGCAGAACCGTTACCATGACAACAGCTATTAAATGTAAATATTTGGTTTCAATGGTGATGTTAGTTGTAACTGATTGTGGTGCTGCGTCTTACAACATTAATAATAGAACAGACATTCGGATGAAGTATATATATACCGTTATAACTCAACACTCAGTGATCAGGGACACCGCCTGGTAATGGTCGCGTGAACGGAGCATTGGTATTTGTACAAGCGAACCTATGATTCAAAAAGAATGGTTTGAAATTAATCAACTGTGTCTTTATCATAAAACTAGGTGCATAATAAATGATTTTGATCTGAACAAAAATTCAGTATTGAAAACGATGATCAAACTTATCATTAACGCCATTCATGTGGATTTATATATTTTCATATTATATTTTAATGGGTGTTCGAACAATATTCCCACAAAACCCGCCTCATCATGATGATAGATACGGGACATTTACGGGACGTTATGGACGACACTAGCGTCATCATATGACCTAACAAAATTTAACTAACATTATCGTTCAATGTATATGCGATTTCGTGGCAATACCGAGTGAGTGAGTGAGTGAGTGAGTGAGTGAGTGAGTGAGTTTAAGCTTCTTTTCGCAATATTCCAGCAATATCACGACGGTGGGAACCACAAATGGGCTCCGTACCTTGTACTTATTTCGAACCGACACTGGGTGTTCGTGCCGGGTGGGCGCTTCAAGTACTAGGCTCACCCATCGTACCCTGTCAGTAGCGAGCTGGCAGGACATGTTGTTTAGGAACCATTTTCAATGTCATAAATCATACAAAATGACATAGATGACATACATATATTTTGATAATTACAAAGTGCCACTATGGCTTTTATGAATGTGAGGAATGGTGGTGGTTAAGACCCGGGTTCGATTCTCCACATGGCACACCGCGTGAAGCCCATTTAGGTGTCTCTTCCCCCCCCCCCCCCCCCCCCCCCCCCAACGCAACGCAACGCAACTCATTCACTCACCCACTCACAATATGAATGTGAATATAATATATATGTATCAATTCAAAGAAACCATTCCGTTTCCATGGCACCTGTACATCAGTTAACGCATTCTCCGCAAACCTAGAGTATGACAGACATTGGTACAAAGAAGTTTCAGCGTGTCAACTGAAGCAGTATAACTACACTTCTGACTTGCAGGAAATATATATACGTGAGTATAAAATATACCTTGATATACACTGGGGCGGTGGGGTAGGTCAGTGCTTAAAGCGTTGATTAGTCACGCCGAACCAGGGTTCGATTCGCCACATGGAAAGTGTGTGAAGCTCATTCCTGGTGCCCCCCTCCGTGATATTGTTGGAATATTGTTAAACGCGACCTTATAACCAAAGTCAATAACTCACTCATGATATACACTAAACGTAATACACACGTGTGCATGGCGTCTACGCAGATGATTCGATTACTCACTTTTCAAAGTGTGAGCATCTAGCCAAAACAGAACCTTCATTATGTCATTTATTTATTTTATAACAAATACTCTCTGTACGTTTGTGATCAGCAAAGTGCAATCACATCCTGGTACCAAGGAAAGACTGATCCACTCCTTAGTAAGAGCATCGCCGAGTTTCTGTGCAGTTGTGGAAACAACAGAGCGTTTTGAGAGGATAGGTCGCTCTAACGTGCTTGGGTAGTGTTGAGGTATGTGGCCCGTCTTCTGCTTCATGCATGTAAATCTGCTGGGTCTTCAAACGACGCCTTGGACGCTGGGGATGCATACGGAGGCAATGATGCAGTTACGATGCATCAAAACACAGGTTTTCAAGCAGTGTATGCGCCTAGCCCTGAAAACCTGCAGGTCCTAAATACCCAGAACCATGAAAAGCTCTGATCCTGATCAGAATGTGTCGGCCCTATAATTCAATACGGAAATAATAATCATATTCATTAGGAAGACAAAAAAACTATAAGGACCTGCAGAAAACAAAAGCTGTGGGTCCGAGTGGTTTTCAGTCCGCTCCCGGCCTCAGGACAGACGTTAATTTCGAACCCTATTTTCATCATGAAACTGAGGTCCTGCTGGGGTTATCAACCATATTGCAATGGCACATTTCAGTCTGTACCTCTTACATAATGTTTACATACCATCAAAACCTGATTCTTATCAAACCAGGAGTATATTAGTGTCCGTCCGTCCGTCCGTCCTTGGGTTGCCTGACATGCGTCCACCAAGTCAGCGAGCCTGACCACCCGATCCCGTTAGTCGCCTCTTACGACAAGCATAGTCGGCTTTTATGACAAGCATGGTTGCTGAAGGCCTGTTCTACCCCGGGACCTTCACGGGTCACAGATCCAGTAACTGATTCGAAAATCAATCGGCACGTGCTAATTTGCGTGCTCAGCACGTGGAAATCATGTGTTGTCAAATATGAAAGCGTGACAATCGACAGAATAGAAAGGCTGAAGCTAAAACTGAAATTGTGCCATCTCATAATAATTTTGACTTCAATTTTCACCACTTTGGATACTCCATTGTATAAAAGAATATCATAGCATTTTAACCAGTAAACCAATCGTTTATGGACAATTCGCAAAACTTTATTACCGCAATAAAAATGTTTTTCTTAAAACTTGGAACATTAAATCAGTACGAGACTTTTGAGACGGCCCACGGTGCGACTTTTGATGGACTGAGTGTCTTGGCGTATTTTCCGTCAGAACGCTGGTCTCACCTGAACGGGGAACACATATACCGGTCTCGCGAGCAAGGTAAGCCGGATATATATGTACCTGTACCTGTGCACAAGGCTGAGTAGGTAACGGTTATACTTACCCTAGAATTCCATGACACTGAACTACATTTGAACTAACTGATAGTTGGTGCTGTAGAAATTATTCATGTTGGATTCTTACGATAACAGGATCTGCATAATTTAGCAAACCTTTTACAAATATTTATCAGACTTGTCAAACATCTTCACGTAACGCTGATTGAGCTTTGATCTTTTCAAAGCTTTACTATCTGGAACATCTGACAATACAAAGTGCCAAGGTAAGGCTAAATGTGATTTCAAGGCTAAAATTCCCCTGTGTTGTTACAAACGCCCAAACTGTGTAGTAAAATAATCCTTTCAGGACTCACGAAATTGAGTCAACATATAGGTCATGTCGAATATTTTCCCTTCCGACTTTGAACGTTTTTCTTCTACCTCAAAAGAAAGTTGATCTTAATTGAGAAACACAGACAGGCGATTGGACAGGTGGATAATTTTATGAATGTTATCATTCATTGTGTGTTCAGTATGTACAAAATAACTAGATCCTCAAAAAATATCCACGATCCCCAAATGTTTGTGTTCGGAAGATATTTCGCTTTACATTTTTTATATCAGGTATTGCCGAGTGTTTGAATATCTCCCGATACGTCTGATGTATAGTACACATGATTACATATGGTGTTTTAAGTTGTCTCAGCAGGTGTATATACTCATTCAGAAAAGTATGGGAACGCTGTTACTTTGACTGGATCTAGATTGATGTGTGTATACTCCGTGAAGACAAAGCACATCACTGTACACAGTACAGAACAGGTGCTTGGTTCAAGGTCACTGGTGTGGTAGCCCAGTGGTTAAGGCATTCGCTTGTCACGCCACACACCTCGAAGCCCATTTCTGGAGCCCATGGTATTTCTGGGATATTGTTAAAGGCGACGTATAACTGAACTCACTGTTCAGTGAAATCATTGGGTGTTGTTTGGGGACAGGTGTTCTGGTAGGTTTCCAGAGCCTTATCACTGAATATGCCACGATTGTTCAACCAAATACAACAATGCTTGTGCTTCCCCTGGCGCTTGTGACGTCACTTTACATACAGGTATATGCAAGGTTGACTCACTGGGATCGTGTCACTGACTGGTGGGTCATCGAGGAGCGAAGAAATCTTCATAGTGCTGTTCGCCTGGACGCCAGATGTTTACTGACAGTCTCACTTCATTATGGTAGGAGCTAGGTTCTTATGTGAGAACCATGGCGTTGTAATCGTACACGAAACGGGTCGATTTGAGGTGCGAATGTTATATAAGTCAGTTACAAATAAATAATGGTATCGTATAGTGTGTTTTCGGCTTCCGTTGCCGATTCCTCAGGCTCACAATGGACATCAGGCTCACAATGGACATCAGGCTCACAATGCTACCTGGTATTTCACTACAGTGTCACAACGTTATATCAGCTGTATAAAGCTAAATAAAAGAAGTGAAATGTTTCTTGGGCATCGGCGCGTCTCTTATATTTGTGCGCGTTACAATTTTTATTGCCATTTTAAAAAAAATTGATTTTGACTTTGCCGCGTCCCGATCATTAGTCAACTATAAGAATGAATGTCTGTAAGAGTGTGACTGAATCTACGACTCATTAACACGTGCTAAACTTTCAAAATTGTATTTCTGAGAGAAAAAAAAAATAAATGTGTTCCCCCTCGCCGCATTTTTCTATAAAAAAAATTATAAAACCTGTCCTACCGCCCTCGTCACTTTTGAAACAATGTGCCCGAGAAACATTGAATTATTTTTATGCAGCCTAACAGACTGTAACAGCCAGCGTGAGATGAGGCACCAACAGAGCATATTTGGGACGTCCTTTGTCCATATACAGCTGCCTTCTGTAAATCACCAGTGGCTCCTTTAGTGGCTTCAAGCAAGAGCGGCAAGACGTCCATCAGAATACACCATGCTCCGTCCAACGAAAACGCGGCCATACACGCATCTGACCTTGTGTTCCCAAGGTTCACGTATTAACCGGCATTTTGATTTCACAGCCATTTTTCAGCTACTCTCGCCGTCGATACAAAAAGCAATATGATATCGGCCTATTTTTCAAATTCATAACTTGTTTGCTCGCATGTATGTTATATATTGAACTGAATTACGCAAAAGAAACGCCGTAATCAATGGAGTATTTGAACCTGTATTTTTTTATATACACGGAAGTCGGCTTTGTGTCAAACATGAATCGTGGCCCTATAGAATGTTTTGCCCAATAACGTGTTGTTTGAGATTGAGGTTCCAAATGTATTTGGATGCGAAAAGGGAAGGGTTCGCACAAACACAACGAGATGCATGTGCATTATGCAAGTATTCAGGCATAGATTGCCGGCTTGAATGGTAGTCGTTCACTTGGTTTTTTTTTAACACAGGAGCTATTGCTAGGTTAACGACAGCAAGCCTTTGGACATCCACACAATCTGCGGCGACGTTTCTTTTGCCTTTCAGTATATTTTTGACTGCCTGAGTCAAATAATATTCTCCAGTCCTTTAAATGTGACGTTCTCAAACATTGATCTATATATTCCAAAGTAAAATTTCAACAGGAGTACGTGCTACCTCAGCTACGTGCTATCCAGTTATGAATACTAACGTTTTACCAGATGAAAAATTGATTCGTCAAATATCCAAATCGGGCATTCTCCTTCACGCACACGCAGATCATCAACAAATGTCATGTTTCCATATTACATTTTATCAAATGTGCTCGCGGTGTAGTGGTTTGTGCGTGCTTTGCCTTGAGACTGAGAGATCGACTCATACAACAACACATTTCAAAACATGTTACCTTGACCTCTCTCTCTGTCTGTCTGTCTCTCGCCATTGATTCACTGGGTACCACCAACGCTGTTCGGTGCGGAGTCATTTAATTGCATGTCGCCATGTAAGTGAAACAGTCTTGAACCTCATTTCACCTCCCCTGGTGCGTCCTAAAGTAAGAATGCTGTGTTATACCATTGGCCACCAAAGACCATGAAAGCCACAGGGATCCAGACGACTCACAAGACGACGCCATTCAAATGTCATATCTGCCTTCTGTTGTCGTGGCAGGAATACTTCCTGTTTTATGTTCCGAAATTCACCTCTTTGTTTGGCATTATGAATGTTAGAAAGTGCAATACTGACAAATGCATTGATAACAAGTTCTTACAATTTGTAAGTGGGACGTTTTGGTCAATATCCATTACACAATTCAGTAAACACCCGTGTTAGAATCTTTTCAGCTAGTCTTTAGCAGCCAATGCTTCTCGTAAGAGGGGATGAACAGGATCGAGTTGTGAGGCTCGTTGACGTGGTTCACTCACATCGTATCCCAGTTCTGTACATCAATACTCATGCTATTGATCATTGGATTGTCTGGTCCAGACTCGGCGATCTATGGACTGCCGCCATACAGAGAATATGGCGTGAGCAAGAAGTCCTGGCTCATGTTATGACTTTGACTTTCAACTCGATTCGAAGCAACTCCCACAGAAGTACAGATGACGATGTCAACACATATTTCATGAGATATAATGTGTTCGTCCCAGCAGCCTCAGGGCTTGGGCGCCGACATGTTTGACACGTGCATACTGTATTCGCGACCGAGGACCAGAAACAAACTCTCTCACAGTGAGACAGTTTTAAACGCTGGTATCAAAGCGCCTAGGATCCAAACAAGAACAAAATAATCTGTTCCAATAAATAGTGGATTATTGGAGAATATTGACTGTGAGAATGTAGCACACGTACAACGCACACGCAATTTCTTCCGTCACGTTATGCATCAGGTGAAACTGCATTCATCCACAATGGACTTTTCTTGCTTTCATGAGCATACTGGTAAAATATGGGTGTCAACGTTTAGTTTTCCATCTATTATGTTATTTGACTGCTGACCTTCTACCTGTACATGCTGCAGATAAACATGTAGCTGACAATAGTTTCACGGTATGCCCACGCTTGAGAATGAAGGTGTCCATCAAATACGCGCTCGGAGCGCTGCGCCATTCATGAACATGTCATACAGTTAAGACAGCTTAACAGAAGCGTTGAGGATCCAGAGGCAAGATCACATGGCGACATGGCGTTGAATCGTTCCCTTCTTCCAAACACTGTTTTGTTTGGTGGTCTCACCGTGGTGAGTCGGGTTAGAATAGGTCCCAACTACTATGTTGATCTCACCATGGTGAGTCTGGTTAGAATAGATGCCAGCTACCTATGTTGGTATCACCATAGTGTGGTCAATGGTCATCGTACCCAACGGTTGGATGTTGGTTCACCATATCAGTCACAGGTGTGTCTGGTCCAGACTTGATTCTTTATAACTTTATAACAAATCTTTCCATAACAAATTGCGACTATATCATGGGCGAGCATTTCTTTGTTTGTTTAACTCCACACTCAACAGTATTGCAAATGTAGGATTGTCTACAGACAATCGTGTGACTGACATCGTGATATTAAATGATTTAGTATGTGTTCACGAACCACTGTGACATATTGATGACACCAGGTGTTCCCGAACAGATGAGCGTGTACTGCCCCACAGGTGACATCCGTCATAGACATAAACAGAGTCTAGTCAATTGTTCACCTGAAAAACTGAGATCTTATAGTACATGTCAAAATATAGGGAATTAGATAGGACATTGGTTTTGTCAACGGTGCATCGGATTCTGAAATGTCCTCCATATCTCTTCTATATAACCTTTTGAAAGTCTGGCCTTGACTGTTGGACCTTGATCGAGCAACCTGCTTGCAAGAGTCGTTGATTGACACTGGAAAAGAGAAATAAGCCCTTTTGTCATACAGATTTGTTGAGAGGTTTGTTGTGTCACCAGGGATCTTTCTGCAAAGCCTAACTATGAAGCAGGTGTGATGGTCTCACTTTATTTGTTTCAACAATATCTAATGGGTATTGGACGACAAATCATCTGTATGTATGAAGTTGAAGTTGAATTTCTTTGCCATATTACCCATGTTTTTGATTTGCCAACTCGATCAGAAATTTTAATTTACGTAACGAACAGATTCGCAATTCGGAGAGCGCACTGAGTGATCATGGGGACGCAGGCCTACTAATTGTTTCATTGCTTGATCCCAGTGTTGTGGTCAGTTACTATCGACGAGGAAGTCCAGCATTTCACATATTGTTTCCCAGTAAACTAATTTGTGACAAAATAGCATACCCCTCTGAAGTTAGATAAGTATCAGGGAAGGACTTTTAGTATCTTTGATCATCACGTTTATTAACAACTGCCTCGTTTGTTAATCTTGTCATGCTGGTTAGTGATGAAAAGCGTCGGGAAATCAAATGTTTCGACAGAACTGAACTCGACCCGTTTCTGAGATTGTACAAATTCAAGCAAAGTCTTTGTTATTTAAACCACGTGTTGTTAATTCCCCTTTATAGGAACATGCAGAGTCTCCTTCCACGGTTTTAAGGCTCATGGTTTAAACAACAGATATACAAGCACAAACTCTGTCGATTCCCTACATAGTACAATAAAACAGCCTATGATAGATCTATTACTTGACAGTGGAATAAAAGCAGCATTCACTCGCTAAATGCTTGTGATATTTATATTATATACTTGACAGTGGAGGAACACAGCAATCGCTCGCTCAATGCCTGTGATATCTATATTAGATACTTGACAGTGGAGTAAAACAGTACTCACTCGCTTACTTCACAACAAACATGTTTGCCCTCCCTCTCAACATGAATGTGTACTGAATGAAATGACCAAGTTGAGATGCTCACAATGGTTAATATAATCGCCTGCAGTCGTATGAAGCTGATGCTTACCTCCACTGCAACCAATGTCTCAAGGACGACGTTTATAACGCGCAAAATACATACAGGGAACTGTTTTTATATTTTTTCACCATTGTAACTAATAGATTGTATTTCTAGAATGACTCGTATTCTCTGTATACGTCTCAACTACCTTCGTTAAGAAATGATCTCGACATTTTTGTGATTCTGTGCCGATGACTAAACCGTGAGTTGCTCGCCCCGCAAGCAGCCAATATCCACCACCAGCAGTGATCTGACCTCTGTGACAAATCGAACAAAGGCCGCCTTTGAAAGCATACCAAATATATATTCAAATCTGCATGAACACATTGAATTCATTTTCTCAACAGAAATGGAAAACAGAATAGGGAACAGACAGGTCCCTTGTCCGAGGTACTTGTGGCCTCTATAAACTACTGTTTTTCAATTTAATTTTTTTCTACTTCATGTGAAACTGCACTTTGATCCGTGTATGGTGATTCACAAACTGCGCAGTAAAACACGGTTGTACACGCCATGACATGTTGGTTTCTTTTGTCAAACTTTTACAGGTCGGACTCCACGTTTTGTCCTTCAAATTACATTGTTCATTTGCATACCTGCAGCGACTCGCAGATAAGAACAACCCTTAATGCTATTCAGGACTACTTTGTTTCTTTTGGGGCGTCTTGCTGTCACAAGAAGTACATAATTCAGGTGCAAGGCCAATAGTGTTGAAAGTAGTTCGCTCGCCATGACGAATGTCCGAGTTCGATTCCCCATGTGGGATCAACGTGCCATGAGGATTTTATATTGCTGGAATAATTACAGAAGCGACGTAACACATTCACATTCAAACTGATATGGATTACCGGCATTTTGAAACGATAATTTCTATGTAATTTCCATTTGATGAGTGGGCGGTTAGGTGTTCTAGACGTGAAATTGTTTGCTAGTGAAACAGAAAGTCAAAGGTGTATTTCCTACAGGTGTACAATGTGGGAAGCTTTTTTTTTGGGGTGCTCACTCTTGTATTTGGTTGACTTTTAGGTGTCAGTTGTACGGGGTAAATGTAATCTCCGTTTCAAACTCTGTGAGAATTCCAAGTGACAATTTCCTCCCAGCGTTCCACGTTTTTTTTAAACTTGAAACAAGGATCAGTTGGTAGGGCTCCTTTAGGACTGGATTTGTCGCCGACAGCCGACAGGTCCAGATTCGGAAATCTATACTAAACAGCAAAAGATACACAAGTTTCCAATAAATGAAATCTCGAAAGTAAGCGTTCATGTTCAACAAGCATAGGTTTGTTCGAAAAACGTACGTTCTTTAACTAGCGGAGCGCAGGTGTTTTTCTGTGATCACTTGATTGTCTAGTCCAGATCAATGTTGCAAGGAGCAAAGAACGACGTCCTTCACTATGTATGATGTCCCCACAAGGATTCCGGGTGAGGACAATGCTTAGTGTCACCTCCCATACGAGCTAACGGGAGGTGGATCTTGATGGCTGGCTTCATAACGTGATCCCTTGCACCTAACAGTATGTAAATAACTGGTTTGTCCGACTCGTTTACCCACGTATAGCATTATTCACATGGAATACTTACTGACTAGTAGCCATATCATTTATTCCATCTCGGAGAGCGACAGGTGGTTCTGGCCGATATCAGTTTTTCATATCTGGCTTCCCTATTTGGAGATGCCTGAGAGGACGAATATTTCCCCTGAATGACCAGGACGGTAGGATGGGCTAGTGGTTAAAGCGTCCTGACACAGAAGCGAATCTCCCACGTTAGATTGCTGGAATATTACTAAAAGGGACGTAAAACTCACTCACTCACTTGAATATTCACCATCCATACATTCTTCTAGGTAAAACGTTACATGCACCTCCAAGCTCTCGCTCTCTACAGGGTTTAGAGGCAGAAGCAGACATAATTAATTGAACCCCCTGCTTATGTCGTGAGACAGATGTCGCTCGGGGGGATCAGGGTCACAAAACAGGGAAGTGGGGCACGGCAGCAGGATCATTCACTGAAGGACTTCTCGTCTCTTGCTGCAACATCTACAACATGGCTTCACTCGTGCACCCGGCATGATTCAAGGGACTTCCTACATCACAGAGAGTTTCCGCCTTTCATGTTCACCATTTGCGCCGTAACAATTCCCTACAGTTGATTGACTTGATCCTCTCACGACTACAGTCAGCTGGATCGCCTGTGTCTGTAACATGCGCCTGTGATAACTGTCTTACTTCGTTCATTCACTTGTTTGTCCAGGCTGAACGTCATCAGAGCAGTGTGATACAGCTGGCAATCTGAGTTGCAGCGCCTTACAGCAAAACACAGAGGATTAATACAAGCCGCTCATTCAGACATGGCAAGCACGTGACGATCCGTCATAGAACTGGTCTTCAGTAACCTATGCTTGTGTTGACAGCCGACTAACGGGATCGGGGCTCAGGCTCGCTGACTTCTTTGACACACGTCATCGTATCCCACTTCCGATGATGTGTGAGCATGCTGTTGTCCACTGGATTGTCTGGTCCAGATTCGATCATTTACAGAAAAAGACCGTCGCCATATAGCTAGAATGTTGCCGACAGCGGCGTTATATAACAAACCAACCACTAAATGCACGCATGAAACGGTCGCCAGATCGACCAACACTGTCGCCTTTAAAATCTGTCTCATCAGTCATGGTAGTTTAGATGTCAGGACCTAACAAGGTTCTGGACACTTACATGCTTCATTCATAATGTAAGAAAGTCGTTCAAACAATTGTGATGTATGACCAATATACCTCACGTGTACCTCGCACGACCCCGTGCCCTTTATAATCTGTATTTTCTCGCGAGTCTGCAGCACAGAGAGGTCCCCTCAAGGCATTATGTTAATATCGCTGAGATTAATTTACCGCCATAGCATACCAGCGATTCCTATGTTAGGTACCTCCTATGTATATAGTAAAAGAGCGCTTGCATAAGTAGCCTACTGGTAAACGCGTTCGGTTGTCACGCCCACGCGTCCAGTTCTAGACTGTGATGATGCATGGCAACGACTAGTTGTTTAGGTCCAGAATCGCTTATCAACAGACCACTGTCTTTTAAGATGTTTTATGGATAAATCTTCTTTGTTTAATTCTTTGAAACAGAACGTTTCGGGGTCATTTCAGACCCTCTCTTCTGGTGAACAGTGAACTGATATGACCCTGAAACGGTGTGTTTCAAATAATTTAAAAAAAAGATTATTCATCCATAAGAGATCTTGGTCATATATGCGACTTCTAAACGCCGCTAAAAGACATCACTGTCATTTAGCCTGAGTGTTCCTCGGTGAGGTGTTTCAAATCCAGTGCATTGTGTCTAGTTCGGGCCGGCTTGGGGATTCGATTAAAAAGTCCGAATTCGACAGGAGTCCGAGTTACACAGAAATGTCCTATTATCGATAGGACATTTCCCTGGTCAAGAGGTTGGAGAACTGACGTTGTTTTGGTCGAAAGATATTTTACTGTAACATTTCATAACATTGGTATATTCTCGGGAAGATTCGTTGGTTTTAGAGCCACGTTTCCATAACGTGCTGCAGTCACCACGAAGTGTGATTGTCAAACGATCAATAAACCGATCACTTGATTGATCGACGCAGCACTAATTACAATGTGTTTAAGCCGCGTTTACATGCACCGTTTACCCCCTGGGGTAAGATACCCCCAGGGGCGAATTTGCCTCCTGGAGGCAAATTTCGTCATGTAAACGGTACATAAGGGGGGTAAATATTTACCCCCGAGGGGGTATTGGGGCAAAGTTTGCCCCAAGTCATGAGGTAGGGCAAATCTGTTTACCCCTGTGGGCATATTTACCACCTGGGACAAATGTGTCATGTAAACGCGTTTTAAATGCATAGTGACATTGACGCTGAATTTTCATCATCATCATCACATTATTGTTTACAAATTTGTGTTGATCACATCAAAGGTGAATTAGCGTTCACCGTTAGACAAAATACACAAACCCATCACCGGGTTGTTTATTCGAGGTATATATTTTTATCAGTTTTTGAAAAATCGTCTTCCTTTAGATCTGTAGTTTAAGTAAGTGGGTGAGTGAGTTTAGTTTTACTCCGCACTCAGCAATATTCCAGCCACATGATGGTGGTCTGTAAAAACAGTCTGGACCAGGCAATCCAGTGATCAACGGCATGAGCATCTTTCTGCGCAATTGGGATACGATGACAAGTTTCAACTACGTCAGCAAACCTGACCCGATCCCGTTAGTCGCCTCTTACGACAAGCATGGGTTACTGAAGATTAAGTCTATCCCAGAACTTCATGGGTAATTAAGTAAGTAAATCTGTAAGACGCCTTCTGGTGTAACCAATCAAGAGAATTCTCAGAAGCTCGAGATCTTCCACAGGTCAGCGCCTGTGGTAGCTTAATGAATAAAATGTTAGACACGGGGTCAGTTGTCATCGTGGCTGTTTCGGTGGTAGCCAAAATGGACTAATGGAGGAAACTCGCCTGCATCATTACTCATTTTGTGATACACATTCCATATCCATCTGAACATGCCACTATTTCCATGTTACATGGTTAAATATGAGAGTTCAGTTCATCCGCCAGAAACCATTTGACATGTGTCGGTATAGGGACGGCGTGCTTGATGTTCAATCATCCTCCGCACCAAGGACTCTTGTATGTTACGTAGCGGTTCCCATGGTCGTGGCGGCTGGGATTGTGAATTCTGGGAAATATTATAGAGCGCTGACTGGTTAGTGAAATCGGTCAATCTCATCGTTCGTGGAATGATGAGGTGGCCTCGTGGCTATTGCATTCATTTGCACGCACGCACGCGCGCACGCACGTACACACACATGTACGCTCACCTTTCTGGATCCACCCCTGAAGTTTAATTCTCGTGTAACACATATGGGCGTTGGGTTGGGTTGGTCAAGCCAGTTTCATCAAATGGTTTGAAGCCCGTTTCTGACATGATACTAATCGTGGAATGTTTCTAAATGCGGCGTGAAACCATACCAGACATTGCTAAAAGCGTCGTAAAACTAAACTCACTCACTTTCTCTATCTGTTACTTTAGTATGTGTATTTTACACCGAGCACCTGGATGTACTACTGCCGAATCACCTTCCATACACTTTGTTTACATCTCAACATTTCCAGAGACTGGAAGCGAGACTGAACTCTTTACAAACCCGGAGAGAACACGTTGAACTTCCGTTTTGGTTAATTTCTGTGTTCCGGGATTATTTCTATCGCGGCGTAAAACTATACCCACTCACATCCATTTCATAATAAAATAAGTCAAATGTTGGCTCAGGTCGCTGACCTGCGTGACGCCGAGTACAAGGATGGACAAAACAAAGCCAGGTCAGCTTGGACTCCGACTGGACTCCGTGCATGAGTGGGATTTCCATAATAATAATAGTATCAGACATGGTAATCTTACTGATCGACACTGTAAACACAGTACTTACTCAAGCATGTGCTCGTGCTTGCACGTTGTTAAACCCATGCAATAATGTTGAATGTGATATTAAAATGACATTAAAACCCATGAAATACCTTGTAAAGTAAATATAGGTCCGGCTCCAAATGGCATTCCTAAAAGCCCCCTAGCTGTTTTGGAACTCATTATACGTGATAAAGCCGTCAAAACAGGTGTACCCTTCATCCTGGGTGACAGGAGTGACTTGGGAACTGTTTATGCCAGTTACCTGACACTTTATTTACAAGTCCACACTTCATGGTTGCGACACTGGACTGTTCCAAACCCATGGGCAACACCTGTTCACAACTATTGGAGTTCCTGATAGGCATTCAGAATTTGGTCAAACATGCATATACATGGCACGTCTTTTGATCACCTGCTGAAGGTTGCCTAGTGGCTAAAGCGTCCGGTCGACACACCGAAGGGCCGGGTTCGACTTCCCACCTGGGTACAATGTGTGAAGCCCATATCTGGTGTCTCTCCTGCCGTGATGTTGCTGGAATATTGCTAACGGCGTTAAACCATAGTAACTCACTGACGAAGGAGCGAGAAATAGCGTCGAAACGCCGAGGTGAAGCATGAACAGAAGTCATGTGTTCAAGGTCTTTTTGCTTTCATTTCTTGTCCCGAGATTACCTCTACTGCCGATACATCTAGACCCACAAACGACCACTTTTGAATAATTACACGTGTGATTTAAGTCTTTAAATATTTTGACGAATGAACGAGGGACATTTCCAGGTTCCTACTTCAGCAACATATTTAAATTAAACCAACCTTACTTTAGCAGCTTCAGAACTACCATCATAATATGCTAATATCTTAATGTGAGTCATAATAGGCAGCAGCTGGGATGGGTCAGTTCCTGGACTGTCAGGTGGCAATGTTATCATAGATTACACAAATGAAACAGTAAACAAGTCGCACAGAAAGGTGAACGTTTTCTGTCCTAGAACTATTTCTTTGAAGGTTTGCTGTAAAGCGTAGCCCCGGGCCGTGCTGCCCTAATGAGAGCAAATACGTGGCGTGGGTTCACATCACAGATACACTCCCTTTACTGTTGCATTTAGATTTTAGTCGGATTCAGATTTAAGTAGGAGCCTACCCGTGAAGGTCCCGAGGTAGAATAGGCCTTCAGCAACCCATGCTTGCCATAAAAGGCGACTATGCTTGTTTCAAGAGGCGACTAACGGGATCGGGTGGTCAGGTTCGCAGACTTGGTCATCGATTCCCGAATGCGCAGATCGATGCTCATGTTGTTGATCACTGGATTGTCTGGTCCAGACTCGATTATTTATAGACCGCCACCATATAGCTGGAATATTGTTGAATGCGGCGTAAAATTAAACTAACTCACTCACTTTAGTCGGAGCCATTATCTTTTCCGGTACATGGCAATGTTTTGTATGGCTGTTTAAAACATAGATTTCCGTAATTTATCTGACTTTGGTGGTTCGGTGCCCAAAGCTGCTGCATGGTGTAGAGGTATAGGTCGTCTGTTCGAATCCTGTTTATGATACCTGGCTTGCTAGCAAATTTGTCCTTGCCTTGTTCTTTGGTCGGGATAAAGACTGATTCGGTATTTTAGAGAGCTATTTTTATTCATGTTTCAAGTTTTCACTTCATCAATTTAATCACTTCAGGAAAGCGTCCAATATTCGGGGTTTTCATATCTGAGAACTCGACGCTTTGTCTTATCAACCGAAAGTTCTCCCAGCCACGAAGAACTCGTGGATAGGAAGCTGAGGCCTGAGACAGAAAACTCGTTTGCTGACGTCATCATGCAATCTTATTACGTCATAGATAAACTTCCGGTTTTGTAAAGAAAATGGCGACTGATCAATTGATCAATCCATTTGATACTATTTTTGCAGGAATGGAACATGAATGTTTCCAGCGACAACAGTAGCGATGCGTTAGCCAATCTTACTGGCAAGGCTTCGAACCATGATGGTGCCGGTCGAGCAGACGTTATTCTTTTCATTTTTGCCAGTTGTGCATTTGGAGGTAAGATCTTCTACCATAACACTGTTGAAACAGATTCACTTGGAAGTATCACAACGCATGTGTAAACTGATGTAAGCTTTTCCAGTTGATATTATAGATATGACGTATACTGTGACCAGGTAACATTCGAGAAAGTTATGGGTATTACGAGCCACTGCAGTAGCTCTGTTGCTTGAAACTATCTGTTTTGTGACACCCATAAGCCAGACGGTTTTCCATGCTGGACATGCACAAATACTGAATCAATATCACAGAGTTACTGAGTTGGTCACTAGCCAATGATCTGATTCAAAGATGAAGGTATAGATAAGAACTGAAACTATCAGGGCTGTGTGTTAACGTGATACTTTGTGCTGTTATAAACAATATACAATTATTATAAACACCAGTATATACATGCAGTTCATATTCCTGCTTATAAGATATGATACAGTAGTTATATATAAGTTAACACTGGTTATGATGGTCAGTATGGATATGCATGTCTAGGATATTAAGTTTATCCATCAGAAAAGTGTTTCTGTTTTTATGCTTAAAGGACCACTAAACTCAATTTTTTGGTACTCTTTTATCACTGCATATGAAAGACTTTTGGTTAGTCATAAACGAAACACCATTTTTTTAAAAAAGAACTTCTGGTTAATTAATACCAAGCGCTTAAAAGTTGCTGAAAAGCCATCTGCGTCTCGCCTGCAAACAAAACCGCAGACAGGTTACGTAACTCTGTCGCCAGAGCCCTAGAGTGACGTCATAGAAGGAACGGTTTCCAGTTAGATGTATAGAAAATGTGTAGGAAGCTGGTCATTTTGCTGATTTCTCAACATCACCAAAGACATGCCGAATTGTTGCGTTGCCGTCAATTGGTCCTTGGGGTCGGGTGATGGTGCCACTAAGCACAGATTTCCACCAGACTCCATAGTTTGTGCTTAAATTGGTTGTTAGTGTGCGCAAAGTGAGCTTTGTGGAAGCCTGTGATGTATCCTAAATCAGATGGTTCGCCCCCTACCACCCTTCCAGGATAGAAAATGGAGTTTAAGTTTCATCGAGTTTATAAACTTAAGACCGCTTGCTACACATTGCTGACCAAAAGGATTCTGCATGGATATAACGCTTTCTTCCTCGGAAATGAGGTTGTGGTCAAAGTGACAATATTATCGTAAGTAATCTTATATTGACCCCTTATATTGACCAATTCCAAGAGTGAAATTGTTATGTTATAAGCAATGTCATGTAAAATCCTAATGTCCATCAATAAAATACATATTTTACTACCAGTAGAAAGTAATTTTGATTTTGTAAGTCGGTGAAAACATACTTAAATAGCATTCATCCTCAGACAGGGCACCGCCATTTTTGAAAATCCTGAAGTCACGGGCTAAAGTCCATGAGAATTATTGAGATTATGATTTGTTCTAATCAAGTTAGAAAATCAAAACTACTTTTTACTGGTAGTTAAATATGCATTTGAATCATGGCCAAAAGGATTTTGCATGACACAACTTTTAACATAAGGACTTCTTCCAAGGAAGCAAGGTGGGGGTCGAAGTGACATTTATATTACAAGCAATGTTATATTGACCTCCACCTCACTTCCAAGAGTGAAATTGTTATGTTATAAGCAATGTCATGCAAAATCCTATTGTCCATCAATAAAATACATATTTTACTACCAGTAGAAAGTAATTGTCCTTTTGTAAGTCGGTGAAAACAAACTTAAATGGCATTCATCTCAAGACAGGGCGCCGCCATTTTTGAAAATAGTGAAGTCAAATCCATTTGAATTAATGAGTTTATGTATGGTTTGTTCTCATCACGTTAGAAAATCAAAACTACATAAATATGTATTTGAATCATTACCAAAAGGAGTTTGCATGACACAACTTATAACACAACACAAGCGAGATCGGGGTCGGATTGAAAATACTGCTCTATAAATTTCTTTACTTGATAAATTTACTTGGTTTGTAACGTTCACTCACCAGTATGTAGACACTTGTCAATATACGTCTTTATACTTGGTCTCATAATCCTAATTACTTTATAATCATACTTGTATGCATTTTGAAACTTAATAAAAAGAAGCGATCTGTGAATGTATAACAGGAATGTAATATGTAGACATTTCATAGTTTGCCTATATGAATCATAATTCGCACGCCCTAGTGTATGTCGTCTGCATCATTACACTTCACGATGAAAACAATGATTCTGTTGAAAGCTACGACAACTTATTAAAAACAAAAATGCAAATATTAAAATTAAAGTTATAGGAGCAATGTCAGGCTATTACCTTCTTCGAGGAATGTATCCATCAATATCCACAAAAAACAAGTGATGTATAATTCATCTGCAGATTTCCCAAATGATGTGTCTTTTAACAGTCTAATATACGAAAACGTGATGTATCGTTTCAGGTTTTTCACATGGCTGTATAGTTTCATTGGTTACCCAAGACAGCACACCTGGCAACTAATTGCATAATGTGCGTCATTCTTTTTAAAAAGTTATTTAGTTAGCCAATAATGAGCAATCAATGTATTGGCGGTTAATCCTTTGAAAGAAGGGTGTTGTTTTACATAGACACAGACACGACAGAGTGTATTCAGTATAGATTAGTAAATGTACATACCTAAACCTTTTGACAAATCCCCCATTTAAATCCCCATAAAACTTATTAATCAATCTGCGTGTTATCGGTTGATCCTTTGATCGATCCAGACAAAAGAAATGCCAAATGGGGGCCTTTGTCGGGTAATCTAAGTGGCGTTACCACTAATTATACCTGTTATAAATTCATTAACTCAGCATCAAGTGAATGATGACAAATAACATGTAGGTTTATACCACCTGACACAGATTACAACCTAGCGACACCAAGTGATTTTGACAGAATCATCTATGAAAACAAGGGTTGTAACTCAAAAACTAGGCAAAGCAGGAGACAAAACTAAATGATAGTAGATTGTGAGAACATATAGCTTTCATTTTTCTCAACAGCTTTCGCGATTTCAGGTTTGTATAAACCTGTAAACGAAATAGTTTAACCCCTGTAATGTAGATGAATACTGCACAGACCCTCATTTCTATACCCACTATTACGTCACAGAGATACGCCGCACTGATTGGTTGAAATTTCGTTTGCCGCTGAGAATTGTGCACTGTTGACAAAAAGGTCGATTTAAGGTAATTAAAGATTGAAATGAGCAGTTTTAATGTCGGGGTTTCATTTATAACGATGTCAGCAAGTGATTTTGCATTTGTACCCTATTAGAGTATATGTGACCTTTAACAAAATACATACAGCAGATAGACAAATAGCACATGAATAAATCAGTATCACTGATATTTAAACATATGTATGTACAGAGTGAGGGCTTGTGTCTAAGGATTGTGTGCAATGTATATCTACTTGTTCCTCAGTAGAGAAACTTATAAGATATTTAACATATTCAGACATACCAACAAGAACAAATATAGAAGTTTCTGCAGGGTAAGTTTAATTTTGTCATATACACAGGTATACATGTAACAGGGCATGAAGAAGCAGTTAGGAATGTCAGGATGTGTGAGTTTCATGAATCAACACATGTCGGGATGCCCATGTCACGATTCGATACATATCATGATACCTATTTTTGTGGCATAGTTGTATAAATTTAGTTGCTTTTCAAGCATTCATATTTCATGTTTTATAACTGTCTGTAAAAAGATCATCATTTTTTATTCTCAGAGATTAAAAAGGTTCTAATTTCCCATCTTTGTGCATGGAAAATAATCATTTATAACTCTCATAATATCATTGCAAAAAGTAAATGATACATTAACGTACTACAACCAATACTTTCAAAACTTAATATTGATGCAGTTTTGAGTATCTTGCATTGATATTTTGCATCGGAGTATCATGGCATACCTAGAAGCAATGCTTCATGTCCATGCTTTCACTCTTACTGTCATCCGTTCATCGCTTATCACACAGTTTTACCCCTTATATAACAAATAAATTCTATATATATTTCCAAAATTACAAATATTGCTTCTCATTACCTCCTAATTTAGGATACTTATTTGTTTGTTTATATGAACAACAATCATGAAGTTCCAGGCGTGTGTATTTGTGTCAAAACAGTTAGATATGATCCAAAGCTCCAATTTTAACTTCCAGAGGGCTTCCCTTCAGAAGCACAATTTTGAGTAGATAATTTGTAATTGTGTGATAAATATATAAATGAAGATCACAGACCTCCAGTGTGTCCAGTACACTGCCCTGGCTGAATACCCAAGCTGGCCTTAAAGAAAAATGGGCTAATGCAAAGGTTCCACACAGGGACAGAATTATGCAAACTAAGAATGCTTAATTAAATACCTGTGAATAATTATGTCTAAAGCTAGCTGAACACAACAATATAATAAGATTACTTACAGTTACTGTGAATAGTTTGTTTCCTTGTTGTTTAACATCACACTCAGCAGCAGCCTTCCAGCAATGAGATTTTCCAATCAATTAAAGACCAGACCATTCAATCATCATGAGCATCTGCAATCTTGGATACAGTCACATGCATCAGCTAAATCAAGGAACTTTGCCCACAAGGTTCTGGTGTTGGGAATATAGGTTGAAATATCACAATTGATGATTGCTTCATTACTAACGAACAATAATCGAAAAAAATTGGTTGGCATCATTTTCAGATTCTCCTATCCATTTTTGTTAGTGCAGATATATCTAACATGATGCAGCTTACTACTTTAAAGTTATGACCAGTATGTGTACCTTGTCAGTCTCATTCGAGATTAATAGTAAGTTAACCCATGGAATGTTGACTTTGAGGTTTGTCTGGGTATTGGGCTGGAAGTTTGTTTTCTAGTTCGCCCATGAAAATGTTAATGAAAATGCCCACAAGGTACTTTGCCTACAGGAACTTTGCCCACAAGGTACTGTGTCCACAGGTACTTGCCCACAAGGTACTGTGCCCACAGGAACTTTGCCCACAGGTACTTGCCCACAAGGTACTGTGCCTACAGGAACTTTGCCCACAGGTACTTGCCCACAAGGTACTGTGCCTACAGGAACTTTGCCCACAAGGTACTGTGCCCACAGGAACTTTGCCCACAAGGTACTGTGTCCACAGGTACTTGCCCACAAGGTACTGTGCCTACAGGAACTTTGCCCACAAGGTACTGTGTCCACAGGTACTTGCCCACAAGGTACTGTGCCCACAGGAACTTTGCCCACAAGGTACTGTGTCCACAGGTACTTGCCCACAAGGTACTGTGCCCACAGGAACTTTGCCCACACCAAAGCTTTTCTGCTGCCCTGTATTTCTTTTTCTAATTACAATTAATGCTTACCTTAATATTCACACACCTTAAATCTCCCAATCCTCAGGATCTATAGTTTTTACACTTCACCAAAGATGGATTATGTATACAAGATTGATCTCAATAGCATTAACGTTAGTGTTTAGAGATTTTTAAAGCATTTCAGGATGGAAATTATAACAAATAACAGAGGTGGTCAAAAACTTAGCTATGAAGGGTATATGAATACTGAAAAGCTTGCAAAACAGTTATTCATTCCGTGAGAAGAGAGCTTAGTTGTAAGGGTTTACTAACCACAGATGTTTCAGAGATTGCAAATGTAATAAGTAAAATTGAACATAACCACAGTAATGATGAAAACAAAGTGCAAGCAGCAAAAATAAGTTGGGTAAAATTACTCCCCCGTGAGAATTGTGGTTGGCAAACATAGTGTCAAAGTTCTGTACAGTAGTAGGAACACAGTGCATGGAATGTGTTGGGGGAACCTCATCGCATGAGAGATGCAAGCTGTGTACTTTGTAAGTCACTGAGACATATGTGGCTTTAAAGAACCTGAAATGTTCCTAGATTCAAATGTTGTTGTTGTAAACTTAAGATCCCTCATAATTCATCCTCGATATCTCCAGGGAATGCATTACGATAAATCTCTACTTTCCGATAAATCTCTACTCTGTATTCTCACAGTAGCCAATTGGTTTAATCATTTAAATGATTTAAGAAGTGAAAGTGAGTTGTGATTGGTATGCTCAACTTCCCAGCGTAGATTGGGATTGGATAATAAGCCAGCCAAAGGAGGTAATAAATGGTAAAGAGGAGATTTATCAGAATGTATACCCTGGAGATATCTACGTAAGTTCATAATTTTGCTTCTCTTTCTCAACAGCCCTTGTTCGTCAGATTATTCGGAGCATAAAGATTGCGCTCCCCTACACAGTGGTGCTGTTGTTGCTGGGGATGTTATTTGGCCTCATCTCCAATAAGGTTCCAGATCTGCAGCGCTATGTGTCCATCGTGGATACAGACCCGCATGTCATTCTCTTCGTCTTCCTGCCGGTGCTTATATTTGAGTCAGCCTTTGCCATGGAGGTGCACACATTCAAGAAATGTTTCTTCCAAGTTCTGCTGTTAGCAGTACCAGGACTTGGTAAGTAGACAGCAACTCAATTCAACTACCTTACGCACAGATTGTCAGGCATAAATATGTATTCATTCTTCTTTCTGATTTGTGCCACATGGCATTTGCAGTTCATGTTCCAGAGTATAAACAAAGTCAGTGTGACAGTGTATTATTATCCCCCACAAAGCATTTTGCAGAGGGTATTAAAATGCACCCCATCCATCCATCCATCCGTCCATCCATCCATGCACAATTATCTTTTCCACAGCAGACCTCTAAAATCATTCAATATTTCTTCACCAAACTTGACACATATATTGGTCTAGTGGTGTACTGGTGCCTTTTGATAGTTTTGGAATTATGAATAGAATATTTTTGGCGTTTCCATGGCAACAGGTGTGACTTGGACTGAAATTAAATTATTTTGGCCAGTATAGAAGACATAAACATGAACACTTTCTTTCAAAACTTGCGGATTTTTTTGCTGTTCAGTATCTTCTTTTTTCGGACTCACTATTAGACTTGCTTTCAGGCTATTAAAAATTTGTCAGGTAAAAATCCACTAAGAATCTAATTAAGTGAATTATGTTATGATCATGTATATGCCACTACAATCTTCTGTTGGTTACCCAGCCATGTTTGCATTTGTGGTAACACAATGACCAATTCTGCTGCTTAGTGATCATTCAACAAATCTGTGACACCACTTCTCATCCCATACTCTGTTTACAAAAGTTTAATTCAATCTTAATTTGTGATCTAATGTGAAAGAAGTGGAACCCCCGAGTAGGTATAAATAAATTACATTAACTACGACCAACGTTCGGTTACACCTACTCCTACTTTGTTGTCAGGCAAGATTTTAAAAAGTCATTAAGCAGCAATTTCACATTGGCCATACGAGATGTTCTCATGAGTATTTCATGCAAGCTGAGGATGCTGTTTTCTATACCTCGTGATGACTATTGATTTTTCCATCATAAGGGATAACCATTTCAAAGCTTTATCCTTGAAGAACCTTTCCAATAATGTCAGTTTTCATCCAATTATTGGTGTGTTTTTTTAAGAAGAAATAAATTTGATTGACAAATTTTTATTGGATTGTTTGGGAGAACCAAGGTGTTGGATTCAAGGAGTTATTTATACTCAGTTTTGAGACAAGGATGAAGAATTGCAACGTTCAATCAATAATGGCTAATATTAATGAGTATTCAACATTACGTAAATTTATATTCTAAAATTAAAACATTATTTCTGTTTAGAACCTGTACTTTGAACATGTACCTATGTATATCAATGAAGATGTCATGATCTACAAAATGATAATCTAACCCATTTACAGTCCATATCAAATTATGTTAAAGATGATTTAATTTTGCACAATTCACTTGTTTGACAGCAACTCATAAACGCAATTCATATGTTAACATTGTACATGGGCTGAAGGCCTTTGTACCAAATAAAAGACTGAAGATTAGTGTGTTGTATAGATAAATGTTAAGTTATGGTTGGTAGTTAAACATTAACAACTAGGATTGTTGGCGGCTATATCCTCAAATGGGGCTAAAGTATTATAAAATTATTGTCCTCTGGAGAGGAATGGGGTCAATTGTAACACTTTTTGCCTAACTTGTTGTAATTTGCTGATAGTCAGCCACTCACAAACGTAATCAGTACTCATGAGGATACTGGTACCTTGGCTTCAAACAAGCTCAATGTCATCTAGTTACAAACTTGTTGTGAATCATATACGACAAAATGTTATGGATGTCAACTTCTTCTTTATTGTTTTCACAACATTTCTGGGCTATTCCTTGCCCCTTCGTCCATGATATGGATGTCAACTTCTTCTTTGTTGTTTTCACAACATTTCTGGGCTATTCCTTGCCCCTTCGTCCATGTTATGGATGTCAACTTCTTCTTTGTTGTTTTCACAACATTTCTGGGCTATTCCTATTCCTATTCCACCTGACGAAGGGGCAAGGAATAGCCCAGAAATGTCGTGAAAACAATAAAGAAGAAGTTGACATCCACAACATTTTGTCATATATTAGAATACCGACTTCTAAATGCCTCTCAAGAACCTTGTTATGTATTAAATGCTATTTTAGCAGAAATTATCAAATCATCTGAAAAGCTCATTATGCCATTTCTGCTTGTGTTGTTTAATAAACTGTTTGAGAGTGGTAGCTTCCCAGATGCCTGGAGTAAATCAATAATAATTCCATTACATAAGAAGGGTGATATCCACAACCCAGATAACTATAGGGGTATTTCACTGTTAAGTCTTCTAAGTAAATTATATACTTGCACATTGAATAATCATCTAACACAATGGGCAATTCTGAAGAACAAGATATCAGAAACCCAAGCGGGTTTTAGAGAAGGATATTCTACTATGGATCATATCTTCACTTCAAATGCGCTTATTGAAAAATGCCTGAGCAAGAAAAGAAAAAAATTGTTTGTTGCTTTTATATATTTTAAGAAGGCTTTTGATTCAATAGACAGATGTAACTTATGGAAATTGTTATCAAGCTATGGTTTGGATGGGAAAATGATGCTAGCGCTCAAAGGTATTTACTCTTCCGTTAAATCATGCTTACAATGTAATTCTCATTTAACGGACTACTTAACTGTCCTTGTGGTCTAAAACAAGGTTGTATTCTAAGTCCATTACTCTTTTCTCTATTCATAAATGAGCTCTCCACAGAAATTTCACAAAACGGAAAACATGGAATTCAGTTATTTATAATAGAAATTTTTTATTCTACTTTTCGTTGATGATGTTATTTTAGCTTCAGACACTAAATGTGGTCTTCAAAACCAGCTACACATTTTAGCATTGTATTCAGACAAGTGGGGTTTAAACGTTAACTTTGATAAATCTAATATTGTTGCATTTAGGAGGGGAGGTAGACTTAAAGGTACAGATGTATGGTATTTTAAAGGTAATAACTTGAAAACAGTCAATAGCTGTAAGAATCTTGGTTTTCTGTTCACCTGCGATGTTAGTTTCGGCAAGTCATTATCAGATCTCTCCTTACATGGCAAGAAAGCATTAATGGAATTAAATGGCAAACTTAGAAAAATTGGTGCGTTATCACCGGATATCTTTTTCAAAATATTTGATGGTCAAATACAGTCAATCCTATTATATGCTTTAGAAATGTGGGGTTATAAAAGATATGAATGTATTGAGAAAATACATATTTCTGGTTGTAAATTATACTTAAACGTTGGATCTCAGACACCTAACGCAGTGATGTATGGTGAATGTGGCCGTTATCCCATTTTTGTAAATGCAGCTGCCCGTTGTCTAAACTACTGGATTAAAATAACAACTATGCATAAAGATGGAATACAAAGGAAAGCCTATGAAATGTTACTTAATCTTGATAACTTAGGTTATGAGACATGGGCTTCAAAAATACGGTATTTGCAGTTTTCTTATGGATTCGGATTTGTTTGGCTTTCACATCCTGTTGGAAATCATGTGAGTTTTATCAGAATATTTAAAAGGCGTTTAGTGGATATTTTTAAACAAAACTGGAGATCTGATCTTATGTTTTGTACAGAGAATTCAAAACCTTATTAAACCCTGAAAAATACTTATTTGAAATTACAGATTACAAATTACGTAAATATTTAGTTACATTTAGAACTGGATTATTAAGGTTAAACTTTAATGAAGGACGATGGTATAAAATTAACACAAATCTGAGAACTTGTCCTGTCTGTTCGGGAGGCCTAGAGGACGAATACCATTTTACTATCATTTGTCCAACATATGATGATTTACGTTGTAAATATTTACCCAGTGACCTCATTGCGAACATAAGAATCTACTTTTGACAAATAACGTACATAGTTTGAAAATGCTCAGTCTATGTATAATGCGCTCTTATGAACGCAGATGTAAGTTATTACAAGATTGATTATATTAAACACCACATCACATATTTGTATTATATCATATGCTTATAGATTTTACCCTTATTAACCAACATTCCCGACCCACAAGTTCAGAGTATGTGTATATGTGTATATATGTATGTGGAGGGCGTGTATACATATATGTAATAAATGTTGTATGTTGAAACAGTATGTATATGGGCCCGATGGCCCTTGCACAGAAATAAAGTTTGACTGCCAGTGTTACAACTGATCCCTAGTGCGGGGAAATAGTAAAAGGTGGATGGGGCAATTGTAACAAAGAAGGTTCAAATGTAACATTATGTTTATTTTTCGCACATTATCAAAATGTAATGTGGAAAACTGTTATCTTGATCAGTAGAGGTGGAAACAGTCTAAGTAAACTTAGTCTCAGTGTATTTCGATACACTCCACCACTGAGTCTAACAAAACCTAGTAGAAGGTCGTGTCAGCTAACCTTTGAGCAACCAGTGACCGTCCAATCAAATGCGAGACCATTTAATAGGTTTAACCAATCAGGCAATGGCTACTATTTAGGGATCGAAGGGACTTTCAAAATATTCAGGTCACTGATACAGATCTCTCCACAATAAAAAATCCACATATCATTCACAATTATTTGACCTGCAGCATATACGCTTTGGGGTTTCTGTTGACATGGTTACCATTAGCTAATATTTCCACAAGATGACATCCTTGAATATTGCCGAAAACACCATTTTCAGTTGTTGTTTACTCTCTCTTGTCATGGTTGTACGTACGCTGTGTACATCACCCGGAAGCTACCGTACGCTATATAGCATTTGGAATCGTTAGGGAACGAACCTTTTCGAGATAAAAAGTTCAAAAGGTATGTGCGAATGTCCACTTTTGCGATTTGGTAAGCTGTGTTCTCATTGGTCAATCTCAAAGGTTACCTGACGCGACCTCCCATAAGGTTTTGTTAGACTCAGTGGTGGAGTGTAACGAAATACACTGAGACAAAGTTTACTTACACTGGAGGTGGAAATGGGTTAACGTTAAATCTGTATCACCATTGACATTTAAAATGTTTATGGTTTGAAATTCTTGCTTTGGTACAGCACTGTTCTACAGTGATAAATCTAGTAATGAACTAACATAAAACCTTCATCATAATTTGCTTCATTATAATAATACAAGAGAAAATTTCATGGGGGCAGTTGTACCCCTGATAGTACAGGGCATGGTTACATGCTGCGTCACATGTTAACAAATTTCAGCTTCTCAAATGTTTCTACTTTAAAATATGTCATAGTACCACAATTTTACACTTGAAAAGTTAATTTCACACCAAGCAACATTTACTGCATTAAGAATGTTTTATTATGTTTTGTGAAAAATTATCTTACCTATGTGAAATCAACTGTATCTTTCCATGAGCAAGCAGCTGAAAAATGCCCATATGTGTACCGCAGGAAAGCAAAGGGAAATAACTCTACTCACCTACACAGTGCTTTAGCAAAACGTTTTGGAGTAATCACCCTTGTTACAATTGCCCCGTGTTACAACTGACCACGGTCTCCCCTACATGACTCCCCAGACATTCAAGGTGAAGTTTATCTACTACTTTATTCAGTTTTAGAATATTTGTTTATTTAATATATGGTTAGATTTGTCTACAGTTGCCAGTATCTGAATGGATGGTGTAAATCAGCTAAGTCCAAGGAGGAAGCAAATGTAGTATAAGTCATCATGTTCCTGGTATGGTGATCTGCTTTTTATCATGAAGTTATTACCAGTTTTAATCACAATATGTGGCAGAAACTCTGGTTATGAACTATGGGCTTTGTTTTCTAATCAGCACACACTCACTTATGTTTTACAACATGTCACCTTCCTTGTTTACCCCAAGCAATCTTTCACCTGTGTTTTAAGATGTAAATTGTATTCATGTATCTTCTTTTTCCCTGCACACATTTGTGTATGCTATACAATGTAATCGTGTGACCTGTTTACCCCAGCACATATTCACATGTGTTTGCATTGTAATCATGTGACCTGGCTCTGCCCAGCACACTTTGACCTGTGTTCACAATGTAATCATTTTACCTATTTACCCCCAGAACACATTCACCTGTGTTTACATTGTAATCATGTGACCTGTCTCCGCACAGCACACTTTCACCTGTGTTCACAACGTAATCATGTCACCTGGTTGCCCTGCAGCCCTGATGGCCCTGCTGACCTGCATCCTGGCGCTGTATTTGTTTACCTATGACTGGGACTGGTACATCTGCATGATGTTTGGCTCCATCCTGAGTGCGACGGACCCTATTGCAGTTGTAGCCATTCTCCGAGACATTGGTTTGTAGGCTTCTTCAAGAATGTAGACGTAGACAATGACCATGCTGCTTAATACTCTTCTTTGAAACAAATAATACAAGTGACCTGTTTATTTCTTTTCTTCATAATCAGACATATTCTTTCCAATAATACCACTGGTGAGTGTTAATGATAACATGGTAAGCTTGGTTTTCACACTGTCAGTAAAATGTTAGATGACACAATTATGATATCTGTAGAAATGCCTATTCATCTTACACCTCAACCCTCCACTGTGCTCACTCTCTTAAAGCAGATCACTCAGCCACCTGCTAACACACTGACTCACATACTGCAGGTGCCTCCAAGAAACTGGCCATGGTTACTGAGGGGGAGTCTCTTCTGAATGATGGTGCTGCCATCGTCCTGTTCAAAGTATTTCTAAACCTTGCCACATCCACTGCACCAAGTAATGGTAAGAGTTTAATACTTCACATGTTCTGAGATGCAGAAAGAAATACCCATGTGACTGAGAGACAATTTTACCTGCATATTTTTCACAAACATTTTACTTTGTATTTTTGACAATTACGGTGGGAGAAATATAGCTCATATTGTCCCACCTAAGAAGAGTACAAGAGAGTGTGAAATGCCTGGCTTCTAATTTAGCCTGTCTCTATGCCAACATCACTGACAGTGTTAATATTGGATGAAGATTAAAAGGTTACAGTACCATTATTCAATTTCAGTGACTGAAGTTTTCATAAATTTATGGTTCGAGAATGACTTAACCATATTTTTTAGATATTCTATCATTTGGTATTGGTATCGTGGGAAATGATGTTCTGAGCTTTAGTAGGATGAACCTTTAAGATGTATTCAGTGCTATACTGTCCATTAAACTGCATTTGAAAAAAACTCATATTGGTATGCATATTTCTGCAGCTAATGCTCTTTAGGCAGTAGTGTCTGTTGATATAGAAGGACATGTCTGGCTACAGTTTCTGTCCAACTGAAAGGGCAAACACCTGAAGCCATTCTTGCATACGTAGTGTTTGGATCTTTCCTGTTTCCATATTTCTGTATGTTCCCCTTGACTCATTATTTACACTTGTATTTCCAAATATTCATGATATTTACACTTTTCTATCCAGAGGTTTGGCTGAATGTATCACTATACTGCCTGTTTTCGTGGTATTCACGAGATATCTACCCTTTAGGTCCAGATTATTTCTCTTTTCCTCTTCTCTACTTGGACCACCAGTTACATATAGGTCTTGTCATCACAGTCTCCCAAGTGTCATCAGTCAGCCATGTGATTGGTCCCCCACCTGTAAGTCATGTCATCAGTTTCCAGCTGTGTGTTGTTTTTGTCTGAAGGTGGGCAGATTATCCTCTCCTTCCTGCAAGTGTCACTGGGAGGTCCGGCGTTTGGGTTGCTCATGGCCAAGCTAACCTTGTTCTGGCTATCTCGGATCTTCAATGATGCTCTGGCCGAGATAACCATTACACTGGCAGCAACATATCTCACATTCTATGTTGGTGAGTCTTCTGGTTTAAATGCTGGAAAACACCACTTATATTCGTAATTTTGTCAGCTCCATTCTAGTGCCTATAATTTCATCCCCTTAAAGGTTACATGCAACCAAAAAATCAAACATAATCAAAATACAATTATCAATTATTCATGACATATAATATACATTGCTGCTTGTGAAAAAATGAATAAACAAAATTAGAAGCGTACAATCGCGATTCAAAAGTGCAATATTTTGTACTTGGGCTCACTTCCCTCGAAACGAAGCCTTCGAGAGACGGAACCCAGTCATAGCAGGTGGATGTGCACTTAAGTGTAACGACGACTTCCGATTGGCTGGTTCATTTGCTGATACGCTGAGGGCTCATTGTGTGTACAGAAAGATGATCTGTTTCACGAGCATTTTAGAAGTATGGCGAGTCGCAAGACAGTAACATTCTTTATGGATAACAATTTCTTTTATTGTACATGTACTTGACGGTTCGTTTCAGTATGGATTCATATACTCTTGTCAAATAAAATCATATGCACTAGAAGAAGTTGTTATCCATGACGAATGTATATAGAGATGTTGGGTTTTGTAGATACATGTTCTCTGAATTTGTGCTCGATCCAATCAAAAATCATCTCTATAGAGATGGTGAACTACTGTGTGGCAGGAAACTGTCATTCATCCAAGTACAAAGCAGGACTTGAAACTGACGAGCGTTTGCACCAGTTTCCATCAGATCCAATCATCCGAGTAAAATAGATGTAGTTTGTTTGCAGCCGACAGACATAAAAACGTGTCAGTTGTACAGGTATCACACCTGTCTAATTACATAATGTGGCAGAGGCAGGACTCGGGTGCACGAGTCATAAATCAATTTATTTTGTTTATGGAGTATAGCCTGATAGGTGTCAAAGTTCAAATTGCATGTGGTCATGATTGAAGCTGTGTATTGCATACTGTCGTTAGCAGACAGGCAGGCAAATATATTGGTGTCAATAAATCAGACATTGAGCTTTCTCTGTGACAGAGGCTGCTTACCACAATCAACAAGTTTTTTTACGTAACGAGTAGATTATTTACTTTTTTGTGTACACAACCAAGATTAGACTACTGTTCACGACCTCATACTCCGGACCCCGGGGTAGAATAGGCCTTCAGCAACCCATGCTTGCCATAAAAGGCGACTCAGCTTGTTGTAAGAGGCGACTAACGGGATCGGATGGTCAGGCTCGCTGACTTGGTTGACAAATGTCATCGGTTCCCAATTGCGCTGATCGATGCTCATGTTGTTGATCACTGGATTGTCTGGTCCAGACTTGATTATTTACAGACCACCGCCATATAGCTGGAATATTGCTGAGTGTGGTGTAAAACTAAACTCACTCACTCACTCATACTCCGGGCAGGCATACTGTTTCAAGCTCCACGAACCTACTCACTGCGCATGCGTCATGGGTGCAGCGCTGCACAGCTGTTGTTATCCATGAAGAATGTATATAGAGTTATTAGGTTTTGAAAATACATGTTCTCTGAATTTGCGCTCGATCCAATAAAAAATCATCTCTGTAGAGATGCGTGGCTGGAATCTGTCATTCGTCCAAGTAGAAAGCAGGACTCGAAACTGACAAGAGTTTGCACCAGTTTCCGTCAGATCCTGTCATCCGAAAAAATAGATGTAGTTTGTTTGCAACCCACAGACATAAAAAACATGTCATGTGTATCACACCTGCCTAATTACATAATGTGGCAGAGACGGGACTCGGGTGCACAAGTCATAAATCAATGTATTTTCTTCATGTCGTATAGTCTGATAGGTGTTAAGTTCAAATTGCATGTGGTCAATGATTGATGCAGTGTACTGCATGTTGTCTTTAGCAGATAGGCAGGCAGTCATATAGGTGTGAATAAACCAGACACTGAGCTTTCTCTCTGACAGAGACTGCTTATGACAATCAACAAGGTTTTTTTTATGTAACAAGTAGATTATTTACTTTCCCCCAGCACTGGGGGGAAAATTTAGTGAACCGTTTAAACTCCGATTTCACAAGCTTTTCTTTCATCGCATTGTTTTCAACTTCATAGCTTGAATTGGCATTTTTGATGATTTGTTTTGGTAAGCACATACCAAAAGGTATCAGAATCTGCAAAGTTGTATTTTACGTTGCATGTGACCTTTAAGCCTTTCTCCCAGATCAAGCTAACAAGTTGTAGTGTAACTGGATTAATGTTGCAAAGTTTTGTTGAACCAAACTCACTCTCCTTGTCTAAAAAAGTCATTTATGGATTAGAATAGAGTATCTACTCTTTACAAATTTTATAAATTTACAAATTTATAGAAACATGATGAACTTTAGAAGCATGTCCTACATGCATGAATATTTACATGGACTTGAGTTATGGTGCGATCTTGGTCTGAATTTAGGTGAGGAGTTCCTGGGTGTGTCAGGAGTTCTGGCTGTAGTGGTGTTGGGAGTTGTGATGAGCAGCAAGAGAACAAGTATCAGCCCTGAGGTGGAGACTTTCTTACACAGGTGAGTGTATTTGTCAGTGCTGCATGGTAAACCTGATCAGAAGAGGCCCCATCAACTCAAGTTGCCAGGCTCTGCGTCTTTCACAGTACATACAGTGCTACTGTGGTACATTCAAACATTTCAGACTTAATTATTTTGAGGCTGTTTCATGTAAACTTGTTTATTAATGGGTTAATTTCTAACTCACTAAGTCACCCACATTCTGTATTGACGTCAGGTTTTGGGAGACTCTGGCCTATTTGGCCAACACACTTATCTTCATCCTGGTGGGCGTGATCATCTCAGAGAAGGTCATCTACAAGATACATGGCACCGACTGGTTCTTCATGTTCGCTCTCTACTTTGGCCTCAACGTCATCAGGTACTCCACACAACATACTGCAGACTCACCTGAGATGCTGGGTCCACTGTCCCTAAAGGTCAAAAAATCAAACATAATTAAAACACATTTATCACAACAAAATTAAGAGCATACAATTGCGATTCAAAAGTGCAATATTTTGTACTTGGGCTTACTTCCCCTGAAACGAAGCCCTCAGGAGACTGAACCCAGTCATAGCAGGTGGATGTGCACTCAAGTGTAACGACGGCTTCCAGTTGGAAGGTTCATTTGCTGATACGCTGAGGGCTCATTGTGTGTACAGAAAGATGATCTGTTTGATGGACATTTTAGAAGTATGGCAAGTCACAAGACAGTAAGATTCTTTATGGATAACAACTTCTCTTTTGTGTACTTGATGCGTCATTTCAGCATGGATTCATATACTGTTGTCAAATAAAATCATATGCACTAGAAGTTGTTATCCATGAAGAATGTATATAGAGTTATTAGGTTTTGAAAATACATGTTCTCTGAATTTGCGCTCGATCCAATAAAAAATCATCTCTGTAGAGATGCGTGGCTGGAATCTGTCATTCGTCCAAGTAGAAAGCAGGACTCGAAACTGACAAGAGTTTGCACCAGTTTCCGTCAGATCCTGTCATCCGAAAAAATAGATGTAGTTTGTTTGCAACCCACAGACATAAAAAACATGTCATGTGTATCACACCTGCCTAATTACATAATGTGGCAGAGAGTCACAAGAGTGCACAAGTCATAAATCAATGTATTTTCTTCATGTCGTATAGTCTGATAGGTGTTAAGTTCAAATTGCATGTGGTCAATGATTGATGCAGTGTACTGCATGTTGTCTTTAGCAAATAGGCAGGCAGTCATATAGGTGTGAATAAACCAGACACTGAGCTTTCTCTCTGACAGAGACTGCTTATGACAATCAACAAGTTTTTTTTACGTAACGAGTAGATTATTTACTTGTTTATGTACACAACCAAGATTAGACTACTGCTCACGACCTCATACTCTTGGCAGGCATACAGTTTCACACTCCATGAACCTATTCACTGCGCATGCGTTATGGACGCAGCGCAGCACAGCTGTTGAAATCAGTTTTTCCCCCAGCGCTGGGGGAAATTTAGTGAAACATTTTAACTCCGATTTTGTGGGCTTTTTTTTTTTTCGTCGCAAAGTTTTCAACTTTATAGCTTGAATTGGCATTTTTGATGATTTGTTTTGGTAAGTGCACACCGAAAGGTATCAAAATCTGCAAAGTTGTGTTTTACGTTGCATGTGACCTCTAATATGACCCTATCCTAGAGACACATGGCAATAAGAGAATTGTGTTAGTCTTAGTGACTTTATTGTTTGCGTTTCATACTACAGATAATATCATTTACAGGTTGACATATTACAACATGACTATGGTCCCTCACTCACACAATGCCACTGTCATCCCCCACCCCCATCATTCCACCCACTTTCTCGTCTTAATGTCATTTCCATCAAACAACCATGCCCGCCCACCTAACATTCCACCCACCATACCCTGGTTAAAGCCATTTCCATCACACAAAAATTACCCACACCATCATTCCACCAACCAAACCCTGGTTAATGTCTTTTCCATCACACAAAAATGTCCCACACCATCATTCCAACAACCAAACCCTGCTTAATGTCATTTCCAGTTATTTTCTGTGGTCTCATGTCGTGTCTGACTTTGAGGTCAGCAGGGTATTTGGAGGTTATGTTACTACCACTTTGACTCCCTTTAGACATCACTTTTCAGTCCTGTCATTTAAACAAGGTGACAAAGGGTTTATCCAGCAACGATCACTGAAATACAATACAGAGAATCTTATCTGTAATCTGTTTCATACGAAGCGCACTGTCTGACATTTCACTTTGACTTTTAAAGTGCATTAAAGAAAGTTTAATGAGTTTTCTATATTGATTATTCCTGCAGGACCTTTACAGCATCAGGAAAGAAATCTCCTGAAGTGTTTAATGCATTCTATTATCACCAAGGAGGCATATGCTTCTTTTGTCACCATCTTCAGATGCTTGTACAGATGGCAGTCTCAGTGTTCCGGGGATATTGCATGTAACTAGTATAAAGTCAATAAACTGCAAAGTGATATTAGGCATTGTGTTGTAAAAGATAACAAGTCTCCCTGATTTGACTCAAATACATCATACAACTGTTAAAGCATTGCCTACTTTATTTAGTCACAGGATTTTCTGGTCCAGACATGATATGTTCTTATATCAGCTGGAATATTGCTGAGTGCTGTATTAGACAACGCACAAAGTGTACAGGACTTGATATATGTGTGTGTCTGTGTGTATGTTACAGAGGACTGGTAATAGGCCTGATGTGCCCTATACTGCAACGTATTGGTTATGGGATGACATGGCAAGATGGGTTGGTGTTGACATGGAGTGGCTTGCGAGGGGCTGTAGGGCTCACCTTAGCCCTGCTGGTGTGGGAGGACCCCCACTTGGATCAGGACACTGTCAGACACAAGGTGGGTGATGCAGATACCAGTAACACACCAGATGTCAATCACCAGGTGGATGGGGCAGATATCTGTCAAACAACAGGTGGGTGGGGTATATATAAAACACCAGATGGGATTTTGTGATTAATTCATGAAATCAGGAATATTTAGGCCATGAACAATTTGCCAAAAATCTGATATTCAGATTTTAGTTGGGTTCCCTGTAATAGCTCTCTCTAGGTAACTAAATGTGTAGGTTTCTTTCTTAGGAAGTTTTAGATACATGTTCTGTTACTGGTGCATAATGTTTTCTGTTTCACTGGGAGATATAGACATATAGCTGCTTATTCAGGTGCTGATCCACGTAGCCGGGGTTGTGTTTCTGACGCTACTCATTAATGCAACCACCATCCACCCTCTCCTCAGGCTCCTGGGTAAGCAACATCTCTGACTCAGCTAAGCTGAAAGGGTAATGTCTGGCATCATTATCAAAACATATGAGTGCATGTGCCTACACTTGCCTGAGTGCATGTGCCTACACTTGCCTCTGCTATGTTCTATACACTTTCACTGTTTTATGTACATCTGCACTAAGATCTTTCATCAAACTCTTTCATCAAGAACACCTCGCACTTTTTCAACAAGAACACCTTGCACTCTTTGATTAGGAATACAATGTACTCTCTCATGAGTAATGCTGAGCACTCTTTCATCAGGTTATAGTTTCAGAAAAATAACAATGTAAACTCTTGCAGGTATGAGTGACGTATCTCCGGCCAAGAGAATGGCTATGGCAAGTGCTCTACGCTTTATTCAGGATCTCCGACAGAAAACACTAAACATGCTGAAAACTGACAGGTGTGTATGTAGAGAAAGTCCAAGACTTGAGTGTAGTGTTGCCTGGTGCTGTCTGGTTACAATTTAGTTCCAAGTAGTCTTGGTATATTAGCATGTAGCTTAGTATCAGCTTTATATTAGCTAGGACTCTCATTGTCCTGAACGTCCATATGTGATGGCCTTTCCAAGGTAACCATGCTTCTATGCTCTAGTTGTTGGTGTCATGTAGCTGTGGCTTAGTGAATATCTGGACAGAGAGCAGACTGTTGCAAGTTTTGTGGCATCATTCTAATAGAGGTTAAAAGATGGGACTAGTTCTTATCCTACCTGATGCTCAGTGTTCAGGAGGTAAAATGAAAATGAGTCATCTCAGATTCTCACCATACACTGTGTCAGAGTAGGCTATCCTTGTTAAACAGTGGCATTGTACTACCACTGTAATACCTGTTTTTGTCTGGACTTGCAAGTAAGTATGGTGTTATGCTGCTTTTAGCTATATTCCAACAATATCATGGTGGGGGACACCAGAAATGGGCTTCACATGTTGTACCCATGTGTGGAATTCAGCCGGGATCTTTGGCGTCACTTTAACCACAAAGCTACCCTGATGCCAGGACTAGTACAAGCAGCAGCACACATGCATGTATTAATCTGCAACCTAAATTTTCACCATATACAGTGTACACAAAATGAAGAATTGTCAGTGAGATTTTAGAGTAAGGGTAAATGTATCAAAACAAGCTGAAGGTCTTTTGAGAGTGTGCGTGCGTGAGTGCGAGAGAGAGAAAGAGAGAGAAACAATTTGCTGGCAAGTGTATCCTGCTGTCAACACATGTAACCGTGTCTGCAGGTTTCTGGCGGATGCTGACTGGGAGATGGTGGAGAAGGCGTGTGAGATTGAGGACCCTTACAAGACAACTAGAGAGGAGGTGGGTGCATACACGTCACTTTCCATCTGCTGCCACACTAGAATCTATCATATTAAAACTTTCAATAGTTTCAAAGTTTGGGTCAAGGATTTTTTAAAAAACCATTTTGCTCTTGTGTCATGGTGTACAATTTGTGGTTTGAACAATAAGTGTCAAGAGGTTGTTGTAGATAAGAAGACAGATGTTTGTATCTGTACATATTGCTTTTCCTTGGCACATTAATTTTGATTTCAAAACTGGAGGTTTCAGTAATAATCACTTGCTCATTGTTTTCAGTAATAATCACTTGCTCATTGATAATTAGCTGTGTTTTGTTTTCTTGCATAAAACATGTTATTTTTCATGAAATTCAGTTTTTTCCTGTGCAGTTTTCATGCCTAGAGAAGCAGGTATGTTTGTCATGAAAATGCACAGAGGTGTGGGTATTGAGCACAGAGCATGGGATCTACAGTCATGGGGCAGATGTTGTCATCAGTGTATCTTGTAATGCAGTAAGAATTACAGGATTCCGTGGTTGGTTCTGGACAGGAAAATAGTGCATATGCATGTACTGGTCTCTGATGATGAAGTTGTTCTTGTCTACTTTTGCGGGGGGGTTGAAATGATTGTAAAAGTTTTGTGTGGATGTTGAAGAAATGATTGAAGAAACTTTCAGGGAGACAAAAAAAATAAGTTACAATTGGCTGACTCTTCCACAGATTGACAGTATGCTGACAAATTAACTGGAACATTGTTTTGCCAGGCAGAAACTATTGACAGCTTTGAGAGAGTACAAAGAGATCACACTATGGATGATTTCAGGATCGAGATTTGTGGCCTCTCAACAAAATCAATGGATGAAGTGAACTTTGGTGCTAACAAATAAGTGTAGTAAGAAGGAGGCTTTGGAAGTGCACAGTTAATGCATATTCAGCAGTGTAAAGGCAGGGGATCATGGACTGAGGATAATCTGGGATGGTGTCTCATCTTATTTAACCCAAATCAAGTTATAGTTGGTATTGGAAATATTACAAGACAGAGAATGACCTCTTTCTACTTTCTTATCGTAGAAAACTAGATACTCAAACAATGTCAAGCCATGACAGATTAACATTGCATGAAGGAATGTCATGTTCTTTAACATCTCTTAGTAGTACATATAGTTCCATAACAAGCTGGAGTTTAACCACTGACCTTGTTTTGAAAATATTCTTCTGGATCAAGTCATTGGATTCCAGGAAATCTAACCAAATAGTAGGGAATGTACCAATGTATTCACAATTCCTTGAGTTAAACATTTCACGTAAAATAAACTGTTGTATATTTATGCCCCATGACTGTATGTCCATTAGTGTATGCATGATACACAGGCACATCACACTGTTGAAGGCCAGATATATCACCTGGTGACAGATATTTCCATCTCTGTAAACATGACAAACAGGCACATCACACTGCTGAAGGCCAGATATATCACCTGGTGACAGATATTTCCATCACTGTAAACATGATATACAGGCACATCACACTGCTGAAGTATACTGAATATGCTTCCTTAAGTCTGGATTGCTTGGCACCCACATCTTCCCCAGCATGTAGACACTCACATTTAGGTTAGCACATTTTGATTTCATTTCTCTCTGCTTTGCACAAGAAATTCATCTATCTCAAAAACTTTAGTCCAATTAGCTTCATTAATTTCACAGTTACCTTCTCTGGTGTGTGATTCCAAATAACATCATGGCTTGTCTTGTTTCTTATTTGTATTTTGTTTTGACTGATAGTGCATTAAGCTTGCTTATATGTCCTCTTATACTCTTCACTTCCTGCATCCTGCCTGACAGAGAGACTGTGGAACCAAAAATGGCTAAATACCATACTGGTATGGACCAGACAAGACATACAATACCATTCTATCCAAGACATCTCTGTCTGAAGATTGGCCAAGCTGTTGTAACCCCAAAGAAGGATGTATGATAAATCATTATGAGATGTCATTCTGAGCCAATCAAATATATTTTGTTAACAGTCAGTTCTATTTCTTATCATGCTGTGGAAAGTTTGAACTTTATCAAAAGAACCCACTAAAAGACAAATGTTAACTTGCAGTGAATAGTTACAGTGTCAAAGGTAGTGTAAAATATCAACAATGTGCAGGAGCAGCCTGTTACTTTCAGTTGGGAATTGGTTGTTTACATATTCATTTTTCAGTATTCAGAAATCAGTTAATGCTTTCTGAGCACTTCACCTTCTTGTACAGAAAATATGGAAGTCCCTTTGTTTATCGTCTGTTTGGAAAGTTCAGCTGACCCATCCTTGTGTGTAGTGTTTGATATGCTGTCTGCAGATCTTCACGTAAAGATCTGGTCCACTTGCACACAGGGATCTAGGTGACAGTCTTGGTTCTTATCAGGATATGGTCATTATGATCATTGTAACGCAAAGATGGCCTTGTCAATGTGTGGACCTGATTTTAATGAGAAGGACCATACATGAAACTTGAGATGGTGAGTCAACAGCTGGGACTGGGAGTTGTTCAGAATTTGTGGTGCCCACCAGACCATCATGGCAACCACTATTGGTTTCCATATCACCATGGGTGCAATGTTTGCATCCTTTCATAAAGTATTTTGTACCGCTCTGTAAATACCACTTGCTTGCTGCAGACACTGAAGAGAAACAAACCATACTGAAAAGACTTATATTTAGTTCTCACCTATATATTTAAACAGTATCTTGAACAGTAGTACTGACATTCTATCTTGTGTAATTCTTAATGATCTCAAACATTTCCAAACAAATATCCAAACAAATTTGAAGCTAAACACTGATTACTAATTTAACAAGAGGCTGGTTACATAAGCAAAGTGACAGTTTAACACGTTTGAAGTTTTCAGTAGACTGTTTCCCACAAATAATGTAAATACCGACTACTGTGAGCAGTCCCAGTCTTGTGATCTCCTGCTCACATTTTTCAAGGTTTTTAGGGTTTATTCATACATTGTCATACTCAATATCTAGCTGATGTGTAAGAAGATAAATAAGTTTAAACTGATGGTGACGCTGTGGGCTGTAACAAAAACATCTGGGCTGTTGATCTGGCATTTTTTTAACCATTGGACTGAGGTTGGTTGTGTTTCATTGAAACAAGACTCCATGTTAAGTATTCATGCTGTCATCTAATCAAGACTTTACATAAATATTTAAACACGACCTTTACATTAATTTCATACAAATACAAGTGTACATCAATAAGTCATCAACAGATCTGCAAGTTAATTCGTCAACACAAAGCAGGGATTTAGGATCATATGAAATTAGTCTCACGTTCAGTTTGGTAGTAAGATTTTGTTCTGTTCTTTGGAGAAAATGGTTTCCCAAATAAAATTGTGACCATTCAAAATCTGCAAATTGTTGAGAAAATGATATACTGATCTGAGAAGTCTTTACATGACTTTAAGAAAAATGGCATTAATTCATGTTATAAATTTCAACTGTTGTTGCATAAATAAGCGTAAGATATATTCAGCAGCTTTGACCACAGAGGTCGAGATTATGTAAATGACTGTTTTGGAGAGTGTTGTAGGAGTTGTGCTCCCTGTTGCAGGCTGACCTTGATGAATCTCTCTTGGAAATCCGCCCCAACTCTGTGTGTCCGGAATGCCAGTGCTCCCTGCCCAGCCAACCCACGCAGAAGGAACTTCGTGATATGACCAATGAGGCAATACTAAGAATGTTAAAGGCTGAAAAGGTCAGCTGACAATATCTGTCTTCATCTCATAATGTATTGGTGTATCCCTGCTGTTACAGTCATGGCTATGTTCTTTTAAACATTCCCAGTGGGAATACAGACAAGGCCTCCAAAATCCTATTGCTTGTTGTGAAATGTGAACATCTGAAATTATCGCTCTGACTTGCTTTCAAGGATTACATTAAAGTGAAAGTAGTTGTTGCTTGTGTTACATTATACAGGACAGAAAGAGGTAATTCTTTCAAATCGAACCTGCTCAGGTCATGGTTTTGACTCATGTTTCTGTCTTTCCTGTAGCTGAGCTACTGGCGCCAGTTTGAGCAGGGCATGCTGTCACGGGAGGCGGTGAGGAAGTTGCAGGAATGTGCGGAATGTGCTGCTGATGTAAAGGGAACGTAGGTGGATTGATCATTTGTTTCAAGCTTTGTTTGGACAGCCCATGTTCTAGTGAATAGAGCAATTGGTTGCTTGGTTGCTACCTCGGCATATCATACAAAATGAAATATATATTTCGATACTTGCATTTACACCTCCCACCTTGGAGGTCACTTTGCACATAAATATTGGGGGTAGGGGTGAGTCATTCCCATTGTACATGCGTCTCTATAAATATTGGTATCATCCCCTAACCATGAACTATGAACAGTCCGTTATGTTCTATGCTTCAGAATAGGGCTGTGGTGCATTCTAACGCTGTCAAAATATAGTACATGTCTAAATATGGCACACCAATATCCTTGGTGAAGATCCGTGTTAACACTGGCCATGTCTGTCCTAAGAGGTGACTAATGGGAAGTGGTGTGTCAGGCTCACTGACTTGGTTCACATAGGTCAATCATCATTTCTCAGTTGCATAGGTCAATACTTGTGCTGTTGATCACTGGATTGTCTGGTCAGACTTGATTACTTATAGATCACCACCATCTACATATATAATGTCGAACTGTTAATTGAGGGAATGTTTCATGTGGAGGTGATCCATGTACTTCTTGTTGTACACTGTCTTGTGTTTCCAGGTTCATTGATGTTGAAGAGGTGAAGAAGTCATGGGAAGTGCCATCATTGCTCCTTCGTATTGTGAGTTACAGATACATCAGCTAATTCATGTAGTCTTGTTATACTCACCTGTAGGACACCCAACTTGATCAAGCTTTCCACCATTTCTAATAATACATGTCCCCAGTGGTACCCCTTATGTTTATTTATCACCTTGCTGACGGTGTGAATAAAAGATTTCCTGTATATAAGGCATCACTTTAGGGAGGGGGCGATGGGGTAGCCTAATGGTTAAATCGTTTGTGCATTACGCTGAAAACTGGGGTTCAATTCTCGACATGGGTACAGTGATTACACGATGCCATTTAGAAAGTGGTCAAATGCAACATATGTCATATTTGGGATTTCACTTTCTTAGTAAAGTAAAGTACAAATTTGTACTTTACTAAGAAAGTGAAATCCCAAATATGACATATGTTGCATGGGTACAGTGTGTGAAGACAATTCTGATGTCCCCTGTCGTGGTGTTGCTGGAATATTGTTAAAAGTGGCATAAAACACAACTCTCTCACTCTCTCACATTGGAGGGGCAGACTAGGTTGAATTGCAAGCGTCTTTGTTTCCTTAATTTCATGAACTAGTGAATGTTACATTACTTTGTCAGAAACGTAAACTGAAAGAAGTGATTCGCAAGCGCCCTGTGAACACCCGAAGCGACGTTCCCCATACAGAGCTGCTGCATCAGATAACCACACACTGGGTATTCAGCATGGTCATCTACGTCCTCATTGGCTTCGACACCATCAGCTCAACACTCGCCATAGTGGCGGAATACATCCTCGTCTTTGCAGATTATAAAATCATATTTCAGCTGTTTAATGTATTCGTGGTCCTTGTGTACATAACTGAGGCAATACTGAAGGTGAGTGCTTGTATCGGTCTCTTGGAAGTCATGTAATGTTGATTATCATGATGCAGTTTTTATAGGAAGTGATGATAGGATGTAGATGCATGCAACAGCAAGTGATGCAAGGCCCATCACTTAAGGTGAAATAATGCAACAGGTGATTTTAAGGCCCAGAATGAAATAACGTGGCAAGTGCTTTAAGGCCCAGCTTTCTCTAAATGAAATAATACAGCAAGTGATGTTAGCTCCCTGTTCTCTGAATGAAATAATGCACCAAGTGATATTAAGGTCCAGTTCTCTAGATGAAATAATGCAGCAAGTGATGTTTAAGTCAGCCCTTCACTGAAGATGGAATAATGCAGCATGTAATGCAAAGACATCTGTAGATGATATAAAGCACCAAGTGATTTTAAGGCCCAACTCTCTAACTGAAATAGTGCAGCAAGTAATTTTAAGGGCACAGTACTGCAGATAACATAATGGTGCTTCTGAAATATTGCGGACAGTGAACCTATCGTCTGACTATAGTGGCACAATCTCCTTGTTGCAGCTGATCACACAGGGTAGATCCTACCTCACGATTATCTGGCAGGTGCTCAGTCTCATCATCATTGGTCATGGTATCATCGATGCCATTCTGGAGTTCTCCCTGGCGTCACTGGACACAGGTCAAAATAAACCTGTGCGGGACACACTTGTTGTTTTCATTGTCTTAAGGGCTATCAGGCTTTTGAGGCTTGTAGAGGTAAGAGAGGCAATAGAATGATCAGGATAGTAATAGTCCACTTATATGGCACTCATATCCAGGCACTTTCCCTGCTCATGGTGCTAAATACATTATTATTCCCGGTCATAGGACACTATCATACTTTCGTATACTTTTCCTGTGCCTGTTAGGCACAATGAACTAATCACTCACATTGCCAGCACATTTTCACGGGTACCTATTTTATGGCCTATGTGAATTGAGACATTGTAGATCTAAGTACATGTATCTTAGTAAGACAAATGCCTTACTACTGCACTATTGCACTCCACCAATATAATTATGTTGATAATATTACAGAATTATTGTAAAAAGAATCAATTAGTTTATGGAAAGATATACACATAGTAGACAATATATACTCATATTAATACATTAGAGACACACCAGTCACCATATGTTTTCAGTCATGTTTTTGGTGGTTTGATGCCTAACTGTTTGATGCTTGGTATGGGTTCCAGTTCTTCTCAAACTACCATTCCAAACCATGTTTTCATGAACTTACTCCCAAATTTGTATTTAGTCTTGATTTCCTCAACTTGCATATCTTAACTTTTCAATCATTTATGGACAAAGTAGTGCTCCCTACCATGTATCCGTGACTATCTAGTCCCTGGTTTTTGGTAATCTGTGGTTGACCTTTGTCCAGCCACTGCTACCGTTCATCCTGATGTTGGTGAAAACAAGGATCAGCATGCATCTGAGCTATGGCTACGACTTAGGGCGGGGCTTTGTGGCAGGTGAGGATGAGGTCCGGAAGCTGATAGACCATATGGTAGACAGCAAGGACATAGCCAAGCAGCTGAAAGGACATGTGGATGACTGTAGGCTGGAGGTCATCAGATGTCTAGGTCAGTATTGTCTCCAGTCATTTAATACACAACATCTTTGACCAAATACATTTCATCCGATTGGAATAGTGATAAGAATAATGGTGTCTCCAATACTGAAGGTGTTTCCTGTAAGAGGCTAATGACGTTGGGAATGACAAGCATGGCTCTCAAACTGTGGCATGGATTAATGGTCATTTGCTAGTTTAGATTGGATGAGAACATGTATAATATCATAAAAGGGCACCAGTTCCACGCTGGCCTGACATCAGGCTTGACTGACCCCAGACTCTTAACAGTTTAAAATACAAATGGCTCAAATGCTATAGGCATCATTGTGTGGAACAATCTATATCTTCAGGAGATACCAAATTGTTCTTTTCTTAAATAAGACTGTCATAGCTGGGATATTGCTGAGTGTGGAGTAAAGCTAAACTAAAACTCCCAACTAAGATGAATAAGGTTCTTTCCACAAAATGAAACGTCTCTTATTTTCTTGTCATAGCAGATGTTATCATGCAATAAAAAGATCAAAGCATTCAAATGCAGGGAACAATTATTCACATGTCCTTTTACTACATGTGGCCTGGTCGCCCTACAGTTTCCTGCATTCCCCTCGCCATTTATTACCATGTTGCCTAATGCAGGACTACTGCAAAAACAACACCCAGACATAGCACTGTCGGCCAAGACACGTCAGGCCATCCGTAGCGTCCTCAACAACCTGCGCGATGGCATCCATGAGCTGTGGGAGGATGGCATCCTACAGGAGGCGGAAGGAGAGAAACTTAAGAAGGTCTTTGTTGTTACTGTCAACACGCTTTGTTGTATCATAATTCTCATGATTTATAGCGTAGGATTAGTTTTTCAGATGTATGCAATGTTACGTATATTTTGGGTTTTTATAACAGGACACTAGGGATGTAATTTTAAACCACTGTCCGATTTTCATATTTAAACTAAAAACAGAAAGGCCTAGAAAGAGTATATTAGTCCCAGGTGACTCAATGTTTTAGTTTCATTGATGTTAGATCGGTGTTAGTTAGCTAGAGATCAGTCTCTGTAAATAATTTGACCCCTTTGTTCTTACACATTTCCAAGAGCCTTTGACTTATGTTGACTAAAATGGTCTATGTCAGACATCCCACTGTGCAAAGTGTAATTTTTGGCTCAAAAGTAAATTAATTTTGAATCAACAAATGTATTTTAAATGGTTCATTAAAAATAGTACCTGCATGGTCTGTCTGTTAAGAAATCAGTTCACTATTCTCAGAAGAACTGCCTGCTGTGATATTGCTCCTTGTGAGAACTTGTGAGAATGAATATCAATTAGTCAGGCTGTTAGATACAAGAAGGTACACTTTTAGTGTATGTATTGCTGCAGATGGTGGAGATAAAGATGAAGCGGCTGCTGAATGCCCCGCCCACCATCCCACTCCCGGAACCCGAAAAAATGCTGAACAGCGTCACCTGGATGCAGAATGATGAGAAACTCATAGACTACATGAAGGTGAGTCTGGCAGCGACATTCATGACGTGTGACATTATTACTATTTTTACTATATTACTATATTTATATAGCGTACATATCCATGCACCTAGTGCTGGTATATGGTTCCCTCGATCCTTGCATGTCAGTCTCAACCTCACATCGTATTATCAATCTCAACACACTGGGGAGTATACAACTCTTGCTGCCACTCTTGCTGCCACCAAGTTTTTGTTGTGGCACTGTCATCCTAATGAGGTACCCAGTTCACAGCTGGGTGGACTGAGACACATAGTCACAGTACTTTGTCCAAATATTACTGCATGTTGCTGTACCCGCAACAAGGTGTATTCATGTATTAATGTGGCCACCAACGGACAACAGGGTTTTGTACTGTACACTAAGGGTTGTGACATCACCGAAAGAATCTGCACACAATGTTGACTGCAAGGATTTTATAACCCTGGTCACCGGCGATGGGCTTGATCCCGAAACCTCAATCTCGCTGGATCACTAGCCTGGTGCTTTAACCACTGTGGATCTACCCTGAGGTCTGTAATGACTTGGACCATATTGGCGTGCTGGAACTATATCTTCTTGTATACTGTTGACAGAGTCGAGCCAAGCTGGTGTCCTATGACTATGGCGACATCATCCTGAAGCAGGGTGACCCTACCACTGGCATCTTCATCATTGTGTCGGGAATGGTCAGGGTAAGGAGATAAAACATTTCAGTTTGCTTGAAAGATTTTTGAAAGTTTTTTTGGTTTTTTTTGCCTCAGTTTTACAACTTTGGTAATAAACAGAATATAATATTCATGCCCATAACTCACTGTATTTTTAACACTCATGCTTAAATATCAGTATATCCCTTACTCTCACTCGGGAAAAACCAATATTTAGGCACTCGTGTCCTAAACATAGTATGACATGGGCACTCATATAATATCCTATATGTATTATGGTACATGACTCACTTTGTATGGATGTATAGAGCTTCATGGATCTCTGCTGATGCTGTCAGCCACTGGTTTGTTTGACTAGTTCCAGTCTGCTATGGTGTACCTGAAATATTGCTGATCACATCATTCTGCTCAAAATGTCTGTGAAACCTTTTACTGGCTGCATTGATGGCCTGGGCATCACACATGGCTGTTTTACCCTTGAAAATAGAGGAATTGGTTTTCAGCAACCTGTAAGCTGAGTAACACGATCGGGTGGTCATGCTCGCTGACTTGATTAACACATGTCATCCGCCCCTCAGGATATCCCACAACTCCGGTTTCCTGAGCCTGATGGTTTTACAATGTCTACCAAAACCAAGGAGAAGTGTTTCCTCTAACATACATGTATAGTGTGTTTGACTCAAAAGCGGACTGATGAATTGCAGTCTATCTCGAAAAATGGTAAACATAAAATATTCAATGAAAAGCTGATCATAATTAAAACATCATACCAACTCTGTGAGGTTTTTTGCAGAATTTTTGTCCCAAAATTTGAAGACGTTTGAACAAACTATCACAAAAACATTGACTCAGTTCAGTGTTTGTTATGAGGGAGGATAGCCAGGTGTTGATGTTCGTATAGAGTTAGGAAAAGATGATTGCAGAAAGTAAAACCTGGGAAGAGGTCCAACTAACGAAAAGTAAAACCTGGGAAGAGATCTCACTAACGAAAAATAAAATCTTTCCGTACAGAAAAAAAACCCCTCAAAAGCTGTTATTCTGGGAAAGCAAGAGGCTAGGTTTATATGTAATGACTGTCGGTGTTCTGTGTGGCGCACTTTATGATGGCATGAAGTACTGTTTGATTGCTATTGCATGATGTAGTTGTGTTAAAGCGTGCATGCTGTTAAAGTGAACACATGTGCTTGTGTACAGCTGGAGACCAGCATCAAGCAGAAGGCCTCATCGTCACACAAGATGCACTCTCTCGCTGAGACGAAGATCATCGACTTCATGACAACCGGCAACATCATCGGGGAAATGGGACTTCTGACACAGAGACAGAGAGTCGCAACAGTCAGATGTGACACAGCAGTGCAGGTGAGATCCACGTTTACCTGCAACAACTAAATAAGTCCTTAACTTTACTTCCCAATACATTCAGTGTTCTTAGGTAAGCATACTGTGTTGATATACTCTTTTTTCATTGTGAAGGTATGTTACCTGTGGATTGGTGGGTCTAAATTGAATTAAAGAGATAAAGTTTTCATATATGTTACTCATGGTGTTTACCTGCTTGTTTGTGTTAGTTTAGATGATGAGTTGTCCCAATAGCTTTAAATTCTCTTGATTTCTGTGATGGTTGCGTTGTGAGAATGTCATGCGTCAAATATTGAACATAGGGAGGATAGAGTAACAAGGTGGACATGATGTTTTCCCAGCTGCTGTTTATCAGTTCGGAGGACATGGAACAGAGTATTATAGAGTTTGCTGATTCTGAGCCGTCACTAGAATACCGTCTGTGGAAGGTGTGTGCAATCCGTCTGGCTACTGGTGTTCTCATGGACCAGCCCGGCTATCAGGTGAGATGCCTGACACTACTACCAAGAGTTGTCTTCTCCTTACTCAATTCATCACCCCTACTACTTGCAAATTCTTTAGTTTTAAACTGGGTTTGTTTTACATTTGAGGCTCATTGATAAACAGAATTTCAAACCCTTGAGTGCTTCAAGATTAGCCAAAGTCCAGCTATGAATAGACAGTGGATAATGTCTGTTTGACTACAAGAATACTACCCTGTGATCTGTGATGATAGTGGAAAATTCATGACAGAAAAATAGTGATGTACACAGCCTGTGAGATATACTTTAGCAATTTCAAGATTCCAATTATTTGTCAAGATTAAAGAAACCTTTTGACTTACAGTACAGAAGTACAGTAAAAACACAACCAGTGTGCTATGGATGACTGCTGACTATCTAGCATGTCTTGCAGGGTCTGACGAAGGAAAAGATCAAACTGAGACTGGAGAACGCATACCTAACTGACATCCGAGATGGCATCACCTTCACCATAGACTCCTCCATGGCCGATGTGGTGCTTGTCAATGGTAAAACAGACCTTGTGAATGGCCTAGTAGTTAAAGTGTTGGCTTGTCACACTGATGGCCTGGGTCTGGTGTCCCGCTAAAAGCTGCATCAAACCACACTCACTCACTCACTCACTCACTCACTCACTCACTCACTCACTCACTCACTCACTCACTCACTCACTCACTCACTCACTCACTCACTCACTCAAAATGTCAAAAAAGAAATGAATTTTTAGACTAGTTACTAGGCAATTGTACCCTCCACCTCTACCTCTGTTTTGAAAAGTAGATTGTCAGATTAATTGTGATTATTAAAGGGGTGGTTATAACCATTACTTCCAGATTGGTCCATAGATTGGCATAGATTAATATAGCAAATGCAGAATGTTCCATGACAAGACTGAAGCTTTCATTTAAATAATTACAGTCAACCTTCAAGGATATTGCAGAGTGCAGCCACGACAACAAATGGTATGTGTGTAGTAGCGTTAGGATGCGGACAAAACCACAAAGCCACTGGGGTGAGAGGAGGTGGATATTTTATTACATAAATGTAATAAAGCCGATTTAGCCTGAAACATGGTAAAACACATCTCATTACTACATACTTACTACATATTCACAAATACTTAATGTTAACACATACATGTGCATACATTGCAAAACATAAATACATTACCATGGCAACTTCTGATATCTATATGGTCAGTACCATTATTTACATCACACGACTTGGATAATGTAAACATTACACTTATGGTAGACATTAGAATATACAGAAAGAATATATTTTAAACAATGAAAACATACCAGGTTGGTGACACCTGCACTACTACCAACGTGACACATCTACAGCATCCTGTCCACGTTATCTGTAGGATGAATAAATCCCATGTGCAGATAATAATATGCATAACAAACTATTAAAACAGCAACTACAGTAAAATTACTAACGACCACATCTAACCACACATACGCACATACATCCACAGGGTACTAACGGCAGTTATGTTTCAACATAGTAGGAAGATGAGAAGATTATTGCTACATATTTTACTTAAGTGAAATAATACTAAATAAACTAATAACTATGTGTGATACTATGATATAGATAATTATGTAACATAAGAATTACACAACTCACTGTACTGTCAGCTAAACCTAAATCTAACCTGAGCTATGCACACAAACTAAACAACAGTATGATAACTCACTCTAATGCGAGTTAAAATCTACATCAATGCAATAACATAACTCACTATAATGTGAGCTACCATCACATAAACTATTTACACATAATGAAAAGTGATTGCTGAGATATTAACAATCCTATAAACAATAGCCAATGTAACCACCAAACCATAAGAAATATATACAAGACTAGAGATTACCAACCTTTATACATGAAACACACTCCAGATCACCATGATCTCGATCCAAATGTAAAAAGAAAACACAACCTGTCTGATGATGACCACATGAGATACTGACATGGAAACTAGATCAAATTAAACTCTAAATGCCTTGATGCCTTACACACTTGGGTAAACAAAGAACAATAGAACTTACACACTAGCCTGAGCAAAGGACATGTTTTAAGAGGGATTGACAGGAGAAAAGCATGCAGTGCAAATGATTATGACTGAAATAGATTACATTGAGACTAGGATTACATTGAGTCACTAAATTGGTGTTTAGAGAGCTAGGGTTAGGATATAAAATGTTGAAGATAAAATAACTGATAAATTTAGGTAGATTTAGGCTATGTAATGAGATAGTATATCTCATCAAAATAACACCATGACACGATACTTTAAGAGATTCACATGTTTATTATATTTACAGCAGTAACTATATACAAAGTTGACTCTGCCACATGTGCTCTGGTTTCAGGATTTGCCCAGAATGCCTACACACGGGAACAATTTGTGGGGCCATGCTACATTCCATGGACAGTGCTCAAGCTCAACTTGCAGGTGAGTGTTGGTATCGTGATTTCATAACTTACGAACTACATGTGGTCAGTGCCATCTCTGACAGACCTTGAAAAAGTTTATGTCAACCTAAGACTTCAGTTATCAGAGATGATAAAAGAAAAAAGTGAATTCCTACTGAGACTGAGCTGAACCTAATTCCTTCAATTTTTCTGTTTTCTTGTCATGCAATATTACAAGATGTACATGTTCACAGCCTGAGAAAGGTCCCACTCCGATTGTCCTAGTGGTGCCGAGTGAGCTTGGCCAAGTCGCCCCTGTAGCAGAGCGGCGCCTGTCATCTCACGACATCCGCAGTGAACATGGGGCATACCTGTCGTCTCTCTCACGCCTCTGTCTGAGACATGCATCCGTCCAGCGCAACATCATGGAGACAGAGAGAAAGGTAAGACAGATTATACTACTTCTGCATAGCAGTTCATTTCTTTAACTCACCGCACCCCAAAGGCCATATAGGCTTATGTCACTGGAACAAAAAATACTTAAACTTTGCAGACACTTAAAGTTCCAGATGCCTGAGACCCAAGAAACCAAGTTTGATTCCCCACATGGGCACAAAGTGTGAAGCTTTTTTCTGGTGTCCATTACTGTGATATTGCAGGAAATATTGCTAAAAGCAGTGTAAACTAAACTAAACTCACTCACTTGCTTCAGTCTTTAATTGTCCTACATTCTAAGATAACTTCAGTGAAAGATCAAAGACACCAACAGTACTTTATCAGACGATAATGTGCACTTTTTACGTTACGTCACAATGTGCTGGCATCACTGTTCCATTCTAGTCTGCCCCCTCATAATTGAACACTTTTGCATTACGTCACAATGTAACTGATGTCACGATGCATGTCAGTTGTTGTTGCCTTTTATAGCCTCCCACAGTAAACTACTCTGTTGCATCCCCTTTCTCTGTTTGCAATTGCGTCACTCAGCTGACCTCACTGGTGGAAACATTATGTTTATGTTTTCAGATGGATAAAATGTCTCATAGTTCGACTCACAATTTTGCAGCAACACAGAAATATTTGCAAGGTTTCCATTCCCACAATGCAATTGTGGAATGTTGCTTGATTAGTCAACTTCATCTGAATGTGCTGATCTAAACTTACGTTGTAGTAGAAATGCAACTTTCATATTGTCCCATATCATTTAAAGGGGCACTGATGCGGAGCAATTTCCGTGGACTGGTGTAAACTTTTGTTATTGTTTTTCTCCCGTGAATACCCGGATGATATCCCAGAATTCCTGACTGGTTTGTGACCTCTGCCGCGCAGTCCGTATGCGCACTTGATAGTTTAATTATAGACAGATCAACTGAGGTGAAGTCATCTTTACTTCATTACAAATGTATTATGAAAACAAATGAAACACTTTGAAGGTTAATCATCTGCCCGTGGTAGAAATGGTGAAAAAAACTATTAGGACGGGAAAATAACGTAGCCAATGTACGTCTCTATATTTTGTCTCATAACCCTAATTAGTTTATTGTCATATTTGTATGATTTTGAAAATTAATGAAAGAGCACACGATCTGCTTATACTCATAGTAAATTTCTAACATAACAGCAACATTTATACATTGTTTAGATTGCCAATATGGATCCTATTTCACACACATACGCGATCTAGTGTGTGTTTTCCGTCATATAGATTCTGCTGAATGCTACAACAAATAAATTAAAACAAAATGCAAATAATGAATGTAAAACAGACTAATTTTGTAGTAACAGTGTCAGGCTACTACCTTGTTCAGGAATGTATCCATCAATATCCACGTAAAAGAAATCGTATTCCATTCATCTGCAGCTGGTAAATAATCCTGCTCTGTGTCGCGTGTCTTACGACAGTCTAATTTGCGAAAAAGTAACACATCGTTTCACATCTTTCGTTGGTGAAAACCTGATAGCCCTCTCATTGGTCACCCAAGATAGCACACCTGGCAACCAACTGTATGATGTCCGCTATTCTAAGTAATTTAGTTAACCAATAATGAGCAATCAATCAATCAACCCAAGGGTGGTTAATTCTTTGAAGGGAGGATGTTGTTTTTACACTCGCACTTTAAGACAGGGTGTAGTCATCTACACATACCGCCTTTTGACAAATCCCCTAGAAGATAACAGTAATTAATCAATCAGTGTGTTATCGGTTAATCCTTTGATCGATGTTTGTTTTTGTAACTCAGCTGATAAACCCTCTTGCATCACTTACATGCACATATTACATAACATACAATACATTTGCCATTACAGACCTTAATTTATAATGTTGAGTATTTACTCCAGACAGGAGAAATGCCAAATGGGAAACTTTGTTGAGTAACCTGAGTGGTGTTACTACTAATTATACCTGTTATAAATTCATTAATTGACCATCCAGAGAATGATGACAAATAACACGTGTAGGTTTACACCATCAAACGCGAGTTACAGCAAGGAAGATGTAATCTCTGTGTTGCAATTTGCAGCCTGAAAACACTTAGGGGCCGAAACTGTTTTGAGGATACCAACGGAATTTCGTTACATAAGGAATACATACAGGCATTTGCTGTGTACTTGGGTAAATAGCTGAAATAGGGGGTTTTTTTACGTAGAAAATTTTCAGATTTCTCTACCAAAGGCAAAGTCATTGTTGTTTTTGTTTATGAATTCAAATAAATCAACTGTGTGTTTTTATTATCATAAATAATAAACCATTGTAGCTACCATAGCTACCAAAATTTACGTATGATATTTCCTATCACAGCTGAACCAACACTCAAAACTACCTAAATATAAAGCTTTGCAATGTTTCAGACTGAAACAAATGGCTTGCTACGTGCCTGTAGACATCATATTTTCATGTAACATGATTAAATATAGAGGTTAAAATCACAGAAATAGGATCAAATTGGATCAGTAACTATACCATCCAAGCATCCGAAAAAACCTACACTGCTGGGGTATTTTGTTACGATCAGACAAGGAATACCATGGATATTTTTAAATAATGGCATATGATGGGCATCCGGCCTCCTGACTGTTTAGGTGAAGAAATTCTGCTAATATTGACAGGAGCCCAGTTCCTTTGTCCGTCACGGTCGAAGGAGTGGGCGCTGACCAATTTGCAGTTTGGTTTCGTAATTAGACCGTTGGTGAGAAACATTATTCGCTCCGCATCAGTGCCCCTTTAATCACAGATATAAAGAGATAATTTAGAGAAGATATTTAATCCGGACATAAACCGTCATAAACTGTTTTTATAATAATGTTCATCTCAACGTAGAGAGGCAGACACATCAATAGAACAGCGCATCAGTTAGCCCTGTGCAAGGAGTCTTAATTTAGGTCTGCAACACCGTTGTTTGTTTTCTGCCTTACATTGATCAAAATTTTCCTTAGAAAGTATTAAATTTGGCATCTTAGAAAAGAAATAAAATTCACTGTAACACCAAGTATAGTGTAATAAAGCACATGTTCACCCTGAACTATTCTTACATTAAAGCGTCCTCATGCTTTATCTATAATAGTTCAGGGCAAAAGTGTGCTTTATTACACTACACATGGTGGTAGAGCGAGGACTGTATTTCTTAAATACAACTACTACTCAGTGCATATTTTTAAATACAAGTAGTGCTTGTCATTTCTCCAATACATAGAGACAGACAGGTGATAATACATGGCTTAAAGTCTGTAACGTCTATATTTATGGAACCTGATCTGAGGCACCTGCAGGCAGAATGCCCTGAAGTAAGAGAGATCCTCATCCATAGTCTGCCAGCTCACACTCAGGAAATGGCAGGTGCGTTGATAGATTTAACCTTGTTCAAATCCTTCCCTCGTGGTTTCTTTTCCTCAAGCATCTTCCAAATTTCAACAGCTGGTTTTATTCCCAGGGTCCTCAGGGTCACAGACACAGTATCACACACTTCCTGCATCGACGGTTATCACGTGACTCGAGCAAGGGGGACAATCGTGTCAGTGTCCTTTCAAATGGGGAGATTCCTTCCAGGTGGGTGTATTCATGGAGAGAATGCAGCATTTTTATAGTTAATGTTGCAAGCTCGACTTCATTCAGAAATTATCTGTATATCGGTTTGTATGTGTCTTTTTCTATTATCTTATGTATCATTTGGTTTTTAGTGTTATCAATTTTACCTCACCTGAGCTGTAATCTCAGTGGATCTATATTAACACACAAATGAATTAATCATAAGTTAATGAAGTTAAACATGCCATGTTATTGAGTAGCCCAGTCATCTAAGGACTTACAATTCACTACCCATGAAGGTCCCAGGGTAGAATAGACCTTCAGCAACCCATGCTTGATATAGAAGGTGACTCAGCTTGTCGTAAGAGGCGACTGACGGGATCGGGTGGTCAGGCTCGCTTGACTTGGTTGATACATGTCATCAGTTCCCAATTGCGCAGATCGATGCTCATGTTGTTGATCACTGGATTGTCTGGTCCAGACTCGATTATTTACAGACCGCCGCCATATAGCTGGAATATTGCTGAGTGCGGCATAAAACTCAACTGACTCACTTACAATTCACTTTCCCCTATGCACCTCTATCAGCCTGTGCTGTAAATCTCAGCAGCGTGGTAACCATTCAGGACATGCCACTTCAGGGTTTCCTTTCACTCTTGGTGAGCACACTGAGATATAACTAGAATACTGCTGCACCAAATACAGTTGACTCCCTCATAATCACTGGTGTCTACAGACATGTTCACTTATTATGTTTCAAGACAGTCGGAAGAGGAAGTAAGTGTGACCACCATTATTTTGATGTCTCATTGTGTGATGTATATCACATTGTTTGAAGTGTCGCCTATTGTCCTATTTGCCTCAAATCATCTGTATATTGCATGTTCTGTGTCATATTGCCTGTTGTCATATTGTCTGTTCTATGTCATATTGTTTTGTTTTCTGTCCTATTGCCTATTCTCTGGCAAATTGCCTGTCCTATGTTATATTGGCTGTTCTGTGGCATATTGCCCGTTCTGTGTTATATAGAGTGTTCTGTCTCATATTGCCTGTTTGATTCAGTGTCGTATTGCCTGTCGATTCTGTGTCATATTGCCTGTTCTGTGTCATATAGCTTGTTCTGTGACATATTGCGTACTCAGTGGCATATTGCCTGTCCTGTGTCATTTTGCCTGTTCTTTGTTATATTGTCTGTTCTGTGTCTGTTGCGTCACATATTGAATGGTGTGTCACATACTGTCTGTGGAGTCACATTGTCCATTGGTTCACCAAATGCCTCTTGTGTCACATATTGTAGGCTGGGTCATATTGTATGTTTGGTGTCATTGTGATTGTTGTTAGTGTCAGGATTAATCTCACAGTTAAAAAGTTAACTTATCAAACCAAAGTCAATGTTTTCACTTCTTGCATTGGTACAATGTTATTTCTTGTGTCCTTTACACAATGTAGTATGCTACATCCCCTCACACTTAAACATGTCACCAATAAGTAGTACTGACAACAGTTGGATCCTTTTCATTCCAGATCAATGCTAGGGAAACGAATGTCGACACCGGCATGTATTGAAACCCACCAGAGGAAAGCTCTTCTAAACATGTCCAGCACCTCCATGCCACTGCCGGACAACAGCTACGACTACCTTAATGATGATGACACCGTAAGTCTCCCCAGCTCCACTGAGTCTATCACAAATGAGGATACCTCCAATCCCAACACTGGTCGGAAACCCAGTGCCAGTGGAGTTATTATTACCGATATCCTCCATGGGGGACACCATCATCCTCTCAGCCTTCGGAGGAACTCAGACATCGACTACAGTGACACTTCTGGCTTCGGGCAACGTCGGAGCTCAGACATTCTGCATGACCACAACATTAGCCCCCTTCCCACCATGGAAGAGGAAGAAAATGAATCTGATGTAAGTGACACATGTTCAGTGGAGAAGCCTGTTGATACGGAGGAGAGGTCTCCACGGTCACTTGGAAGGGGAAGTGGTTCTGGTGTTGGGGAACAATGTGATACCACAGTCTCCATGGAGGTTTCTGATAATGTGTTTGAAGAGGATGATGATGATACTCCTTGCATAAACAATGGATCAGTGAAGAAGAATGGTCCTCTGAAAACAAATGGATCTGTGAAGAAGGTTGATGTTGCTGTAGGGTATGGCATAGGCTCCAGTCAGCTGATGGAGCCAGATAGTGAAGGCTCCAGTCAAGTGTTGGAGCCATCCCAGAGCTCCACTGGAGTTGAAATTATTGTGCATGAATTGGACTCACCACAGAGGGAGGAAACTAACTTGTAGGGATGAAAACAGGTTGATCAAAACTGTCAAGATGTCAGGTGACATGATTGGTTTTTTTATCAAACCTTTTGATCATCAGGCTGCTGAGCAGACTTTGATAAAGAATAATGTAATGACACCCCTCTATATACAACAGGATTACTAACTATAAGGTTAACTGCAGATCATCATCTCAGAATGATTTAGTGTTGCAGTGCTTGGTCTTTGTAAGAAATCAGACACAAATCTGAACCTATTAGAAAGAGACTAAGCGCTGCCCTTTTATGTGTATGTTCTTATCTGCACTATATCTTTCAGAAATGTCTTTATGGCATTGACCTGTTTTTTCAAGATGTGTAATGACACCTACCTGAAAAATTGGTTCTGAAACTTTGTGTGCACCTGATGATATCAAGTGCTTATAATGAGTCAAGCACCCCCAAGAAACACTCTTTCTTGTGTGAACATTGTCAGAGTCGCATATGATAGGGTAGGGTGTGCTCACTTGTTTATGGACATCACTCCCACACCTGTAACATCCTGTGGAATCTGTTTTGACTGATGAGTGAGATTGATTAGGAAGCATTTGATAAGGTAGTCAGGAACAGGTACAGAAAGTTTAATAAAGTGATCATATTTTGTTTCTAAACCAGCATGTCACTTTGTGAACTAGAATCCACAATACTTATTTAAGACTTGATAATCTCCATGGATGTATATATCAGACTGCTGACCATTTCTGCAGGTGTATAGATGGGGAACAGATGTTTCCACCCCCTCAGTTATTTACACTGAAACAGTGATGGTGAAGCTACAGGAAAGGGCAGCACAGCTTGTTCTTTGAATGTTATATTATCTGAATCATGTCGACCATCAACTGTTTTCATTCTCACAGCTTTAGGAATAATGGAAATGTCAAATTGTTACACATTTCTTGTTAACTTGGAAATTGTTCATCATGCGAAGTGTATATTTTTGTCCTTATGTGCTTGTCTACTCATCCACAGAATTCTTCAACAGCATTGTGTGTATCCAAGCTGTAATAGAGTTATACAAGTTTTGCTTCGACAGGTGCTCCTGAAAGTGAAGGGTATTTTGCTCAATCATACAGTTGCCCTTCTTATCCATGTCAGTTGTGTAGCTGTATGGTTGTTGGGTTACTGTCAGGATGTTACATGCGTGGTGTACCCAATGTGCTGTGATGGAGTCAGCAGTGTTGTTTGAAACAGACAATGAATGTTATAACGCTCTAACCACACACTCTGAATGTGTGACAGAAACGGTACCAAATATTTTTGTTGTTATTATTTGTTCTGGGTATTGATACTCTTCTTTGATGTTCTGATATTTCTTACTGCCTGTGTAAATGTTGTTTCCATGATTTCTGATTGCCATGAGTGCCACTGTACAAAGCGGTCTTAGCACTAAGGTGACCGTAAATCCCATACCTTATCATAGACTGGTCTTAGCGTCAAGGTTGTTCTGTACAATGGCATGCAGGTCAAATGCTGTGTCATGTGATAAGCAACTTCAAGACTACTGTACACTGTGTAGTATTCACTTCAATAGGTTTATGTGTATGTCATGCCTGCATTAGATCTGTGAATATTCAATAATGAATGATGATGTGTCCTCCAACCGAGGAAACTATGAGGAGTAACCATTTATGACCAGAGTGTTGACATACTGGTATTTTTTATATACTGGTATATATGTTTTGTCACACATATGCTAGACACCTACTATTAATTGTGTTATTGTGATTGTTGAATTCTGGACATTACAAAATGTAAATGTGCCTGTATTTGTATGTTGTCAGAAATGTGAAGTTGTTGTTGCCAAATCTCCTTCCAAATAATCATCTGGCTCCATATATATGTAATCAAATACCTGAATTAAAAAACCAAGATATGTCAAGGTGGCCTCCAGGAATGATGTGAAAGAGGTTTGCAGAAATCACCTTACCAATCCAGCAACTTGTTGACATGTTTTTCAAACATTCTGGTTATGAAGCACTTCCCAGTGCTTACCTCCAGGTTTCATTTATCACCCAAAACTGTGTTCCACAGGAGATATTGTTTGTATGAGATCATACCATATCTCCTAGGAGATATTGTTTTGATAGTAGATCTTGGACAGTGTCCTGACAGTGCTCAGACATCATGAACATGGTGACATCATGATGCTATGACATGGCTGTGCTGCAAGTCTAATGGTAGCACAGTGTTCAGCTATACAAATGTATGCATTTTTCATTGAAAACCAATGAAGAGTGATTTTTGATGATAAACAGAATCTCCCCGGGCCCCTCGAGTCTGCTGATATCAGTTATGTCAACACTGGTTGATAAAAGTACAAATATCCATGGCAAGCCTCAAATAATATATTTGTAACTCTGTCAGCTCGTGTTGATATAACTGATATCCTAGAGATATCTACATTAACATGGTATCATTTTGCTACATGTTTAAAGTACAAGCAGTACCTGTACATGGACACATGGACTGTGAGGTAACTGTCCCACATCCATCTAGTGATCATGTCATAGAAGCCTTGCAAAAAGGGTGTGTCAAACTCATAATCTGTGGGTTTAGGTACGCTGACTTGTGCATATTACGGCCACATAACGATGTTCACACAAATCTATTTCCCAAATACACATGTACACAGAAAGGGATTCTAATGGAATGGGTGTTAGATTACGTTGTGATATCTGTTGACAATAGCTTGACTTGTGCCAGCAACAGTTAACAGGGGTGTGAGCCAGATGAAGATGGATAAGTGAGGGTAGTCGATTACTGACACACTCAGTTACAAACCATGAACAGGTGGTTAAGTTCTATATCTACCTGGTGTCAATATTAGACAAATGTTTTGTGATGGCCACTCATGTCTTGGTTCTTGTCATCAGGACTGCACATTGTTCTTCCAGGTGTCCAAGTGCTATAGTGTGATTTGTTACCTGATTGTTACTTGTATACAGATACATGGTATTGTTTTCCTTGTTATCTACCACCAGCTATATATAGCTGTTATCCTATAAATACTTGCTACTCTATTTATGCTTCTTTCTTTGCAATAAAACCATTTTTTATCTGTTGGCTTTGTCCCTGATTTTAGTGAGTTAAACAAATCAATGGATGATGAAAGAATTAACATTATTGCACATCATTCTTCCTATCGTCGGAACCAGTGTATCATGGAAAGATGAAAGGTGTCACTTAATATCAGTAGAGTCCTAGATTAATGTTCATATGTCACTTTGACCTTGCATCCGCTAAATGGTTTTGTCCATGGAGCACTGGCCCAGACAGTGGAAAGTCTGGGGTTTGATCCCTGGCCACATCACATCGTAAGAAGTTAAAACATACAACTTGCTGTTACCGTGTCTGATGCTTCAAATTAAAAGATTTATACAAGTACTGTGGTACAGTGGCTCTACTCAAGTAGGATAACTGTTAAACTTGGTTTTCTAGTAGGTTATGTTTGGTAGCCTAGTGTTCCAGCACTGTGAAAGACGCATTTCAAAGGACAAGTAGAATCACTATGTCCACAAGTGCATGCACATTGCCTAAGATATGTAGTGATTTTGAGCATGATCCTACATTGAAGCCTGTTTTACCTGGAGCTGTCAAGACACATCAAGTTGATAAGGTGGTATATAACTGATTACTGATACAATACAGCAGTAACATTCATTCACTCACTCATTGTTAAACAAAGCTGATAGAAACCCTCATCCACATCAATAAATATCACAAGGAATCAAAACTAGTTAAATATTTATTGCGTTTATGTGGGTGTGATGGATACAGTGGCCCTAAGTATTTGATATTGTGTGAGATGTTGATGCCGGTCATTGATGTAGGCCTTCAGTTTACTATTAGCCTTAAGGTGGAAGGTCAGGCATGTCTGTTGCAGCTCCACCAGTTTCTCAAGGCCACAGTTGTGGAGGGCACAGCCAGGCATGTCACACGTCCAGCACAGTTGGCGGGATGACAGACGACTTGAACTTGACCAGTTTCTATCCAGATTGTTCAGTTTCCTGTCTGTTAATTCATCGTACATTTGAACATCACACAAGCTGTCCTTGTTGCCAGAGCTCCAGGAAGGTTTCACCTCCTTATTGGTGTCCACAGGTTTTAACCCAGAGTTTAAAGCTTGGCAATGATTTTGGACAACAGCGCAATGAACACATCTGATTTGTGGATTCTCACAGGAAGCATTATAGTCTGAACTGCTGTCAAACTTAACACAGTGGCATGAGGTATCCTTTCTCCTTAGATCAGTATGATGCTTCTGATCATCTTGCCCCTGTCCAAGCTTTCTGCAATCCAGATTCATTCCACCTTTTTCTTGAGATATTGTATTTTGACATGCATCTCCATCTGGATTTTCATCAACAACACATCTAGTAAAGGGGAGACGTGTCCAGTTCCTGTCTGGGGACTCATTTTTGTTTAGGGGCTTATTATGGCAATGGCAGGTATCACTATCTGATCTTTCATCATTTGTATAATGTCCACAAGTGGCTTCTACATAGGGAAGCTTTGACAAACCATTGTTAAAGGATCCCCTATGGTCCATCAGCCCCACGCCACACTGGCATGTCTGATTGTCCTGTCTGTCAGGCATATTGATGATCATACCACCAGAGGCTGTTCCATTGTCCTCTCTACAGATCTCAAAGCTAAAGAGTGCACATTCTGGAACACATGGACAGAAATGATCGCTAGAACTTGACCAATTTGTGTTCTCATCATCCTTGCTGTGCGACTGATTCTGGAATCGAACTGATTTCTGTTGTCGATCACTAGGAGACATCTTGTGATGGACATGCTCAACTACATGGTTTAGTTTAAGATCCTGTTTGGGTGAATCAGCTTTTGTAAATATTTTTTCTGGTCGTATTTTCACAACCTTTGTTCCTTTGGCATCTTCAGTATCTGTTGCTGGTTGATTCCTGCCTGAGAAAAGGGATCTCCATGCAAAGAAAGTCTTCTGTTTCTCAGGTGCCGGTCTCTGCACCTCATCAGATGACTCTTCCTCAACCTCTGTCCAGTCCTTGAACATGTCCCCTCTCTTGGTTTGTTTCAGCTTGAACTTAATTGCCTTTTCTATTACTCTATCCTTCTCTCGCATGTATTCATCATCTTCCTGTGCAAAGTGTGATGTCCTTTTGGCTGGATTATATGTGTTTGATACTGTTCCAATGACAGGTAAGCTAACACGAGTAAGGAGTTCTGTTTCACGATCCTGCCCACCACTCTCTTCATGCACTACATCTTTCTTTTCTTCAGATTGTTCATATGAGCTTACTGAAGGTTCCAAGTTTGGAGCATCTTGTTCAGCAAGTACACTCTCGTTTGGCTTAGAATCGGTGTTGGTTACATCATATTTGCCATGGTGATGACTATCCACAGGCATCTTCTCAATCCTTTCTTCACCCTGAATGTCAGACATAAATTTGTCTCTCACCAAGGAAGTCAAAGGATCATAGCCATAGTCAGAATAATGAGTCTCTCTACTTTCAATAAGTTTTTTCTCCTTGTTTAGTTTGAAACCACCTGTTTTATGTTGAACAGACGAGTCAGATTCGGGGATTGCTGACACAGTAGCTTTATCTGCTGGAGGTGGCTGATTAACACCAGAGTGTTCACTAATGGCCTGTGTGATTATCCTCGATGCTAGGATGTCTGCCATCTTGTCAACCGACTTAGAATCAAGTTGCTGCTGGTGTTGCTCGACACTCTGGTCACCCTGTTTGACCTTCCTAGGTGGAATAATGTCCCTGTGAAGTGTGGCCCACTTACTCACAGCTTTCTTCTTTGGTTTCACAAATCGTTTCAAGACATTGGCTTGAACCGAACTATTCTTCTTCCCGAAAAGTTTCCCAGCAAAAGACACTTTTCTAAACCTCTTTTTATGATTGTTGGTCGTTTTGGTGAAATCTCCACACAGTGTCTTCAATACATGCCATAGGAAGTGGTTTATCCAGGGAAGGTATGGAGAACGCTGTGATGAGATCTGAAGTTCATCTCTGTACTTAGGTGAAGCCAAGCATGTGAACATCTGGCAGAGATTCTCGTAGTTCCTACGTAAACAAACACGCTGTATTTAAGAAGGAAGGAAAACCAAAATGTTCATCTGTATAACCTATTGTATAGGTTTCCTCTTCATGGGGCGACGATGGGTTAGCCTAGTGGTTAAAGTATTCATGCCGAAGACCTGGGTTCGATTCCCCACATGAGTACAATGTGTGAAGCCCGTTTTTGATGTCCCCCACCCTGATACTGCGGGACTATTGCTAAAAGTGGTGTAAAACCAAACTCTTTCACTTGCTCACCTCTTGCTGATCGTTATGGAAACCTCAACTTTATAGGCATCATTAGTTAGAATACCACTGGAACCAGGATCAGTACATATGACTAATATCAAAAATATCTAGAAGTTATTGCTAATGCGTGTTACTCGTATTATTTACGAATACAACATCCTTTTAAATCCCCATATCCATAAAATCACATGTTTGGCTACTGGCATAATATCAAGGCGCCAAATTTACCTTGTGTCCAGTTTGGCCTTGTTGGTATTCTTGAATGTACCTGTGAAACTAACTATTCTGATGCATCCTACAATATCAGCTGATGGCAGGGGGTAACAACTGCCAACACGGACCGGCAAAAATAAACATGGCAGAAGATACGGGGCTTTGAAATGTGCCTCAGTACTCTCTCCAAACAGCAAGCGCCCTAGGTAAGGTTACAATGACAGATGGTCTCCATATTCGGCAACCATAAATGTTCATATTGTAGGTTTATATCAACTCGTACCTGTAAATGTCGGGAAAGTCCCTGCAAATCTCTGACCACGTGTCAGTCAACTTGGCCACCGGGAACATCTGAAGTCCATTTATCACCGACCACGCGGACTGCAGGTCACTGGCTTCTCGACACGCCTCACCGACCTGTACCAGTAATAGAAGACTAAGTGGGTGGGTGGTGTTTTACGCTACTTTTGTATATTCCAGCAATATCACAGCGGAGATATCAGAAATGGGCTTCACACATTATACCCGTAGTGAGTCAGTTTAGTTTTACGCTGCTCTCAACAGTATTCCAGCTATATGGCGGCGGCCTGTAAATAATCAAGTCTGGACCAGACTAACCAGTGATCAACAACATGAGCATTGATCTACGCAATTGGGAACCGATGACACACATTACACACGTAGGGAATCGAGCCCCTGACTTCAGCATAACGAGCAGACGCTTTAACCACAAAGGCAAGTCACGACATGAAATATACATGTACACGTTAAGTAGAGTGCATAGGCGCATGTCACCTTACACAACGATATCGCATGCACAGGGTTGCAACCATAACATGCTCCTGTAATCCTCATGAGGAAGAATCCCCAAATCTGAACAAATGCCCATAGGTTCGAATCCCCAGCTTATCAACGGTTTTGATCCTGTTTGTTTTCATAGTATCTGTGCTTTACCAAAGCTCAAGGTCATATTAAAGCCAGCGCGATGTGGTATACATTTTTGCGATTTTCGAAGATCAAGGTATATGACTGGAGCCACTTGGGATTCGCAAAACAAGAGCACAGCATCTTAGAATGACAGCTGGTTTAAAGCCACATGCACTGATATGTTGTTGGCAAAGCACGGATAACGCTGAGAGCAAATATGGGATTCATACAACCACCCGCAACTTCCTGCAAGAACAAATCGTCCCTGATTCCAGTGATATAAAACGGTTAAAGTTGTTCCCATGGAGATTCCAGGTTAGAATAGTTCCTCATCAACCTGTTTATGTTGGTCGTAAAATACGCCCCAATAAGCCGGGTGGACAGACATTGTGACTTCGATGAATGCGTTTGACTGAGAGCTGGTGGTGTGGGTCGTTTCTTAACATACCAATCACTGGATTTTCTGTCTGTACAAGTCGCCGTCATTATGGCTAGGGCGTTGTCGACTGTGGCATTAAACAACGAACAAACCTAAAGGTTGTTGCTGTAACAATTTACCTGTATGAAGAACTTAACCCTCTGGGCCCTGTCAGCGAGCGTGTTGGATTTGACGATCTCCATGGCAACGAGATTGCTGGCATGGTTGGAGAAGTCGATCATCTTGATGAGGTTTGAAGGGCGGCTCTGGTTAGTAAACAAAACTATGATATGGTAGCTACAGAGACCATCTAGTACCCAGTCTTACAGTGGGGCTCTTGTGAGCAAGGTATGATTAAGAACATATATAAAACATAATTTGGCGTTTCATCATCAAAGCCCGCCAGATGAGGACTACTTATCTATTCTTTGTCAAATTGTAACATTATCCCCATATCACCCGCCCACAACTCCTCTCATCTTTCTCCTGTTGTCAACAACTTACCGTGTTGTGTTTGTCGAAGAAGTTGATAATGTCCACTTCTGTCACTTTCCTGAACAGGTCTACATGAATCTGGGTCAACTGAGCGGCGAAGATCTCTGGTGTCGCCCCATACAACCATTCCTTCTCCTTCCTGTTAACATTAAATCTAAATTTCTATTGATTGCTTCCGAGAATGACATTCTGCGATCCATACACCGTGTAGCGAATGGTCCGAATCGTTTTGGGTGCCTTTGGTCATGAGGTTATTTCTATAGGTGGAATGTGTGAATGTGTGATTTGGGTAGCCCAGTTGTTAACGCGTTCGCTCGTCACGACGAAGACCGAGGTTTGCTTCCCCTCACGGGTGCAATGAGTGAAGCCCACTTCCATTGTTCTCTGCAGTGACATATAGATAGGATATTTATATAGCGTACATATCCACGCACTAATGCATGCTCAAGGCGCTGGTATTTTCCCCTCGATCACTGGATGTCAATCTCAACAGCACATCGTATTTCAATCTCAACTCCCTGGGGAGTATACAACAGTGTACAACTCTTGCTGCCACCAGGCGCACCGAGTTTATTGTGTTCTCCTAACGAGGTGGGTGGACTGGGACAAATAGTCACAGCACTTTGTCTAAGTTTACTGCACGTTGCTGTACCCGCAACTAGGTGTATGCACGTGTTCATGTGGCCACCATCTGGTCATATACCAAAGGATTCGTGGGTTCTTTTAAGTGCACAGGATTGTGTACTGTACACTAGGGGTTGTGACAACACTGAAAGAGTCTGCACACAAAGTTGACTCCAAGGTTTTTACACCCGGTCACAGGTGGGCTCGATCCAGAAACCTCAACCTCGCTGGATCACTAGCCTGGCGGCTTAGCTCGCCCACCATGCCCCCATTACTGCAATGTTGCTAAAGCGGCGTAAAACTATACTCACTCACTCACTGTAGTAAGTGTTGCTTTTGAATTAATGATAACAACAGTCTGACACATACGCACCTCTTGAGGGATCCGCAGGTTTCGAACATAGCCGAGTTGAGCATGGCATCCAGTGTTTGAGGCCGCTCTACTCGCCTACTCTTCAGGCTGGTCCATCTGGCGGGCGCGGACTTTCCTGCAACAAGTCCCACATTAACAGGGTATATGTACGGGTATGTATGTTTAACGAAACGTTTGATATTTTGACGAACGGAATTAAATGAAGTGTGCAGGTTACCCACTCATCGGTGACCACTATGTGTAGTGCACCTGTGCATCTGTGGCTTAGATCGTTTCAATTAGAAATATAAAAGGGGCCTTTCAACCAATGGGATGCAGAATATCTGGGAAGTTAGAAACAGTTATGGAACTCTTCAAATGTCTGAGCTGATACAGAAACATGGAGGAACCAACCATTCCTCCTAGAGTAGGTGCGTGGATGTGGGTACCGTGTTAAAAACAATACTTACGTTTTGCCTTAGCAAATTCTTCGAAAATATCGGTGATGCTTTCGTCCGAATCGGAAAGATCAAGTGTCCTATTAAAATGATAATGATATTACACTCTGTAACAGAATATATTAGTTCACAGTGGATAAGATAAGTCTCTACAAAATGATGCGTCTAGTTAAGCTTGAGTCATGCTGTCGGCTTTCATTGTAAAGTATATGTACGAGGCGACTAAATATACAGAGCGTAAGTCGGGTTCGGGTACCTGGTTAAACATCAAACGAGCTCTGAATATATCAGAGGGATGAGACTGATATCCCTGTCTGATTATCTTTCATTCTTTCATGACATGACGTGGTTCTACTTACATCTGGCGTTCTCTTGTTAATCTCTCTTCATTCCGTATTTTCCAGATCTGAAGCAAGACATTCAGTTCAGAGTCTGGTGCCAGCGAACTTACACAAAATGTCAGCATTAGCGATTCTTTGTTATTTCGCGTAATGTATAGGTACCTCAGGCGTTGACAAAAATATAATAAAACGTCGAGGTCGCGACAAGATCCATTCATACAGCTTGCAACACTGTGAAATCTGATTTCACCAGGTATTCGGGGTTTATTATTTTCTGCCCTTGACGTTTTTAATGTATTATTCCACCCTGAAAGTTGCTCGTTACAGACACTAGCGCAGTGGGGGCCTATTGCCGAATCAGAGTGCCTCTGAAACCGAAGCGAAATTTCAGTGGCCAAGTTGGAAACACTCGTACTGAACAGCAAAAGAAACGCAACTCTGGCGTTTTGACAAGTTTTAAGACGTCAACATGAACGCTTACTTTTACGCGATTTCATTAGTTTGAAACTTGCGTTTCGTTTGCTGTTCAGTATACTTCCAAAGGACACTTCCTGTGTCAGACTGGAATAGGAGACAAAATTAAGGGTGTACTGTAAATTTAAACTTATATGGGTCCGAGTTCTTCAATACTAGTATGGTATTTACTTTATGTAACTGGTTGAGTGAGGTCTTGGTAAGGCCCCACTTCGGGAAACGGATGATGGCGATATCAACGGCTCTGTAAGGCTCCTCTGGTAAGGCTTCGCTCATGATGGCCAGTGTCCAGTACTTGAAGTGCAGGCCGCTACCAGAAGTGAACCCTGTGTTGCCACCTAGGCTGATCTCTGATTGGTTCTTCCTGACCACGTGACGGCTTTGCCTGCGCGTGTCTGATTGTGAAAGATCTGTTGAAGATTGCGTCTGTTTCAACTCACCATAGACCATTCTTGATTTTGACCGTTTGACTCGTGGGATTACAAATTTGACAGTACTATAAAGAGAATGTTTTGGCATTGTAGCATTCTTTTTCTTCTGCAGATGAGAACCATTGTCTGATTCTTGGAAATTTGAAGACGAAGCAGGATGCTTGGAATGAAGACTCGCAAAGGAGCTCTGGATGCCGACATTATCTACAGCACAGAAAGCGAGCGGTCTTCTGATAAATGTTAGGATTCCGTCTTCACCCTTGGTGTCTCTAGGTATTGAAGGTCTTCTGGCATCTATGGCGTCCTCCTTCCCGACCGTCCACATACGGTAGCCGTACCACTCAGGATGGTCTTGAGCCTGGATCATTTCCCGCCAACTTGTCCACAGTTCGTCTGAGCCGTCTGCTGAGTTGCACATCTCGAAGTACAACACGCTGCCGAGACTTGTGCAGACCGCGAACGTCCTGGACCGAGTGTCGATCATGAAAAACCTGGAAATTATGAAATTATATAAAACTTTACACAGAGGAACGAATCGAAGAATGAGGACCCCTCAACCCTGCACCGATGTTTTTAGGAGTTTTGTTCCAGGCAGCAAACTCGTTCCAGGTTCATGTGATGTAGGCGAGAATTTGTTAAAGCGAGGTTCACATATTTGGCATGTTTTTCGTGAACCTTGTCATTAGTGTCAAAAAGGAGAAGTTGATGATGATAAAGAGTGTAATACAAAGACTGACTGTAGCTCAAGATACTGTGTTTGTGCCAAAACTTGATAAAAACGGTCACAATGACATGGAACTGAACTGGCTCACTGAAGTCATTACTTATCCAAAACTCGATGCCTAAGACAACTGAGCCTGAGTCGATTTCAAATGATCACTAGTTGCTGCGTAGAGAAGTAGAGAACTATCAGCAAAATCGGCTTACATTTGGAATTCTGTCCACCAAACCTAATAGAAAACTGTATGATGACATCATAACTGATAAATATTTGCAATGGAGGGAGTGACAGCTTCTTCGTCTTCCTCGTATCCAGAACACACAGAGGCAGCCATTTGTAAGGTGACCTCGATGGTTACGTGTCGCCTGTACCCCGTCGCCTTGAAGCATTGTTCATGATAACTCTCACTTTGTCTGATGGATTGATTATACCAGACCACGTTCGTTATAAACCACCGAGATATTGTAAAACAGCTCAGTAAACCATACCTGATAAACTCCAGTGGAGAGGAGCAGACGAGCTCCATACCCTCCACATCAAGGTCTACATTCGCTCTGTACTTAATGGTGGGACGTTTCTGGTAGTCTGGAAGACGCTGAACGGCCATTACAAAGTCTGTTGTGGTCAGTCCCATAAACACGTGACGGTCCACCTCTCCGTCCTCTCGGAGCTGGAAGCACGGCGCTTCCAGGACGATGTCAGAGGAAATACCCGGATAGCCTCCACCTTTTAGTAGTTTCGCTATTCTGCCGGACCTTTCATCCTTCCTCGTATCAGAGTGTCCCCCGATGTAATGTTTTAAATACCGCGTGACGTTGTTTGTGAATTTGTTGATTCTGCAGTTCATGTTATGACCTTCACATCACCGGAATCATTGTTGTGGACTGTGACGTCATACCATTATGACGTCATATTTTTTATACCCAAGATTCTCGCTGATATGTTGTTACACCCAAACTCAGACCTTGTGAAATTCTGGGAAACAGCAGATCCCTTGTGTAGTGAAATTCTTGCCACAAAGATTTATGATAATCAGTTCAAGTGAAATAATGTACGGCAACCCAATTATTGGAAGACTTACACGATAATGTACCATAGTAATTACAACAATTTATGACAAACCACTGATACTTGTCAGGTATAATCAAACTCAGATGAATATCATTTACATGTGTGTGTGAAACACAACGTTTTGGACACTATTTTGATTTCTTAATTTTTGATCCACAGATCAACCAGGGACAAAACACGTGCGATGCTGCACATCATATCTGTGATTCAGATGCAGAATCACAGATGAAGACTTTACAAATTATTTCATAGCTATGAATATATCCCATTCTTATAATCATGCAGACATTCTGGAGATACCATACAGACATGTCAGTATCGTTTGAAACTCGTCAAAACAACCAATTATCTGTCTTAGATTTCAAATTTTGATGTCGAATAAACTGCAGGGCAAAATAAGGTGTGCACTTGAAAAAAATGTAATCAAAACTTTTCAAAGGTAATGGAAATTGCTCAAAACTGCAGTCGGAACACTGCGAAATGAAAGTTTGAAAGACAACGTTGATTCATCACTGGTGTACAGTGCTGTATACATACTTTTATTGCGTGGTATTTTAGGACTTAATTACATCTTCCCAGCTGTGATATTGTAGGCGCGCCAGCCCACAGATGCCATCGTCTCATCAGATGGTGATTAGGTAAAACGACAAAAGCACAATAATAATAATGACGTCATTAGTCCAAGCGATGACATGACGTCATAATCACGGCGCACACAGCAACATCGGCATTCGTAAAGGTGGAATCCCTTGGCGATTGAAGTCACTGATACTGCCAAATCCCGGTAAGTTGTTTTACATTACATGTAATAGGTTATTAGAGTCTTAAGTGCACGAATTAGAGTTGAAACACACGGGCGATCACACTGTCACACGAAGTTACGTGCTTCTGTCGAAATCAAACGTCACTGGAGCAATAAAGCCTGTATCAACAGTTCAATCAGTAAGAAAGATTACATCTAAACTAGAGTCTAAAAGAAACGCCACAAAATATTTTCAGCTGTAAACAAACAAAACAAAAGCTAAATATGGTAACATAAAAAGTTTTACTGCAAAATCAATCATTCAACAACAGTATTTAATGGTTATCAAGAAGAAAAACAACGCAATTCGTGATCTAAGATCGCATGAATGACACTTTGGTGCATTATCCAGTATTCGATCACCAGTGCAGAATCGACTGGGAGCTTTTTCATCTTTTTGGGTAGCACATAGTGTTCAATGCCGAGTGGGGCCCCCTCTAGCGCAGGTTCAGCCAGGAAGACATCTATAAGTGCATTGTGCTGAGTCAGTAGGTTTGGTTAAACACCGATTTGAAAAGTTGTTATTGTTTAAAGAACAGATAGGAGTGAGTGTGATTAGATTAAAATACAACAGGGCCAAACGTGTTCTGTCCCTGGAAACTTTGAAACTGTTGTCAGGACGGACGGGTAATTTCGTCATAGATTCCACCTTGTTAATACGAATTCGCTGGGCAATCGAAAACATACAAATTATCCCCAACCCGGGGCACGTGAAACGAGAAGAATGAGATATAAACCTAGGGAGATTTCCCGATATATTTAATGAACTTGTTAATTGTCATTGCAGAGTGTGAAAATTCTGGGACAGTAAACGACAGTTACGTCGTCTAATAAACGCGTTATGAAGTTTGTCCCTTCACATGATAAGTCAAATACTTCTAGGGGCTTGTTGAATATTGGAAGAAAATAATGTTTCTAAAATGCCTCAGGAGTTTTCAAAACAAAATATTGTGTTCGCTGCTTATGCTTGGCGTTCAGAAAATAAAGCAGTGATCCCCTGCACCAACTTCACCTATCGAGATGAAACATCTGATCGTTTTCAACCTTTTTTGTTTCCAGGACTGTTATTCATAACGTGGTGTAGACGAGGAGCCATGGACCGAAACAAGGGGCCTCTCCAGAAACTCCTGCTACTGGATGAATACAGCGACCTTGAAGACATCGTCCTTCTCGAGGCATCGTTTGTTGAACTGGACAAATGTGGCGATGCTGTACAGCAGGTAGTCCTGGGACTGTCTCCAGATCATCTTCTACTCGGCAGACGACAAATTGTCAATTGGAAGGACGATCCCGCCATCACCTCGAGCGTGGATGTCGACCTCGCAGTTGACGGCATGGAGCTCAAGTGGCTCATTCCCCTCAGATCTGTTGACATCTCAACAGTGTCAGAAGATTTCATTTTGAAAGTGTCCGCACGGCACTCTCGATCACGTTATTTTGAGTTATGCACCGTGCGTGAGAGGGATTCAAGATGGAACAACTGGTTAGATCGGATCAAATATCTCCAGGATGACCCTTATGGCTACATATCACATCTGCCTCTCAGACAGGGATCCTTGCTGTCGCTCACTAGCAGTGAATCGTCGTTGTTCCTCGGAAATACAATGGAAGACTCGAACTCTCCGAAACTTGCTTTTGATTTGGACACTACGGCCTCGGGAGAGGGTCCTGCCATGGAGGAGAGCACATCCACCGCTATGTCAAACGCCGATGGTAAGGCCGTGTTTTTTCTTTATTATTTCAAGAGATGATATTTGTTTCGAGCCAAACAGTTGTACTAGGTTGAATTTAAAGTAGGAATGACTGGATTGTACTTGCACAAAGAACTTCAAATGTGTTAGTCATGGTACTCTTTAAAAATCAAAAGACATTTTATTGAAAATGGATTCAAGCAGAAGGTAAACATAAGAGTGAGTAAATATTTAACGTCACATCGGCAATATTGCTGCCATATCGTCTTTCTTCACTGTGTACCGAGAACAGAAGCCAGTGAGCTACAACATGCCGACTCGAAACTATACTACAAATCTACTGTATTAATACTGACACTAATAACAAATATTTGACAAATGAAGTGACAGAATAAGTAACTTATCTTCTACGTGTAGGTTTTCAGTTGTCACAACACTCAGCGAATGTAATCAGCTCCTGAAAATAAACCAGTCTCGATCTTAAAAACTCGCCATCACGTGACAAGCCGAGGCATACGCTAAGGGGCTTTTTAGTCAACCTGGGTGAACTGACTCTTAGATTTAGAGTCCATTTTCGATATTGCTGCAATTAACTGCCTTTTCACGAATATTTCATTGGGACATATATCCTTCGAACTGCGATGCATTTACTTCTGTTGTTGCTGCAACTACTATCACAGTGATAGAACAACATTCGTACGAGTTTTACAGTAGATAACCAAATGGTTGTCAAGCGGATCGTGTCCCAGCAATTGAAATACAACGACCGGTAATAAAGAAGACGACGACCCTATCCATTCACACGAAAACCTTTCCTTTTCGGAATGTAGTCGCTTCTCAGTGAATGAGTGACTGAGTTTAGTTTTTACGCCCCACTCATCATTACTCCAGCTATATGTAAATCCAGACAATCCACTGATCAGCAGCATGAGCACTGACCTGCGCAACTGAGAACTGATGACGTGTGTCAACCAACTCAGCGAGCCTGACCAACAGCAATCTCGTTAATCGCCCCTTACGACAAGCATGTGTTAAGGCGCGTTCCTATGTTGCATGTTTTGGTATAAACTTTGTGCCACAAACTGCAACGTGGGAATGCGCGTTTATTCAACATCAATATTCAACCCGGTCCTCCACGGGTAGAAGTCGCTTCTGACGGTCTGCGGTGTAGTACTAGCTAGGGTAACTTACAACCTCGAATCTTCATGAAGCTGTAATGTATCACTGACACCACATTAAGCAACAATTTCTGTACAAATGTAATTAAAGGAACATGAAGTTAGAAACGGATTCGGGATTGGGGATTCGAATCCCGAATCTGAACATATTTTTCAGATTCGGAATTGGAATCTAGAATATGAATACTTTTTTCAGATTCGGGATGAAATTAGGAAGGGATTGGAGATTCGAATCCCGAATCTCAACATATTTTTCAGATTCGGAATTGGAATCTCGAATATGAATACTTTTTTCAGATTCGGGATGAAATTAGAAACGGATTGGAGATTCGAATCCCGAATCTGAATATATTTTTTTCAGATTCGGGATTCGAAGCCCGAATTTGAACACTTTTTTTCATTTGGGATCCGAATCCCGACATGAAAAAATCTGAATATTTTCTTCAGAAATTCAAATTCAGGATTTGAATCCGGAATCCGAATTTTTTGTTCAGATTCGGGATTCAAATCCTGAATGTGAATTTCTGTTCAGATTCCGGATTTTTCTTTTCTAGATTCAGCATTGCAATCTGTATGTGTGCGTGTGTGTAATCTTATTTGAAATTCTGACGAACAGTGTCAATATACATTATTTCACCCCATTTAATGTACCATTTGAATCCCGAATCTGAAAATTTTTTATTCAGATTCGGGATTCGAATCCGCAATCCCAAATAAGTTCCTAACTTCATGTTGCTATGTATTAACTGCTCATCCAGTTTTTCCATCTGCCGTGATACAATTGATATTATGTTCAAAGCAACACCCATTCACTGAATACTGCCATATTCCTGACTTTTGTGTTCCAGATGAAAAAGTGGAAAGGAATGAGTTGATTGGGGGTCCCGAGGACAAAGGCTCCAAAAGGAAGAACTTTTTTCACCGCTTCATGAAGAAATGTAAATGCAAGGATGTCCGCAATCGAAGCAAGAGTAAAGGCTGAATAAACCATGTTATAACCATGTTATAATTCTTCAGTGATGATCTTTATGCACATCACAGAACCAAATTGGCTGAAAATGTCAGCAGTAATATTGCTAAAAGCAGCATAAAACCAAATTCACTTACTCACCAAGGACAACTGGCTCTTAACCATAGTGCAAGCTGCACATGTTTACGCTGAAGTGTCAAGGGGTGAATATGAGCATAGTTGGTTGAAGTCCATGCATATTTGTCACAGTCCAGGAAACATGTTTTTCACATTTCAGTCCTTGAATATGATTTCGAATTTCGATTTCTTTTCGTTCATCAGCGAGTGTCTCTGATTTCACGTGAGTCAGTGACACATGGCAGACATTGTCATTTACAACACAGAATCTCATTTCAAACCTTTATTAAACCATTTCAATGTGAATTTAACTTTCAACATGTCAATACTGATAATTTTAACATTCATATATCATATATCAAATTTAAAAAAGACCAAAATCAAAGCCATTTCAAATAGATATGGAACTTGCATTCTACTAAAATCAAATGATATATCATACCAACAAATTTGTTTGATAGCATCTGACCAGTTGTAAATCAAAGACACTAAAATAGGACAATGAACATACTCTCATGAATATGTATAAACATCGCGATCAATTATCTTCTACTTCTACTACACTATGCAGAATTTTAAACAAAAAATTAAGAGATTTGTAGAAGAAATTGTGTTCATCAAAATTTCATTTACAAATGAGAATTAATCAAACTTTTAAATAGACCAAAAAAAGCAAAAACGTTCTGTGTCATACATAATTTACACTAAATTACACTAAAGTAAGAAACTGATTATAGGGATCCCTAGGTTCAGATGTGTACATATGAAATAACTTTATATCAATCTAGTTTTCCATAATACTGAAACAACCAGAAAGGTCAAGAATGGTCAGATCTGTCACTTTCCTTTCTTTCAGGGATGAGAAGTGGTATACAAGGAATACCTCTGACGATTCACAATATTGACCCCAGAGCAATGATTACAAATCCGCTGATCTGCAGAAAATTTTCATCCCCGTCTTTCAGCAACTTAACTGTAATGCTGATACAAAGGAAAGTCAGTTCCATTAGCAATAAATTATGAAAGAAAGGTAGATGTTTTTAATGAGATAATCCAACAAGCAATGTACTGCAAGCATAACACCCACTTTCAATCTTCCAGAGGAGGGTTCTCACTATAATACCTGCATCAGTCTCAGTCTAGAGGACCTTAGCATAACAACATTTGCTACAGTCTCCCCAAGGAAGATCTTAGCATAACACTCACATCAGTCTCCATCTAGAGGGTCTGATTATAACAGGTTCAGGTCTCACAAAGGACTGTAGTAAACCACACTCTCATCAGTCTCCATCTAGAGGACCTCATCATAACATCTGCTTCAGGTCTCTCAAGGTGGATCATGACGGAACACCTGTTTCAGTGTCCACAAAGAGGATCTTAGCACTTAAACATCAACATCATTCTCCCTAAGAACAACCTTAGCATTAAAACAACTACTGCTTCTGTCTTCTCAAGGACAATCTTAGCTCTCAAACAAAACCTGCTTCCTTACTGATGATCCTGCAAACATCAAAAGCATCCCACAGGTGTGTCAACAAACATTCTGTGAAGCAGTTCCCTCTCTTCACATCAATAAATAGGAACAATAACACTGACCAAATGTATCCAAGACAATCCCCCCTAACCCACTCAAACCTACTATATCATTATCAGAGGATACATTTGCCCAGCATCGTAACTATTGTAACAAGGATCAACAATAACAGTTTGACACCAGTGTCAGCACAACTCAATGTCTCATTCACTAATCTGACTACCCAAAAAATAATAAGATTAAAGGGCCAGGATTGGTCTCTAGTCAGATGTTTAGTGATCAACTGATTCTAATCCATATACTAACCCAAATTTCAATTAAATTAATGCTAATTACAGATGGTGTGGGTTATTACACATATTTAGTGGAAACTGGCAGTATAAAGAGTTCAAATTATTTCAACTTGCATTGTCAACTACAGAGCATGTTTGTTTATGAAATCACTGAAAAGTGGAATAATTGTAAAATCTGGAAAGTTTTTGTTTTATTTCTGTCACCAAACATACAGGTTCACAAGTAAAATTATTAAATTAATACAATAAGACCCTGGATATCCAGACATATTCATTTTTACATAAATTGTCCAGATAACTGAATACCCAGATATCTGGATGTTTTTCATCTAGACTTAAGTGCTGAAGCAGTAGTAGCGAGTATACACTTCTGGTTTCAAATCATTTCTAAAACAGTAAGGTCATTTTGATTTGCCAATTACAAATCACTCAGTGTGAGATAGGTCTACTAATCACCACCAGTATCCTGCTGATCAGTCAGTAATCTGGATTTGCGGTTCACTTGATCAGCCGTAAATCAAAGCTTCATGTGAAAAAGTGAGTTAATTTTGTGATGATATAGATGGTTGGTTTGTAAAATTTATCATCAGGGAGTGGAAACCGCATATCCATTACAAACAGTCACTTTTATAACTGAAGAGATTGGCTTGATTTAAAAAAAAAAGAAAAAAAAGAAAAAAAAAATATTGACTGGAAGGTGAGGTTTCCAGATATTTGGGGTCCGTCGTGTATTGGGGGTCTCACTGTGTACCATTATTCATGATCATGTCTCCTGCTATGAATCATTATCAATCTCTCAAAACAACCATAATATTTATTGCAGATTACGAGCACTACATTTCCATCAACATCTCTTAATTTTTCACGGTGCTTGAAAGTGTGATACCTTTTATTGTGCAAGAAGGGTTCTTCAAGTTTACAATGTAAGCTTATTTGGAAACAACTGCAAACAGGTTGCTGCAATATAACATGAAAAACACCCAGCACATTATGCCATTTTTTCATAATATAACATCCATGAGATCAAAACAGAATAACAAATTATTGTAATTGTGATTGCAACACAAACCTGATTTTCAAAACCCAATTTTCCTGTCAGTGACAGACGGTAAAAAATACTATTTTCCAGTTTTTAGTCTTATTATAAATAGTCTTTATTACTATTTCAGGTCTATTAAAACGGAAATGCTATTACTTTTGTAAGACCAGTACAGCCTTCTACACTCTCTGCCACTCTCTTTCCATTCTAAAACATGTACTTCAGACAACTACAATGCCATGACCACTTCCTTGTCTGCAAACTGATAAACACAGGGGCTTGTCCTGGCACCAAAACTCTCTCACAAAAAGAGAGGCTAATAGCTAATAAACCAATTTACTTTACACGATTGTAACATCATTATATGCAGGGATGAGAATGGAAATTTTCATTTACAGCTGAAAACTAGTCGGGGGTCTGGGGATTTTGGCATTTTACACACTAAATATGGCTTCTAAAATCAATATTAACACTGTATATATATTTAGACGTTTCAGAAAAATGACCCTGGGGATGTAAAAAAACGCGGATTTCTGCGAATCCGCGGAAATTTCTCATCCCTGTATATGAAAGCTGATTCGCATTACAACTACAAGATTATTTGAGTAAGCTTCATCTCTGGGTATAAGCTGTTACAGCTGTGGGTGACTGACTGGAGCTGAGGAGAACGTCCCTCTTTATGATGTTGGTGATGTCCGGCACTATCTGTGAACTCTCACAGCATGAATAGTTGCTTGTGCCAATGCTTGTCTTAAACTCTCCATCAGCCTACAAGGGACAAGTACATACATGAACGCCTAACCCAAGCAGTCAGAATGACATACTTGATTCATGGTGGTGGGTTGGTCAGTGACTTAAACAGTCAGTTAAGGTCATGAAAGTTTTAGGGATAAGAACTTTTATGTTTGCATGGAGATTTCTGCTGCACTTTACCATCAGCAAATGTAGGGCAAAGACATAAATAAAAAATGTTTCGAAAAACAATAAAGACGTTGTTGATGACACCTTGAACACAAACTGTACAGACATGGGCGGAAATAGCCATGCTTACCTCAGACTGTTCTAATCCAAGCTGTGGAACTGCTCCCTGATCTTCATATGCCAGATTCATGATGGCCATCTCATCACTTGTGTTGTCTAATGAGCCAACGCGATCATTCACGGAGGGTAGGTAACTCTTGGGTACTTTCTGAAGGTCCTGAATATCAGGGACTGATCCCAGAACTCTTTCTGCAGCTTCGGTCACAGTTGGGACATTTGGCACATGTTGGAGATTCCTCTTGAAAATTCCAATCTTTGAAGCTGCAACGTCAAATTCCGCATCTCTAATAACCTCTTTGTCTATTTTTATGTGTATATGATTTAAGACTGGCCATTTAAGAATTACATCTGTTAACACATCTGGTTTGCTATTCTCAAAATGTTTGTAGTCCTACAAATTTCTTAATCCCATTCTTAACATGCTTGCTATGATCAATGTTAAGAATTCTTTGGGCTCCAAACATTTTGAGAGTAAGGGCCCTGAAGGTTTTCATAAAATATATTCATTATTGAGGGTTAGGAATGTATCAGGGGTAGTAGTACAACTAGATAGTTTTGAGTGTACTTAACCGTACGCTTTTAATTTTGATAAGAAATGAAACTACCACAAAGGTACAACCCGCATCAAACATTCAAACTTCCTTTGACCAAGAGAGAAATAGTTAATCTCCTGAGTGTTAATGTTAACTAAAACTCGATGAGAAAGCAATACTGCTTTTCGGAATTCAAGCTGAGTATTAAAGGTAGTGTTTGCATTGTGTGTTGTTTCAAGAACGTTTGGCTATGTGTTCCAGCTACATGAGGCAAAAGGTAGTAAGTAATTGCATTTAAGAATAGTACCATCAATGAAATGTGAAGAGTCCAGTGGTTTGACATCAAGCTCTTGTAAATCATCACTGAGACCTGAGCTGGAATTAGAATCCTGACTCCCTTCCAAAGCAGCCAGAGTAGCAAGGGTTTCCTTGTCATCGCTGGACATATCGTTCCACATCTGGGAGACTGTGACAGCAACTGATGGCGAGGCAATTTCAGTCCGACTCATGTGCTGCTGCAGCACCTCAGCCACTTGCCGATAGAACAGAAAATACCTGCAGTGAGAGATTCAATAATGAACTGTCACCGTAATGCTTGGATGTCTCTTTCTTGTCAAGCTGTTTCACATTAATTCATTATAGGTTTCATAAGTACACATACAATATATCATATCAGGTAGTTAAATGTAACAAAATAAATAGAAATAAAAAACCCAGACTACCTTATCTGGATTTGTTAAAAGCGGAAACCAATATTATCAATATAAATAAAATGATTTCAAATAGTCTTTGATGTACATTGTCATGAGATAATAACCGGAATCATCAGAGCAATTAGAACAAGAAGACACAGTCATCAATATCCCCCATATTACCTCCAATTTCAGTCGAAGTCAAATTTGTTGCCATGGGAATGCCAAACATATTTTATTCAGAATTCCAAAACTATCATAAGGCACCAGTACACCACTAGACCAACCTATGTGTCAAGTTTGGTGAAGAAATATTGAACGGTTTTAGAGTTCTGCTCCAGAAAAGATAAATGTGCATGGACAGACGGGTGCACGGACAGATAAGGTGCATTTTAATACCGCATGCAAAATGCGTTGCGGGGGATAATAATTATTAATGTAAGTGATTATAACAAAACCGTGGTTCAGCATTGCTGCTTAAGTAAACAACTGATACATCTAGTTGGTTTGTAAGAAGACATACCCATCAAAGTCAGAACCAGTTGCATCCTTGTCAAAGACTCCAGTGATCACAGGTAGCTCCTCATCAATGTCCTCTGGGCTTGCATACAGTCTGTTATAAAGTGGAAACAGTCAGTGAACATATCCATGTAAAATGACTCTTCAATCACTAGAAAGTGATGAAAGCAGGTAACAAAAGAGGCACTTGGAAATCTGTTAGCTATTCTAAAAACTTTCATAGCCCTACAACTTTCTTAAGCCCATTCCTAACACATTGGTTTCAATCAAAGTTATGAATTCATAGGGCTACGAATATTTTGAGAATAAAGTCCCTGCTGTCTAAAATATTTTGGGTACTAAATGTTTTCTTGGTCCCCTCCCCCCACAATAAATAGACTTGGACAAAACTCTGCAGTTACAAACCTGAAGAATGATCAATGTGTGATTTTCAGTAAATGTTATCCAATAGGACTGTTACCACAGCTTAATATAATCAACAGTATTTTACTTGACACTGACTCACCAAGTAGGTGAAATTCTACCCTGCAACTGATACTTCTAACAATGTTTTTTTTCAAAATAGAATGTTGTGATTCATTTTCAGTCTGCACATAACTGAGCCACAATGAAGAATCATAAAATCCTCAAAGCTCCTGCCTCTGTGTGCATACAGGAGATATCTGATCCATCTCATATGTCAACCGATGAATATCATAATACACTACCTCCGACACCAGATTATAATCTCATCTACCTGTGTACATTCTATCTATGTAATTCATGTATAGCCAATCTACCCCAGTACATCCTTACCTACTTGTGTTTGTACATCATCAACCCTCATGTAAACATGCTCACCCCCTATCGTGTGTTATGTATGTATCACCATTGGCTTCCATCCTTATCCCCAATCATGTACATCGTCCTTACCCCGTATCTGTGTTATGTAAACATATCCAATCAACTGTAATGCATTACCACTGGCTTCCATCATTGTTATCTTAACTATCGGCTTCCTATCAGTGCTTGTTTATACTAGCTTTCGTTAACTCATTCCACTTGTTACTTTGTTATTGTTTTACCTGTACATATAAATCTCTGTATCCCTTTCTCAATCACCTGATGAAGGAGTAAGCATTAACTCCGAAACGTTGTGTTCTCTCATAAAGAAGTTGATATCCATAAAATCTCCTTTCTTACATAAAATATATATGATGCTATATGACACAAACCAGTGGGGCAAGTGATACACAGATGCATATTCATCCAAGACAAACTCTCAGTGACTTGATTCTCACGTCTTAACATCTAGAACTAACTCTGTTCACAAAGCGACACCAGATGCTTACTTCTCTAGGTTCTTCCTACACTTTGGAATCCTGTCTCTCGATTTCCTCACTCTCTTTGTCCCTTTGCCTGAAGGGCTGCAACATATAGAATATAATCAATATATGGTGTCACTATCATTCACTACAAGGGAGCACAAATCACAAATGGAGATATATATATAAACCAATGAAATAAAACTTGCAATAATTTTCCAGATAAGATCTTACCATGTTATTCTAAATCTTGCACTGTTATCAGAGTCTGAAAATCTGAATCAGTTTCCAAATGAAATGAGGTATTCCCTCCTTGAGGTTACATGTGTGGTGATACAGGCCTTTCTACAAGACTGTACACAGGAACTCACATTTTTCTCTTGCACTGATCTTTTTTCTCATCTTCTTCCACAGGAGCTGTTTGTTCACAGTGTTTGACCTTATCAGGTGTCCTAAAGAAAAATAAAATATAACATCATCAATGTTAAGAAAGTTCCCATAATTCATACCAGGGTTGTTACAATTCACACAGGTAAACGATAACCTTAGATTATAATTTGTCATCCAAAAATGTCCTGAAAATTTGTGAACAAAAATTGTGAAAAGATATTAAGGAAATTGTTTTATCAAAAGCTGACATAATTGTGAAATTTCCTCCCGACAAAAACACAAGTAGACAAAGACAGTCCATAGTTTAGGGTGCACTGATCAATAACATTATTCATACACTAACAACCTAAGAAATTTGAAGCTAGCAGGGAATGTATTGTATTGCAATATTAAATATGAATTTACCTGTTTACAATGTAAATCTGGGAATTTAGATCACTAGTTTGTTCTTTTTTTTAAAAAATGTTTTACTTTTGTGGAGTAAATGAACATGACGTACAGTCATTAAATATTGGAACTAATTAAGGACTGTAGTACTCCCCCACTCCACCCCCCAAATGCAAGTTAAACATTTCTGCCCCCACTGGCATTTTTATTTGATTTTGGTTGTTTTGTTGTCATAAATACCTAACTCATCTACATTCCATTCTCATCTATATTCCATGTGTTCCTGTTTTAAGAGTGACTCCAATTAAAATACACCAAAAATAATGAGCAGGACACTTAATCTGACCACTCATTTGTTTGTGTTGCTTCTCATGCCTAGCAATGGTTGTTGCGGACGTATTCAACCCTGGAGTGAGTTAAGTTCTAATGAGATACTTGCAGGCAGTGGAGTATTGTTGGAGACAGATTAGAACAGATTGTACGTTACATACCTCTCCCAGTCTGGCACACCATCATCATCATCAGAAACCATTTCAAAAGTCTCAAAACACAGAAGGCTCTTGGTTTCTTCATCTCCATACTCTAGACAGTCACCATCACTCTTTGGAGTCTGGTGAAGACAGACAAATGAATTAATTACATATATGGTCATCTCGTTGCCATCCCCAAACCAAAGTTCTGAAAGAATTCTAGACAAGAAAAGACAGGAAGGTAATTTTTCTTTAAAATTTCAGATCACAGATGACACATGACACATGACAGACTAGAACCACAATGGGAGAATTTTTCTAATTATTAGTACTCATACCCCATTTTGGGTATCTGATAAGTAGAACCGCTTGGCTCTCTTTGATAAATTAGAACATTGGCTATGCAAACATTTTAGGATAAGTTCTGTAAGAAAGGCAATGTATTATGCTTTTAACAGGTCAAACACAAACACATGACACCACATCAGATAAATATACTGCTTCTTCAACATAGAGCAAAAAATAACACATTATCTAATATATATTGAGTTACAAAATTTTAGTTGCCCTTTAAAATTCCTAAGATTGATTTATAAAATTACTCTAAACCATATTTTTGAAAATACACACAAAAACCAAGCTTGCATAAAAAGCAGCATGCAAACTCACATTTATGCTACAACAACAAATGCCAAAATATCCAAACTTATGCCAAACAGTGATACTCTGTCCCATGATTTCAAGAGAGTGCTAGTCTGTTTAAAGTATGACAATGGTGGTTAAAACTGCACTTACATTCTTTGATAATCCCCAGGGTATACATTCCAATAACTCTCCAAATATACCCTGGATGCATCTACAGCTGCATTCTCACAGTAGCCAATCTGCTAAGCCAACTCAGCTTGCCAGTGTCAACAAAGATAGTGACTGAAGGTTTGTTTGCAGTGCAATTCAGAGTTTTGGTTAAATCATACAGACAAATTGACAAGTGAGAAACTTTTAAAAAAATATATGCAAGAAATCCTACCTCTATCAGGGTATCGCTTCATCATTTGTGTATCCACATTTAATCAGTTAGATAATTCAAGAAACAAAAATGAACTGTGATTGGAATTCTCAACTTCCCAGCATAGACACCTGATAGGATAAAAAGCCAGCAAAGGGAGGTAATAAAATCATCCGAACAGTGGATGCCTCTGGGGTGTAGTGGAAAGTTACCGGAATGGAGATTATCGAGAATGATGCATGTATGGTTCCATCCAAACCTGAGGTGGGTATGAATTCCTCTGGAGTGCTGGAGTGAGGCCATGTGCTTCCTGAGTGGTGGGTGTTGCCTGTGTCACTTGATCATGCGGGAGACGGAAGGGCATGGTTCCAGGCTCTGGAGGGAGTTTGATGGGCGTGAAACCAAACACACTAGACATCTCACTCATCTTGTCATGGTGACAGGATGGTCTCAGGGTCTGAACATCCTCACTGGTGAACTCAAGCTGGGAAAAAAGCACATTTACAGATGAAAGTAAGTTTATGGACAGTTAAGACAAAAATCTTTGTGAAGGCTTTTGTAAATTTTTGGAGTCTCAGGTCTTATTTTTCTGTAACCACTGGGAAGAAATTGGTCATATACTACAGTGGAGCTGTCCCGAAATAATAATAAATTTTGTAATTGTTATATCTTGTAAAAATAGTGAGTGAGTGACTTTAGTTTTATGCCACACTCAGCAATATTCCAGCTACAGGGCGGCGGTCTGTAAATAATCAAGTCTGGACCAAACAATCCATGAACATTGATCTGTACAATTGGGAACCAATGACATGAGTCAACCAAGTCAGCAAGCCTGACCACCCTATCCCGTTAGTTGCCTCTTACGACAAGCATAGTCGCCTTTTATGGCAACCATGGGTTGCTGAAGGACTGTTCTACTCTGGACCTTCACAGGTCTTGTAAAAATAGAAGTGTGTCATTCTTTTTTTCCATGCCACATGTATATACTATTATAGGACATTTATACAGCGCACATATTCATGCAACTAGTACATGCTCAAGGCGCTGGTATGATTTCCCCCTTGGTCATTGCAAGTCAATCTCAACAGCACATCATTATATTATCAAGTTCATCTCCCTGGGGAGGATACAATGCTTACAGCCAATTGGCACACCAACATATTGTAGCAGTTGTAATAAAGTTTGCTGGTGATACCTCCACCCATCCTCACCCCTTAGCTTATGCTGTATCATATTTTCAAGTTTGATTCTATAAATTTAAAATCTCTACCTGTTTGGCAACTTTGCTGAAGCGAGGCGAAGTGATCTGTGGTTTGGTGTCTACCCTGTGGGGGTTAGGGTTCATGTAGACAGGTGTGTTGAAACCACACTCAACCACAGGACTAAACAGCTCCTCATTCCCTTGGTAACACAGCTTACTCGGAGTACTGAGAGGGACATCATGTGACATGTCATACTTGTAGTCAGGACGAAGAGCTATAGATTGGAGCAGGTCTGCATTTGGAACTCTTTCACAAATGACAGGGATATTTTCATGGGTCGCAAAGTCATGAATATTGAAGGAGTGTGTCCTCTGCTTCTTCGGGCAGGGAGTGGAATGTGCCTGTGGCTCCTCGTACACCTTGGTTGACTCCTTCGTCAACACTTTAGCTTTTCGCCTGACTCGAGCCTATCCATAAAAATAATTCCCAATAAATTTCAACAAGTCACAACTAAGTTTCATGTGATCAGTTGCACAACATAAAGATTAGAATTTATGTTGGAAGAAATTGGTGAAACTTGTTAAAATACCAGATTTTATCAAGAGAGCAGGAACACAAGAAATATAAGAAGGAAACGATATATAATATCAGGTATGGATCCTGATGGGGAGTGAGCACCGCTCTCCCTTCTCCAAAATGCTGGATCCACCCCTGATTCTGATACCAGAATGATTAATTTTCTTCTCAGTGGACAAGGCTGAAAACTGTGTTTCCAAGTATAACACACTGATGCTTTTGTTTTTGTCACACACAAGGACACTCACCTCTTTCCCCTTGTTCTTGCTGTTCCCTGCCTTGCTGCTCTTGTCTTGAGCTCCAGCACTTAGGGAGATAACAGTAACATGGCTTGGATCAACAGACATGTGGAGTATTTGTTCCTCTATGTCTGCTAGCATACTGTAACGTCGACGACCTTGGGTTGATCTGCAGCAATTTGGATAGGCTAAATGTTGATATTCAAGTAACACCAAAATGTCTCATTATTTATTCATTACATAAACCTTTCCCTAATTACACTTTGACAAACTGAAGTTGGTTTGCTTGCACATCATATCTCTCAAAGACAGGATCTAATAGTTTATCAGTCCCAGTGGTGTTCCGATTAATGGAAATAATTGAAGATTGGTTGCAGTGACCAAACAACCAAGCATTTGATCACATTTACCCATAACCGATTTCGCAACACTTGACGATGGAAAACAATATCTTCGATGATGTCAGGACCTGAAAACATGTTTTATTTATAGAAAAAAACTCACTTTACTAACTGAATATTTTTTTAAAACTCAAGGAAGTTTATGTTCATGATATATCAGCCTTCAAAGTAGCAAGTTACATGTTATGCTTATCTAAAATAACAACCTGAAAGGGAAATTTGAAAAATGATGTTAACCAATTTTTTCAATGATTGATGAGTGAGTGAGTGAGTGAGTGAGTTTAGTTTTACACCGCACTCAGCAATATTCCAGCTATATGGTGGTGGTCTGTAACTAATTGAATCTGGACCAATTCAGCAATTGGGAACCAATCACATGAGTCAACCAAGTCAGCGAGCCTGACCACCCTGTTCCATTATTCGCCTCTTACGACAAGCATAGTCGCCTTTTATGGCAAGCATGGGTTGCTGAAGGCCTATTCTACCCCGGCACCTTCATGGGTCATGATTGATCAGTTGGTAATGAAGCAATTATCAACTGTAACATTTTCAATGTAAAAGACTATCTCAGTTATATCATGGACATGGAGTTTTGATGACTTGAGAAGTACTGTGAAGGCACATTTAGAATTTTTAGCATGAACATCTTCCATTAAAAACAAGCAAGTCTGTCTACATGATATACAGGGAGTTTGGAAGAGAGAAACTTTCTGAGATGGAATTTTATCAAGAAACATATCTCAAATATGTATAAATTGCTGTAATATATGTCAGGAAAATTAAATAAGTGAATTTTTCTATGTTAGAATCTTGAAAAGAACCCAGGCTAATGTACATTTGGAATTCCCAAGATTAGTTTATACTTGTAGTAAATGATGATGGAAATACTTAAAGCGCACTTTGTCCAAACCAGTTTTTGATATATATAGCTCTTGCAAAGCTACTACACACAGAATTAGTTATTAGTACTGTATACTAGTAACCTTAGTGAAAGCCAGCGGTATCCACTTATTCAATTTGCCAGTTGAAATAGGTAAAAATTGTATATTTACCTCTAATTAAATGAACTTGGAATCTATACCAGAAAACATTTGCTGCTATTAAATAGTTTGAACTTTTGTGCTGTAATTACTTAAGTGAATTTAGAAAAAAGTCATAATACTTTATTGCTGCCCCCAATTAGTTAAAATTTCCTACCCTAAAACCAATCTGTGTTTAAAAAGTTAAGTAATCCTGTTCTTTCCTTAAACAAAGCTTTATGTCCTCTAGATAAACAAATCATACCCTGTACCTATCACAAATTGTTCTTAGTTAATATATGTCAATTGTACATGTATACATATATATCCATCACTGTCACCATGCATGCATTTTGAAAAACAAACAAACAAACATTGTACACTGAAGTTCATGAATACACAAAGTCAAGTTGCCAAGTGTAACATATTCTGGATTACACTTTCTCAGTAAATTTCAGATTCTAGAACTACCTTCTCTTCTCAGTAGAATAAACTCTTTAGATGCAGACTTTCAGGATTCTCATTAATTGAACCAAAGATTTCTTTCTAGATTCTATCTAGCAGTTAAATTCCTAGCCTGATTTTCAGGGTGTGAGGAGAGAATGGACCTTCAAGTTCTACGTAAGACGCAGTATGTTTATCCAAGAAACCTATAGATAGTTGTTTCCTAACATCTGTATCACGAAACTGGCCTTAAAGTGGTTGGACTGAAATTTGCCTTCACACTACAGCTGCCTTACTGCTCAAATAGTCGACCCTGCTGTTCCTCAAACTCCTTTCTGATGTGTGCCAAGGTTGCTGGAGCCCACTGCTTACCAGTCTTCCAAAGTACACTCTTGTTGAGTAACTTCGCTGAAAACAACCCAAATCCTGTTAAATATATATTATCTTACCTTTAAAGGGTTTTTTAATAGTTGTAATATAGTTAGGATTGTTCACTACCTGAGAAAACAGGCTTAGATGTTGAGAGGACATTTACTTCTGCAAGGTACCAATGGACTTGAAAGCCTCTTAACCTATTTTTGTCAAAATTATAACCATTGAGATATACATGTCTATAACTTTTTTTGGTGCCAGTTAAAAATCTATTCATTTCACTGTCCTGACTAGTACTTCTAGATTTACAAAACAGATGTACAAATAATTTGTAATTTATATTTCAAAATACCTTCTTGCGTGAGGAGAGTTGACACAGCTTCTTCTAATGTCCTAATGTGCTTTGCAGTCTCTTGCAGAATTAGAGCCTGAAATGAAGAGAAATGCATCATGCGAGATTTGAGCATTATTTTGTCAAATCTGGACTGAAACATTTCAGTCAAATTGGTTGATTGAAATATTCTGATTCCTGATTGGTTGACCGATTAAGAGAGAGAGAGAGAGAGAGGAGGGGGAGGGGTCATACATGCAACATAATATTAATTATCATAGCATCCAGAATTTGTGCAACGATAATTTCTCCAAGTTACCTTTGAAAATTTTCTCCTTGGCAGGTTACAACTGTCGGGGATGACAAACTTTAGCGTGTCATAGCAACTTGAAACACTAGCTCTCCATTTGGCATCACTTTGGCGACGTCTGACTCGCATAGAGTTTGCACCTCTTTTCATTCTCATGTTGTAATTAATCAGTTTGCCCTGCACCTGAAATGCCAAACGTTTTCAGTGTTGGTCTTGTTTCCAAGTTAAGGGTGAAAGTCATAGGATCCCCGCCAGAGGGAATTTTTATACAATATTAAGAAATATAACTATCTAAAATATCTAACTGCAGAAAAACTTATATATTCCCTTAACAATTCAGACCTGTAACTGCACAAGTGATGTATCTTTTCCATTGTAGTATCGGCAGGCGATGTTCATTAACTACCTTCTGACTTGTCGATAATTAAGGTCCATGCATGATTTGTTGCCACACTCATTGTCAAAACAACTTGTCCAAACAACGCCACGACGGTGAAACTACCTTTTTTTCTAAACATGACATCCTTCAGTCTTATATATTAATAAATACACTTCTTAAAACTAACCTATCACTTCATTTCTCTAAAAACTAAAAACAGCGTTATATACATGTATTTTAGGATACGAAATGCTTCCATATATTTGTAAAAAAAGGTATTAACATGTGATATATTACGGGTGAATCGGTACGTTCAATTTATCATATTTTGTCTAACTGGATCAAAGTCCTTCGACTACAGAGAGAAACTACACAGTATAATGAGTATTGGTCTTAATAATGGCAGCTTCCGAGATTGATTTTATTCTTATCTAGACGTTTAGGCTAATATTCTTAAACCACACGATTTGGGAAAAGTAATCTTATGTGACTAAATGTGAAAACAACATTTGTACGAACATAGCAGCATTTATAATGTTCGGAATATGAACGGGACTACCCTAATTTTATTTCCATATAACAGGACCGAGGAGTCGGTAGTCTAAACTTAATTACTGTCGAACCGAAATTTTTTACACGGCTGAAAATATTCTTTAAGTCTTTAGAAAATGAAGACTGTTTCTTTTCGTTATTCCGTTTCCATCCATTTAACACTATGAAAGAACTGCATAGTGTAAACCTTTCACATCGTAATATGTGAAACGTCGACGTGTGACTTGCCCAAATTTGGCATGTTCACTTTCGCGGCAAATTCAAATTTGGTCGTCTGTTGAAAAATGTTTGCACGAAAGATTCCACAGGACACTAAATCATCATCGTCCAGCAAGTTACTTCTTCATCAATGGCTGTTTACATCACTGGTAAACAATTAGTCACTGTCACTGCCTGTTTGCAGACATTTCACAAAAATCAGTTTGTGTTTACAAACAGGGAGCACTGACTGCTGGTCACGTGCCATAGGTTCCCACGGTGTTAAAATACGCTAACCAAGACATAATACTATCGAAGATTTGTCATAATAGATGATGAAAAAGAGAACATTAATTACATATGTTTAAACATTAAAGGCACATCTTCACGTCCCAAATATAAGCATTAACTACCAACATTGAAAAAGCAATATCTTACCTACAAACGATCTACGTCCAGACACGACTTCGTTCGACGGATAGTGACAGTTGCATCATGTGACCGTGTGACGTAATGTATTTGAATTTGATTGGTTTAATGTGCATCCCACGTGATGCTGTTCGGTCGCAGACGATCCTCTGCAATGTACAAACATTGTTTCGCGGGAGACTTGAATATGACTTGAGGGCAGTGTGACCAGTGGATATTTTGAGTGACTATTTCATAAAAAAAAAGTGTTTCAGACATATAATTTATTCACTTCTATTTATTCTGAAATATGTAGATTTTTTAACAGACGATTGACATTTGACGATTTTGACCGATAGTAGATCTAGTCAAAATACAGAAGTCTTCACATTCAATCTACTATTTCGAGAAGAAATTGGCAGAACAGAATGGCAGCACCAAAAACATGCACTAGCAACCGCAATAAAATATTATTGGCCACTTATATTTTACGACAACATAAATAAACTTATACCAATACTCCTTGTTAAATATGCGATTCGGGTGATTATCTATCGTAAGTAAACCCCAAAACAAAACAAAATTGACTTCTCATAGACTGTTGAAGTACGCTTCATAGTCCTGCATGTCTACTGTCGTATAAATGTATTTCGACATCAAAACAGACAGACTGCCATATGTGCATAAAACAAATATATTTTTTCTCATAACACCTGTTGGAGAAAAAGTGAGTCTCTCAATGTCTCATTTCAAGAAAAATAGCCAAACATGTGTTAATTCATATAAAATTCGATTGGTATTCATCGCTAATGCAAACAGAAAATGTTCTCGTGCAATGACTGAAAATACGTATACATGTCGTGCGTAGTTCAGGAGTACTTTAGATGATTAATTGTGTACATAGAATCCACAATGTTGCAGAGCAGCGTGGCGTCATTTGAATTTGTATAACAATGTACTGGCTGCACACACTCAAGACAGGCGTATGATTGGCACATATTGTTGTGCTTCAATTTTTGCTTACGAAAGCCCTCTTTTGCAAAAATGACAATTGTTTTTAACCAATACTTTATTGGACGAAGGGAACCTTTGTGTGATATAGTGTACGATTAATTTGAAGACCTTTATAAAAATTAAGTGGTTATTGCAAGTTCTCAGTTTCAAAGTCGTAGCTGTTTTTGTAGCCCTTTGCTGGGTACGTCATGCCAGTATAAAGAGTTGGAAACACAACATTGAATCTGTGACATCACTTAGGGTGTCACTTAGATCACGTAGGATGATAATTTACCTTGTTATATCAGAGGCCTAATTCAAAAGGAACGGGAGTATTTTCATGGAATAAACCCAACAATCGGATGCATCTCAATGTGGTGCCAGTCCAGATTTGAAGTGGTAATTCTTAGGTCCGCAGACTTAAATTCATTCTCTGGTAACTCATGAATATATTTATTGAAAGATGAGGATCCTCAATTTTGTCTATCCCTTGTGTTGAGAGACACAATCAAGCAAGTCAGCCATGATTTGTTTTATACTCATCACAAAGGACCTGTAGGCAAACGTTTAAAGCTTAGAAGTCTTGAAGTCCAAGAGATCTTAAAGTCCATGGAGTGAGATAAATACTAAGCGTACACAAAATGTGGTAAAATATCAAAAAAGATTGAAATTTATTTTAAAAACGTTTTGTTTACGTTAATTGGTATGGTTCCAAAAACGTCTAATTTACTGGATTGACCGCTCCCGACTCGATTGGACGGATCCTTCAGAAGTGTGTCGTTGGCCATGAAAGCAAACAGAAACAGGGAGCAGCATCTGTGCGGTTCAAAGTGGACACAACAAACGTGTCTCTGTACAGGGATATGACTGAAATATTTCTAAAAGACGTTTATTCCATATGGATTTTAATATTTCAAAAAGTCATCTCACGATCTCGCAAATATATTTCACACTCTTAAAGAATATTTTTAAGAAAACATATCTGTACTGCTAGTAGTTTTCATGAATTGGTGAAGTCAAAACGAAGTGTCAATATATAGAATTGACCAGTTACAAGGAAGTTGTAGGCATGTACATCTGTATGCAGTGACCCACACTTTAGATACCTGTTTTTTCGCTCAATACTCCGACTGCAATAGTCTAGGAACGGCATTGTGTGGGTCTATAGATGGGCTACAATTTGACATTAATACACATCTAAAATATTCAGCCACATGCTCATCGTGACATGGAAATATTGTTTGTTTGCAGTTTAACCATTGTGCAACCATTTTGTGATGGTACAAATACACATTAAGACAAGTTCAACCCACTTTTCAGGGCGAACATGTCACCCACATAAACTGTACTTACTGGAAAGGTTCCCTTAAGACTTCTTCTGGAGAAAATTATTTCAAAAGAAACATTCTGTCTCTACTGCATTTCATTATAAAGTTGTTCTATGATGCATGAAAGTATGTAATGTTTCGTATCTTCAACAACTGCATACTGTGTCTCAAGTGCTAGTCTTGGATATACAGATTTCATCTTCTGGGTTGGTTACACTCCCATCTCGCCTGTGAAAACGTACTATTTACCTCAAAACTACTTCCAGTAATACATAGATAGTCTCAACAGCTGTTAGAGGTGTACATATCTAATAATGTATGTAAACTAGACTTACTAGACTTAAATTTGTATTAATCCAATGGGTTAATCAAAATGTTTCTTTTTAACTGTCATCCTCCTAAATACTACACAAGCATGTTTATGTACAGTTGTGGAGCGGGCAAGTTTTTAATCATCTTTATCCTACTTTTAACATTCCATCAAGAGACCATAAATACTTTGGCATATTGCATTCTAGTTACAATCCAGAGCACTATTTCATCACAATGTCCCTCAAGAGTTCATTTCCATAACATCCTACTTGGTGTATACCAAGGCAAGATATCCAAAATATGTTTATGTCCTTATATCTCATCCAAGACAAAAGCATGACACAAGGCATATGGGTTGATCATGTTTATTGCATGTAGACATGAGAGAAGAACATGTACTATAGCACAATCCATATACAAAAGTCCCTCACTACAACACACAACATTGCACTGCCAATACAATGCATCAGACTAACTCAGCCTCAGAGTCAGAATACAAAACATTATCAAAAAATTAAAAACTGCACAACCTTCTTACAACACGGGTAGAGAAGGTGTCCTTGCATGGAAGATATGACTGATACATCCCTCAGTTCTACCCATGAATGTAGTGGTCATATAGCCTAAAGGTTAAAGGGTTAATCTCTGCCAGGCAGGTCCAGCTTCAGTTCCCCACATGGTTATACCGTTTTTGATGCCTGATGTGCATTTATTTGAAAGTTGCTAAAATGTCACTGCTGTTAAGAGCATGGCCCTCAACCAGCCATCAAACATGCACCAATTTCTCCAAAAGGGCATGTCAGTATCAATTGGTAAAGTTTAAAAATGGGAGAAAAACATGGTTCAGAACAACTCCAGCCAATGGTTTTACAACAGCAATAGGATGCTGAATTGAAGAGCAAACAGTGTATTCCTTTGGTGAGAGGATGGTGGGGTTGTCTTGGGGTTAAAGAGTTTGCTTGTCATGCTAAAGACCTGGGTTTGATTCCCCACATGGATTGATTGCGTGAAGCCCATTTCGACTTCCCCTCACTGTGATACTGCTGGAATATTGCTAAAAGCAATATAAAACCATTTTCATTCATCTTCAGGGAGAAATGGACAGAGCATATGAACTTCTGTCCATATAAGCTAAGAGGCCGGCTGTTGAAGACAACTGTCGCCATAGGATGCGCTGTTCTGGCAATGTACATGGGTGAACTAACACTTCATAATTCCTTACAGTTATTTATGATTCATACATGTTCATTATGAACAAATCTTACATGTCACCCATTGTATGTGCTATAGTGAGGGGCCACACAATAAACTAAACCTAACATTTGCTTCATATCTGTGAAGAATTTCATTCCTCCATTCTCTCAAATGTGGTACTTTCAAACTTCCAACAGAACCAGACAATTTATCCACTGGGGCTACAAACCTGTTTTTTGCTCTTTGCCCAGGATATTTCTTTGTTTTTTTTAAAGCCAAGATTAGTTTGTACATCTGGTTGTAGTTCATAAACCACGGAACAGCTGACTTGGTCTTACCACAGCTGAATGTCACCAATAAATACTGTCTGACTTTAGAGGCAAAAACCCAGATAACAAACATTGGAGTATGTTCCATTTCCAGTGCAAACAAACCTTCAACCACAAACACATGTCCATCAACTCCAAAATATTTAGTGTCCCTATTTCTGGCAAAACTCTTGACCTTGACATCTATAAGATGGAAAATTGACAGTACTCACACAAACAGCTGGAGCAATACTCTCCTTTCCTAATGAAGGAAATTGAATCTGTACTAAATCTGGCCAAGCTTGGAAACTATTTAATACCCTATATGTTGTTTTATTTTGTAAACTGACAACAGACCATAACTATCCTTGTTCTGTGATCTTCACATTTATCAGTGACACTGACTTCACTAAATACTTTAACAATACTGGATGTATGAACAAAGAAAGACCACAAAATGTGGTAAACACGTTTAAAAAAATCCTAGAAATGTGTCCCTGTATTACACAATTCTGAAAAACAGTGTTTACATGAGACTACCTTGAAATAAATATTTCTGAATGTCATTCTTCACAAACTTGGCAAAGACAGGTATAAATGCATTAAAACATATTTGCACTGTCTTCAATTAAAGTCATGATTGTGATTTTCAGTTACTGATCATGACAATAACAGTACAGGTTCTTCCAAGATGACCGTCAGTCACACTGACAGTTGGTAATAGACCAGCTATTTCTAACTGTGTTTCAGCATTTTGGTTTGTGTACATCATGGGTAGGTGAATCAAAGACTTCAGAATACAGACCACAAACTTTTCCTACCTCACATTATTTGGTATTAGCCGACCATGACATTAAACCAGCTGACCCTATCCCAATCAGGCTCTTGAAATCATATATCACTTTGAAAATATGAATGATACTACTTTCAAACATCTTAATCCCCATACATAGGGCTATACTCACTGCTTCACAAGAGTGAGTGAGTGAGTCTGTTTTTATGCCACTTATAGCAACATTCCAGCAATATTTCAACAATATTTCAGCAAGTGAAACCAGAATTGGGCTTCACAAGAACAATCAACAGACATGTTACCATTTGACACTTTTTCAAACTATGCACAATATTTTTCAATAAAATACAGATTTTGAAATTACTTTAAGGGGAGGGGGACAAAAAGTCTTGGGATTTTGGCTAATACCCAATAATGTACAATAAGTCAGATGTAGCACAAACCAAGTTTCAACAACTTTGCAGTGATGTGAGCTGCCTAGTGTGCTTCTGAGCTCAAAATCCTTTTAGAAAAGACAGCAAAAGCTGAACATGGTGCAAAATTGTCTTGAACATTTTGAATATTGAGTAAAAGGACTAGTGACTTGTTGGAATATGATATAGATGACTAATATCAATGTTTCATTGTATATCATCATAGTAATTCACCCCTGACTTGAACCTTTTCCAGAACAAAGAGGCTGCATTTAGTTTGAACACAACACTTTACTAAGAAACGAATGCAATATCTGTACAGAACACTTTCTCTATAACTACATTCAACATCAACTGAGGGCGTGTCACTAGAAGCAATCACACACAAAAGCCTGGGAATTAAGTCTTGGAAGATTAAAATGTCAGGAATGGAAGGCTTTGGCAGGATGAAGAACTGTACTGGAGCATGACAATATACTGGCACGTCTGTCTTGAAGTTGTAGAATAAACGAAAAATAAACATAGCTTAAAATTACAAGAGCCTCTGACAATTAATAGAAATATAAACAAGATATAGAAATGGGTGCATAACTTTATAAAAATCTAAAAGAAAAAAGAAAAAAAAAATGGCTAAATTTGTCCTAACTTCTTACCGCAATACAGACAAGTCCATTACTCTAGCATGACTATCAAATATATTGACTAGCTTGAGTGTTTTTATCTACAGCTGTCAATATAACATAACTGGAATGGTCACAAAATCTGAAATGCAGTGCTGTTATCAGACTACAGAAGCCTTGTATTTCATCACTGTGAGTTGGAAGCATCTTGAACTCATGTAAAGTTTTCTGTCAGTATAATGACTGTTTCCTGAGCTAGGGGATTTCAGATACAGGATAGATTCCTCTTCTTATGTGGAACCCAAAGATCAACTGATTTATACATATCCTTGTATTTCTAACAGGGTCTATTTCTATAGTACTGAGCATCATTTCTGCTATCTTGGCTCCACAAAAGAACAGGAAAAATAGGACCAGATGACATCATCTGAATGGCATATTCACGAAGGATAAATATTTTTCGTTTAGACGACAAAAAGTTTGAATTTTTATTAAAAAAATAATATATATATTATCAGACAGAAAAATGAATCCCAATATGACAGAGACAAATGTGCAAATGTCCTGCTTAGCTGGCAGCTGAATTTTACATATTTTTTAAGTTCAAGAAATGACAATGAAATATTTCTGAGAAAGACGTGAACTAAGTACTACCTCGTTGTTTGTGGGTTTAGCAAGGTGCAAACTATTTTCCTCCAGAAACTCTTTACTATGAGGACAAAACAGGAATATAATCAAGTTGCCAGTATATGTCAGGTCCTTTAAGGTTCTCAATTCCCTTTGACCATGATCAAGTTGGATAAACTTGCTCACTACGTTATCGCCATGAGCTGCCATTTTCACAACACAGCAAAGGATACAAATCTGTTTGTTTCAACAACATGACAGGTTTAATGAAAATGATAAAAAATATTCCATACAAGTTACACATCCCTATTTCACTTATCAGCTTGCATGATTTAATAAACACTGAACAAAACTCATGAGAGTCATGACCGAAAACTTTTGTATAAAACTAACATTTAAGTAGAATCCATTCATACATGAGTTGTGATTGCCTTCAGAATTCCCATTCATCAAATGTGGCCTGGACATTTTTAAAGGAATTATATCTGCAAAAGGAAATTACTTCAATATTTCATCCAGGATAAACTGCTTGAGTGAAGCATAGATTAAAGAAAACTGATGGGGGAGGGGGAAAAATAATTTCTTATAGTATGGAATATAGTTTTATGAAACTAGAAACATGATTGGAATACAGTTCCACATGAAAATCCAGGCCTATTTAATAGTTCACCACTTACTGCCTAAGCCCTGTTCCATGGAGAACACGATGATCGTAAGCCTATGGTTAAAGTATGCGAATGACAACCACCTGAGTGCTAAGATCACTTTGTGGAACGAGGTCCTGGTACATGTCATCAAGACCAGTGGCTAGAGTTAGGATTGCAGTGTTTTGAACAAGAATAAATTTGTTCCACCCAGGAAAACAGACAAACTTCATCAACAAACTGATATGTAGCCATGCTTTCATGCCCTGGAAATGGAGGTCATGTGACCCTGCAGGTAACAATGGTAGATGATAAATCTATTTATCTCACATGTCTGACGTGGTAACATGCTTCCTAGAAAACAACTCCAAGTAATAATATTAACAATGATCGATTATCTAAATGAAATTGCAAGAATGTTTTTGCACAAAACTAACATACTCTCACTCCATAGTTGTCAGTTGGTCTAGTTCCACACTGGATAAAGTCGTAAACCAATCCGTTACCATGGTTAAAGGAACTGATGAATTTACATCGCAGTTGTGCTGTACAATATCTTCCTGGATGAATGGCATCAACACTGATTTATATATATATATATATTTACACACACACAGTTTCACCATGGTATAAGATGTGACCAAACAGGCAGTAACAGTTTATGATATTGGCAGGTTCCAAAGTGACTGCCTACCAGGTGCCTGTCACCCCTTCAAATACCATGTCGACTGATCACATCACAGCAATGGACGAGTCCAAAATGTCACATAGGTGAGAGGCAGTCATATCATGTCACCGAGCACTCACACATTTATTTGCTACATCAATATATGATACAATAAGTTAATGCTATCGAGATGGTTTCCCCTTTAGTCTTTCACCATTTGCTTTTGAATCGTCTTTGGATTTCTTCTTAACTTCTTTGTGTGGTTTCCGACCCTTGCGCACTTTGTTAACATATGCATCCACAAGAGCCCTTATCTTCACAGGGTTAACATCCCCACTCTTGCTATGGCACACCTGGAACAGATTTACTCAAAATCAACATTTGACAGAAGCCACACTAATTCCTGTAATACCTCTGTCCACCTGTAAGGAGGATAATTGCACCTCTACCTGTAAAAGCCAAGAGGCCATCTGTGTATGATCTCACCTGTGAAAAATAGGCTATTTGTGTTCCCAACTGTAAGAGTGAGTGAGTGAGTGAGTGAGTGGAAATAGTTTTACGCAGCAGTTTATCAGCATTCCAGCAATACACAGCTGTCGGTGAATAATCAAGTCTGGACTAGACCATACAGTGATCAACAGCATGAGCATCGATCTACACACCAACAGTTACAGAGTCAACTTACATCCCCACCTCTGAAAGAGAGGCTACCTGTGTCTCTCTACCTGTAAGAGGGAGGCTACCTGTGTCTCTCTACCTGTGAGAGGAAGGCTACCTGTGTCTCTCTACCTGTGAGGGGAAGGCTATCTGTGTCTCTCTACCTGTGAGGAGGCTACCTGTGCCTCTCTACCTGTGAGAGGAGGGCTATCTGTGTCTACCTGTAAGAGGGAGGTTATCTGTGTCTCTCTACCTGTAAGAGGAAGGCTACCTGTGTCTCTCTACCTGTAAGAAGGAGGCTACCTGTGTCTCTACCTGTGAGAAGGAGGCTGCCTGTGTCTCTCTACCTGTGAGAGGAAGGCTATCTGCGTCTCTCTACCTATGGGAGGAAGGCTATCTGTGTCGCTCTACCTGTAAGAGGAAGGCTACCTTTGTCTCTGTACCTGTAAGGAGGCTATCTGTGTCGCTCTACCTGTAAGAGGGAGGCTATCTGTGTCTCTCTACCCGTGAGAGGAAGGCTATTTGTGTCTCTACCTGTGAGAGGGAGGCTATCTGTGTCTCTCTACCTGTAAGAAGAAGGCTATCTGTGTCTCTCTACCCGTGAGAGGAAGGCTATCTGTGTCTCTCTACCTGTAAGAGGAAGGCTATCTGTGTCTCTCTACCCATGAGATGGAGGGTATCTGTGTCTCTCTACCCGTGAGAGGAAGGCTACCTTTGTCTCTACCTGTAAGAGGGAGGCTTTGAATCACTGTTGAGAAAGTGGTTACCTTTGGCACAGCCTTCCTGAGAATCTCCTTATATTCATCTTTATTGATCTTCTTGCTACTGTAGAAGGGTTTGATGGCCAACTTCACTTCATCAACAACCCGTTCCTGGAGGTGCAGCTTCTTCAAGTACTAAACAATTGGAAACACTGTAAGTAACATATCTGGGCAGTAGGGTATGTCATCATATTTCTTACAACACACAATATAGTGTCTAACTGTTGGTTATTGCTGTACGCAGCAAAATTCAAGCTATATTTGTGGTCAATTAATAATCAAGTCTGGATCAGCCAATCAAGTAATAGACATGAGCATCGATCAATGAAACAGGGTCACATTGACATTTATCAAACATGTCACCGAACCTTGCCACCAAATCATATATGCTGCCTTTTTCAATCTACAACTTATTGTTTTGGATGTTATGTTTAGGCTGATATCCTACTTTTTGGGTACAATCAGCAAATCAAGGCTGATGGATATACATTAACATAGAATTGGTTTTTAGTTTTACGCCGCACCCAGCAATATTCCAGCTATATGGCATTTACATAGAAGTGAGGATTTACATACATTATAGAATGAATCCCATACTTTCAAAACAAAAGCACAGGTGTTAAATACTGAAATTCCAACATGCGTATCAGCACCTTAAGAACTCTTTTACCTGAACTCGTTTTATTTACTTGCCTTGTATCCTTATCCGGGGAGGTGACCAATCAATCTATGGTCTTCCCAGCTTATGCAACTTCCACTTATTTGAGTAACATTGTGCATGACAATTAGTACATACAGGAAATGCTTCAAGCGTATTTTGGATCCTGCTAATGCCATGTGCTTATTCATTTATGTTGCTCAAACTTTTTATCACTTATTATGTAATGTATCACTGAGAACAATACCGAAGAATAACCTGAACCCATGATCTAGAAAATCTTGTCCAGTAAATCATGGAATATGTAATAAAACATGTGTTGGTAAGCTTTGTAAGTGTGTGTATTATACTTATATACTCAGTCAGTCATACCTTGTCTTTATTTGTGAGGTCTGCAGCTGATGATGGCTGATCATCCTGAGTTGAGGACAGCTCCTGGACGGTTTTCTTAAAAGTTTTTAAGTCAACTGTCCTCTTCTTAGGTTTTTCATCAGGGTCAGTATTCATGCAGTCAGGTGGGGTGGGCAGTTCCAGTTCACAATCATCATCTAGCGGAGACATGTCCATGTCCACAACCTCAGTAGTCTCCACAGACTCCTGTGCTTTCAGTAAAGCCCCTTTCCCAAACAACTGTGGAGGAAGTGGCACCTTAAAGATGCCATTCCCTTTCCCACTGGGGGAATTCATTGCAGATTTGTCTTTTTCAAGAGCCGCAAGCTGGGCTTGAGCACTTAGTAATTTTGAGATCTCTTCTAACTGTTCCAGCTGAGATTTTGGAGCCTGGGGCCCAGGTGGTGGTCTTAGTGGGTTTGGCAGTAGAGGGCGAATAGGGTTCATCTTCACCTGCACTGGAGGTGGGTGGTTGGGATCTGGCGGGAGGTGCATGTTAGGTGGGAAGGGAGGACGTGAATGCTCTGGACCCATGGGGTCGAAGCCACCGTTCATCACGTTGCCCCCCGTGGGTATTCCCCCCGGGCCAGGGGGCATACGTGCACCAAATCTGTTCTGCTGTAGCTGCATCATGCCCCCGGGGGGATTGACTTGCCAACCGAACCGAGGCATGGTCCCCGTCGGGAGGCGTGGGAATCTACCTGGTTGGGCTTGTGTAAAAGGGGGTGGCTGATTTAACATAACTGGGTTCATGAGAATTTGTCTCTGGGGCAAACCTGGTTGAAGTCTGGGATGTAGCATGCCGAACGTCACAGCAGGCAGAGGAATATTTTGTGGCTGCATAACCCCTGGCTCACTTGTCAGTATATATGCATTCTCACTTATAAAAGGCCCCTGTCCATGAGCATTTTGCATGAGCTGTGGCGGAAGGTCAGGTGATGCACTGTTGGGCACAGCACCTTGAAAGTCCACTGAGATTCCCTTATCTACTTCCTGCTCCTCATCTGTTGGGTGAGCAGGGTCATACACAGATGGCTCTTTGCCAAATATACCACCCTGCTTTATCAACTGCTCAGACACCTTACTAGTGTTAATGGGCTTCAACTGAAGACGGACAGGTTTTTCAGTTTTAGATTCTGACTTTTCACTCTTAGTTGCCAGTTTATCACTCTTTGACTTTTCACTTTTGCTTTCTGAATTATCACTTTTAACATCAGGCTTATCATCTTTAATGTCCAGATTTTCAGTTTTCTTTGCCAAGTCGGGCTTTGCACTTCCGCTTGGCCCAAAGGATGGCAGAGGTATATTTTCATGGTCCTGCTCATCTTCATCATCACTAAGAACTATAGGGTCATCTGTGAAAGATACAGGCACTAACTTGGGTGCACTATGATTGACTTTCACCGAGGAATACTTGGTATTTTCCCTCTCCGCTTCATCTCCAGATCGAATCTTCTTGTACTCACTCCTTGAACCTTCCCTTTCACTCTTTCTTTTATAAGATCTTTCACTATCACGATTTTGTTTAGAAAAGCTGTCTCTTTCAGAATATTTTCTAGGACTGTGAGATCGAGAACGACTTCTGCGACCTCTACGTTCACTACTACGGTCTCTACTACGATCACGATCACGTCTCTTTTTCTTGTGTGACTTTTCTCTTTCATATGATCTTTCACGAGAATATGAACGTTCTCTACGCTTTTTGCGAGATGATCTTTCACGTGACCTTGACCTTCTACGGTCATGTGACCCAGATCTATCCTTTCTATCTCGGGACTTACTTCTAGATCTAGTGTCTTTCCTTCGTTTATGCCGAGATGAACTTTCATATTCACCTCGTGACAGTTCTTTTCGGCTATGTTTATCACGTGATCGCTCTTCTCGATCATCACGTCTTTCTTTATCCCTTCTTTCATAGTCTCTTTCTCTTTTATCATACTTAGAAGACCTATCTTTTGACTCTTTGCTCTTATGAACAGATTCCTTCTTTTCAAATGCCCGGTGACCATGGCCTTTTTCATCTAAACGTGACAAAACTGTCCTTAAGTCAGCAGCAGCATCTTTATTTCTGTAACTCCTCTTCTTGGGAATACGTGGAAATTCAGAAATGGGCACTTTGTTTTCCTGTTCCCTGGTTATTTCAAAGTCAGACTCATCTGTGTCCCATCCTCCTAGATTTGACCCCATTGACCGAGCTTGGATCTCTTCTTCAATTTCACCCTCTTCATCACACATTACCTCCTGTTCCTCCTCCTCTTCAACCTCCTCTTCATCATTTTCTTCTTCTTCACCATCACCATCCTCCACTTCTTCTTCCTCATTTTCAGCAACCTCTTCCTCCTCGACTTCTTCTTCTACCTCCTCTTCCTGACCCTCTTTGGCATCTTGTGAATTTGTTTCAGTTTCCTCTACTTCCTCCACAGTAGCATTCTCCTCAGTGTCGTCCTCTTCCTTCTGACTGTCTTCATCGTCTCCACCTTCATCGATCTGCAGAGGTTTTTCTGAGTCAATGGAAGTGTCATCCAGGGCGTACTCCATTACTTCACTTTGGGACTCAGCATCACATTCGTCCAACTTTGCTTCAGTAATTTCACTACTGGCCTCAAAAATATCACGTTGGCTCTTGATACCTGACATGGAGTCACCCTCAAACTCATCCTCTTTCACGCAATTCTTATCTGTTTTCACTGACTCCTTTACATCATCCCCATCAAGATTAGAACAATCACCATCTTGCTCAGTCTTATCCACAGCATCTTCCTTTCCAATATCCTCCATAGCAGTACCCGTCTCATCTTCTCTGTCTTTGGCAATGTCCATTTCGGCTTCCACTTCTGTTGGTGAGGATGGATCATACACAGCCTCAGGTTTTCCTGTTGAGGCTGGCGAGTCATCTGTGGGGTCAAACGGATCGTACTCAAAGCCTATGGAGGCTTCTGGAACTAGGTGGCTAGTACTAGAGGACTGAGTTTCAGCTGGACCTTCATCCTGGGCTTCACCTGTTGGGTGACAAGGATCATACTCATCAATATCCTTCTTTGAGCATGTGTTCAACTTAAAAGTGTGGCTATCTTTTAGACGAACTTCTGCCTTTGGGACTGGTTTGTTTGCAACAAGAGAACCTGAAAGAAACAGATAATATTTGTTCATCATGGCAACTCATACATACAATACAATAAAAAATGGGAACAAATCACCTACATGATGGACTTGTGAGTGTCCTTGACGATTCAGGAATGTTTTGGTTATTTATTAAAGTCAACCATTAATATACTAGTCTGATAAGATTTTGAGTGAAAATATGGTTTTATGAGGCATTTGTTGATGACTAGCATGAACCTTAAGGCGAGGACCCACCATCTCTCTTGATTGTGACATCCCCACTCTTCATGTTGAGCATGCTCTGACTTTGCATGATGCAGCCTAGGATATCAAAGGTGGAGCTACTTGCAGCTGCAGGCTCGACCACATGGGTGGACGGAGTTGACACTCTGACAAATACATTAATGGCATCAGTTGGAGAATTATACAAATGTACATTGAAATAATATATATCTGCTTCTGTAAATATGCAAATACTTCTACTGACTGATCTAAACATGAACACTTGCTAAGAAGGGAGATAACTCTAAAAGTACTCGAAGGAAGATCTTGTTTGTTACTTGTGAAATACCATTCTCTTCCCACAGAGGTTACTTGTCATATCTTCCTACGAACCTCTGTTCTAATACGGCCATATTTCGCGGTTCTCATAAAATCCCCTAGCGGCAAAAAATGGCAGCAGATTTATCTCCCTTTTTATTCTGTCCAATCAGAACATGTATTACATCGATCTAGATTCAACTTTGACAAATGCAAGCAATGTGGAGAAACAAATACTTCATGACTGAGTTCTGTCTAGAAGAAACATTTGAGTATCGCGCTCGGGAAGAGGTTCTAGTGTTCACGATGCATCCAGAAATTACTGAGATCTTGGGAACGATCACTTTTGAAACAAGGTCGCTGATTGCACAACTATATCTGATTGCCTCCAATCACCAGTCTTGAACACTCGCACCATGAAAGGGTCGTATTAGAACAGAAGTTAGGTAGGAAGATATGACAAGTAACCTCTGTGGGAACAGAATGGTGAAATACTTGTGGGCAGAAAAACTGATTGATAACTGGAACAACATTTGACACTGACATGTCATCAAGTAAGTCACAAACCTGGCCACCTGACTGTGGGCCAGGGCCTCCTTTCACCAAGCAAGTCATCAAGATAACCTTAATGCAATGTTAAAGAATGAGAGTAATGGTTAACCTCAGGAAAGGAGGCTTCATGAAAGGTGCCCAAAATAAGCCCAAGATACATATAGGGCTATCCCAAAGGTAGTGAGTGTATGAGTGAGTCAATTGGGTTTTACTTCACTTCCCTTTATATTCCAAAAGTAACATGGAGGATCGGCTTCCATGTATTGTAACCATGTTGGGAATTGAACCCTGTCTTTTGCTGTGACACATGGGCACTTTAACAAGCAAGCTACTCCACTTCCTATAGGTAAGTTTTAAGCATACCTATAGTTAAGCTTTAAGTGGACTTATATGTAAGTTTTTAAGTGTAAAAGTCATCTGAACTTACTTGGGTATTCTCACCCTACCAACAGGGCGATGTGACTTCAATGACAACACAGAATACTTGGTGAGACGGCCGACCTTGCCACTTCCACTTCCACTTGGCTGAACTTCAGTCGATACATCATCGCTGCAAGTAATAATTGGATAAAAGACAACTACAACTACTTTCTTTCGAAACTAGACCACTGTTATTACAGGATTATCAGTAATCCTGCAGCTGTTCAACCGTCCGATTTAAAAACATAATGTCATTACAGTGCAGTTGCATAAGGCATTGTCCTGAAAGGACTTGCAACATATATTAAATTTGGGATTTCACTTTCAAAGTGAAGTACAAATTCTAGTATTTTTTGGTTGAGTCCCATCTGGGATTCGAACCTGCACCTAATCGCCAATACACAAAGTCTAGCCCGCTGAGCCACTGCGACTTCCATTTGAAAGGACTTGTCCTGACGGTGAAATGTGTGAATCAACAAGGCTGGACTCTACTTACTCTTGGAAATGATCTAGATCATCCTTATGGCCAAGAATGGAGAATCCACCAGACTCAGCTTGGTGTTGTGCCAGAGTCTTCTCCATGGGCAACTTCTGCATAGGTATAGAGAGACCCGATGGGGGTTTGGATAGACCAAGACGGCCTGCGATGCGAGACTTAACCGTGGTGGAGGCTGGGGCTGCTGTTCGCGGGCTGCCTCTCTTTAGCTGAAACAGTAGTTGCTAGACTGACACTTCTAATTTGCACTAAGGAAAAGTGACAAGAGTCATTAGATGACATGTTCCTGCTGACCCAACAATTTTGAAAGAACAAATCATCTGACAGTTACTTAAAGTCCACCTCGATGTTTTTTTTGAGACTAAGTCCAAATCATTTCCATAAATCATGAAAAACATAAATGCCTAAAAATCTGAAAATAGCAAAAGGCATCACATCGAGATATGCCTCATAAATATGTCTATTTTTCTGAAAGATATTAAGAAGCTTGCAAGTGAAGTGGAAATGAAGCCCATCTCTCCCTTCTGAATCTAAGTCCGAAGTGTTTCCATGGAAACAGGGACAGATGAAAATGACAAACAGCAAAAGGCACCACTTTGGGACCAGCCTCACATATCTGCTAAGTTCTAAGTTTTGCTTAAGGATATCAAGAAGTGTTCACGTTGTGCTCCGGAAATCAAACCCACTCCTCCCTTTTGAGATGAAGTCTGAAGGATTTCCATGGAAACTAACAAACAATTAAAATAACAAAAGTTTGTAAATAACAAAAGCACCACCTTAGGTATTGTTTGGTATATCTACCAATTTTTGTTGAAAAACATTGAACAGACGGATAGACGAGGGGTCGACTATATCCTCCCTGCACTACATGCCAGGGGAATCAAAGTCCAAAGATGGTAGGCCTCACAGACTATTACCATTAGGAAATTACAACTCCGTACGCAATGCTTTAATTTTGCTACCAATTGATACTGGCACTTAATATGGCTGACAGAAAATGTCAACATGGTAAATAGTTTCGCTTTGTTCAAACAGGACTAGTTTCAAACTCCAAGGAATAGACAACCACACCCCCCCCCCCCCCCCCGCAAAAAAAAAAAAAAAAAATACACATTCTAATTTCTGAGGATATTAATAAGAAATGTATGTTTTTGTTATATGTGACATTGTTTTAGGTAGGTTGAAGCAGCTTTTATGAAAGTGAGTGTTTGTTAACCACACCTAGTGTCATTCAATCAGTCAAGTCAAAGTTTCAGATTAAATTTCATGTAAGTTGCCTCTTACATTCAGTAATGGTTTGCTTTGACCATCCAACTTCGCCACATTTCAAGACTTCTCACTGGATGCTTAAGTGGGAACTAAACAGCCTACTAAATGTCCTATTTTCCTATGATAATCAGGTATTCAATGCCTCTTCATATAAATACTGACCACAAGAACATACAAAAAGACGCCATGTTTCACCTTTCGCTTGTTTATGCCCTTCCTCTTCCGCTTCCTCCGCTTGCCAACTGTTTTCTTACTAGTTTTAGTGCTTGTGGATTTAGTTTTCCGCTTCTTTGGACTCTTACGTTTTCGGGTTCTCCGTCTAATGATCTTTTTCCGGCGTTTGATAGGAGATTTTTTCTTTGCAGGTGATGCTGAGGTTTGACTTGTTGAAGCAGTGGACACACCTTCTTCCTGTATTTCAGAACATTAAGCATGGTGACATTAACCATTAAACTCTATAGAGGTAACGACTTGAATTCTATGCATTTTCTGTCAATTGTTGATTGATAGTAGATTACTGTAAACGGACATTTTCCGCTGAAGCGGATCCAATGCCAAATTTAGATATAAGTTGGGTGCTGAAACAGAATTATGAATACCGTTTATTGATTGAACCTTCTTGTATGTAAGGATGGGAACACTTTAAGACAAATCTGTTCCACCAAATCTCGACAGTGTATTTCTCTACATATTGAAGATACTGAGAGTGAGGAAATAAGTGTCTTGAAAACATCCTGTTCTTACATCAGATGAAATGAGTTCTGGTGGTATCCGTAATGCCCTCTCAACACGGGTTTGTCTGATCCGTGTCCGCACTCTTTCACTGACTAGAGTACGAGCTATGAGGCGACGTCGGGGGCGAATTTCTACATCTTCCTCTTCACTTTCTTCAACAGCACCTACAGCATCAATAAAACAGTGTCTGTGTTTGAAGAAACATGTCTCCATCAGCAAAATTGTAGCTATGCTGAAAGAATCAGTAACAAGGGCAGTACCGGACAATCACATGATTGACGTGACGTGCATGATACATTCAACTGGCATATATGTCATGCATCCTACCAATTCATGGAGTCCGACATCCTCATCTGTTTTGTAGCCTTTCCTCAGGGCATAAGTGTAGGATATAACATGACCTGCCAGAATTATTGAAAAGTAAGCAGAGGGACGTTAATAAGATAATGCCCAGAGCGTAGGGATATTGTTTAGATAATTGCATGAGGAAGCGAGATTGTATCAGATTTGAGGGATATTATGAGAAAAAGTGTCCCTAACACTAGAGTGATATCACTGTCCGTTTATAATTGTTGTTAAAAAAAACCTTGCTTAATAATACAGTGAGACATTACTCTGTACATGTCCTGCAGTATTTTCACTTTCCCTCATGCATTCAATAATTTTTTACGTCCTTGGATTTTATTACCATTTCCTCAATCAACCTCCAATAATATTTGTGACTGTACAAACTTGTGTCTTAAACTGTTTCATACTAATGAAACATGACTTGCCCATCAGCTGTACAAGAGTTTTTTCACTTCTAACTCAACCTGCAAATCTGGCCCCTCATCCACATGAATATAAGTGGATATGGTTGATAGCGAGAACAAACATACTTCCTGACTAAACACTAACTGACCATTACGGTAAACATGAGTCAATGCTATCGCAAATATTCCATCTTCAAACTCTAGTTCATGGTAACAGACATGTAAAAACGAATAAACTTATAAGTGAATTTTTTCTGACCACTCAGAGACAGTTTTATAAGCCTTACCTTCCCTGTTGGCTGCAGCGCAGTCTGAACAGAACCACTCTTCTACAGGGATGTTGGCTAGAGGCGGTGACAAACACTCACAGTGATACCTGCAAAACAGTAACCACATACAGACTCCAGTATTTACACAAGTGTGCTTGTCCATGTAAACTCCAGGACGTGGGGAACATCAACCCCCTTGAGGCAATGAGCCACCACCCACCCAGGATTCCCTCTACAGGTTCTGAGCCAGCACCTATGCCAGATTACAGTCCATCCTACTACCATTCACCCTACTAGTGACCCGCCTTCAGGTTGTGAGCCATCCCCGATCACAGTTTACTCCACCTGTACACCAACTATTGGTTGTTGTGAGCCAGCTCAGATCATAGTCCACACCACCTGTACACCCACTACAGGTCACAAGCCAGCACTCACCCTAAGTCACAGCCATCACACAGCAGAAGTCTGTCTTCTCGGTCACATCGGCCGCACACCTCACAGTATGTCGGCTCTTCCTCGACCTCTTCTTCCTGAGCATTTTTATCTTCTACAGGGATCTACAAACAAGAACACCATGGATAAAAACTCAAAAATACTAATATTTTGCTTATTTGTGACTTAAATGTGTAATCCCTGAAATACACAAATCCCTGAAGAGCAGTTGTAACTAAACAGTTCCTGCATATCTAATGACAACACCTAAACATTCTTGGTTTATCAGCACAACAAGAATGAGTGAGTGTGTTAAGTTTTACGCTACGCTCAGCAATATTCCAGCTATACGGCGGCAGTCTGTAAATAATCTAGTCTGGACCAGACAATCTGGTGATCAACAGCATGAGCATTAATCTGAGCAATTGGGAACCCATGACGTGTCAACCAAGTCTGTGATCCTGACCATCTGATCTACTCACCCCTTACAACAAGCATAGTGGCAAGCATGGGTAGCTGAAGATTTAATCTACCCCGAATCTTCATGGGTCCAAACTAGAATGAACCGTGACAAACTACTGGAAATACACACAACATATCAGGGCCAATACCCTTTGGTCAGCAAGTGGCTAAACCACTGAACGGCTAAAGATCTTGCTGGAGAAACAGTTTCATTTCCATGGATACACCCACCTTCTTGTAAACCTTGTCCTCACTGGGATGTCTGGCAAGAATCAGGCGGAACACCTGTCTGTCAACGGGGCAGGTATTCACATTCTGTCAATAAACATATAGTGGTATTCAACAAGGGCCATCAGAAGATGACAAATGCCCTAGCCCCTACATACTTGAAAGAACAAATCATCTGAAAGTTAATTATAGTCAAAGTTGATGTTTCTTCAGAATAAGTCATTTTCATAGAAATCATCCAAAAATATGAATGCCAAAAATCTGTAAAGAGCAAAAGGCACCACTTCAAGTTCTGTCTGATAGGTCTGCAAAGTCTTGATACTGAAAGGTTTTCAAGTTGTGCTCCAGAAATGATATTAAAATGTTTTTGACTCAAATTCTGGAAATGAAACCCTACTCTCCCTTTGGAGACTAAGTCTGAATTGTTTGAATGTTCTGTTTAATGTATCAACCAATTTTTGTTAAACAATATTGAATGTTTTTTAAGTTGTGCTCCGGACACAATATGATTGCGAAGTTGACAATATCTCCACGCATTACAAGACATAGGAAAAATAATCTTAATGTAATTTTAAGATGCTGTTAAAATCAGCTCTTGTAATGACCTCAAAGAATACATCAAAAGGAACATTATGAGAATTTCCGTACATTTGCCCACTCCTGAATACACTCAAGACAGAAGTTGTGATCACAAGCTTCAGGAGTGCCGATATCTTGATCTTTAAAGCGATTGAGACAGATGGGGCAATTGTCAGCATTCTCATCGTCAGACTCGCTCTCCACCACTAGGCCAGTAGCTTGTGAATCCTCCTCCTCCTCAGACTCCCACTCTAAAACAGTGAAGACTCACTGAAACCTGCACTTACTCATGGTCATCACCTCGTAACAAATTATATCAAGCAACGACACACTGTTCAAACTGGACATGCAAGAACTGACATTACGTTATTGTACATCAGTTACTACTTTAACAAAAGGATTCATGGCCAATGTCTAACTGTGTTACATGGGAAAAAGAAGGCAGGATACAATTTAACTTGATGCTCCAAACACTGTATGCATAGTCCAATGAGGCATGGATGTCAGACAAAAATTTCAAAAACAGTTTCATTCGTATTTTCATGTTGAATAGTAGATGGATCTGATTCTCAATAGCAGATATCATGTTTTTTTATATTTTAACTTAGTGAAAGAAATTAACCTTCATCTGACTCATCCTCCCCTTCAATCTCATCGACTTCCCCACTACTGTCCTCATCATCCTCTTCATCGTCATCCTCATCGTCTTCATCATCTTCCTCATCATCACTGCCTTCCTCCTCCTCTTCTTCTTCTTTTAAGTTTGCATCCTCTGCTGTCTGTGGTCCCCCTGATGATGCTGTTGCTGATTCGTCTATCTGCATTCTGCCTTCATCTGACGAGTCCGAATCAGCACTCATCATCCCCTCCATCTCAAAGTTAACCTTACTCATGGTTGTGTATGATCTAATCTCTTTCACATCTATGCTGTAAAGTTTACATTCTGCTTGTTAAAAGTTCAAAGTATTCCTGTAAAATAAATCCGTAAATGTTGATATGGACCTGAAAAAAATATAGAAAAGTTACAATAATTTACTGTGCTAAGTCAGTGAATTATGCTACACCAAATATCACCAAACAACTGAATTTCAAATGACCTGGTAGCAAAATGTGATTATGTGATGGTTGTTTTTGGTCTTTTTTTTAAACTACAGTCAGCAAAATTCCAGCTATATTTTGGGGTGGCCCTTGTATATATTTAACGGAGTCTGGACCAGACAGTCCACTGATCAACATATGAGCATCATTCTACAACCTTGATCCCATTAGTCACCTCTTACGACAAACATTGGTTGCTGAAGATCAATTCTAATTCAGATCTTCACATGTGATTATGCAATAGAAACAACCGTGTATTATGAGATTTTCACCTTTAGGTAATGTTTATAAAATTTTCTATTTTGATTAATGCTGCATAGATTAGTTGATTATTCGAAAAATGATTGCTTGTCATAACTATTGACAAATGAATACAGAAACATACATAATATTTATTGCTTCATTTGAAACATACTAATTTGAATTTGAATTTGCAAGTCAAACAAAAAATGACATTTGTAAGATCCCCAAGATGCCCCTTCTTACTTCTACATATTGTAACAAACAACATATTATGTACAAAACAGTTATTTCATAAACAATTCAAATTGTCAGTTAAACGATAATAAGACTAAGAGTAACAAGAATAAACAGAGTTCTGCATTAAGAAAGGTGCACTGAAGATTTGCAAGGTAACCTATACCATACAAACTAGAGTCTGTTTGTACCTATAATACCTATAATACCTATAAATTGCAAATCACAAAGAGTCACAAGTAAAATCTGTCTACAATTTTTACATCTGTTTTACTGTCAAAACTCATGATGTAAATATGGCACACTGATATAAAGTAATAAAAAATTGTTTTACAAGTTATCATAAGATTGGTGTTGTTTTAATACATCTAGTTAAAAATCACTTTAACAGGTGAAGGGCTGAATGTGAAATCCATGTTTGTTTTTAAACATATTTTATTCACAAATGTGAAAGGGATTGGGGACAAGTTATCCAACTTAAAATGACCGCTCCCTCCCAGTGCTTCGAGAACAATCCATGTTTTATTTGAGATGTTGTCTCTTTGATGAACAATTACCTTCATACCAGTGCGAAGCCTGTACAGTATGATGTCATCAAGCTAAATAAGACCAAACCTGCATACAACAAAGGACAAACTGTTGCAATGGATACAGGGGCTTACAGGATGTAAAACCTGTGTCCTATATCCAGAAAAATAGAAGAACTATAGAAGCATCAATATTTATTGGCAGATCCACAAGGATGCAGAAAAAGTCAAAATAATTTCTGTAAAATATTGATAAGTAACAGTAAGTTATCAAAGAGTCTGCTACCAGCTGGGCTGTGGTACTAATTTAATTACTGAAACGATTAACATGATGATCAAGATACAATAACAGTAACTGAATTAGAACATAGTATTAATAATAATAACTAAGTTTAACTTGGACCCCCTTCTGAAGTCCAGGACCCCGAAAATTAAGAATATGAGTCCCAGGGCCCCTCAAATGTTGGAATCATGCTAAATCCTGGCATGGGCAAGATGTTCTTTGTTTTTACCACTGTCACTCGACCCAATCAAGGTGATCTAGGTTATTTTAAGAGATGACGTTGGATAGGGCTGCAAGGATTTGGCTTGATTCATTGAATCTGACACGTTAGTTTCAATGTTCGAAAACCTTCGATTCAATATTTGAATGTCTTTCTAACTTATGTCCATGCAGTGAGAACATAAGTTTGACTCCAACTCAAGCAGTTGCGAGTGTTGTAACAAGCATGATTGGTTGATGCCAGGCTAATAATCAAATGAGAATTGTTGTTTGTAGACAAATTGATGATGGATTTCAAGTCAAATGGCCAACTCACTCAAACTCTGAGAGTTAATGAAATCTGATGTTTTTGTTGTGTGCAAAATCTAATCTAAAATGATCAAATTGAATGTCTAATATCAAAAATTGAATCAAAGCAAAGTCTGGGTAAATCCATGCAGCCTTAATTTTGAAAAACTACAACAGGCACATAAGAGATAAGAAACCTATGACTCTGTGTCTTGCAAAAATTTCACAGGTGGTTTGGGCCAGGTGTGCAGCATTAGCTGTGAGATATCTGGAATCCACATACTGGACATGTGATGGTACACACCATGCAACAGTCCAGCTAAATAGACAGTGACATTGGACAGAGTGATTACTCAGTGACCAAAGTGACAGCAAATATTCAGAATATAGTTTTGAGACTGTCCCATGGACTAATCAACTGTGTTCAGCTGTTACCCATAACAGCGATTGTACCGACTCCCATGTAACCAAACAGATTAGAACAACAGCAATCGTATAATAATTTGTTAAACAACTTTTTGATTTACTTTACATCAGTGCTCCCAATTTGTATAATAAGTTGGAACAGGAAAACTAATAAGATGTGAAAACAGTTGACACATTTTACTCCTTGTAATCATCAATTCATTAGTACATATTTGCAGCAAAATGACCATATGCTATTGGGGGACATGAAGAAGGGTGAAGCATTTGCTCATCACACCAAACACTCTGGTTCAATTTCCCACATTTGTACAATGTATAAAGCCCTGGTGTTCCCTGCTGTCATATTACTGGATTATTACTTAAACCAGCGTAATACAAAACTGACTGCCTATGCTATGATCATGTTGAAAATAATCACCTAATGATAAAATATTTGTTGTAACATGTTCACATAAAGTCATCTGGATGATACACAACTGACATAGTAACCATAGTACTAATCAAATTCAATACTCTTTAAATTAAAGTATTCAAATTTCATCACAGGTCGGATGAAGCATGGTAAGTAGTTTCCTAGGCAGTGGTTTCTAACTCTAAGAAGATGCCTGCGATGGACAACAGGCCGGTCAAGATAAAAGCTAGTCAGACTTCAGGCATGCAAGTTAACAAATATAATGTACAAAGTTACAATGTTTGTCTTACAAATGATAGAAACGACAGCTTTCAGTGTCTCCTCTTGGACGTGTGAGCTACTAATTATTAAATCGCCCTAACAAAAACAACAGAGCGTGAACTGTCGCGCAAAGTAATCTGCTTCGTACCTAACTTTCAAAAAACATACGAAAAAAGTTTTATATTGACAAGGAATGACTTTTTAAATTGGAGACCGCCACAGAGTCATGTTTGAGTGACAACATGTAAACATAACAGAGTAACCTCCCTTGGTTAAAACCACTATCGGCACTGACGAAACGAATTCCCATTCATATCAGTATGAAAACAGATCACATTTTTCAATGAAGTTATGATTTGTTTAACTAATTAATTGTCAACGTTAGACTATGAACTCTAAACATAGTGTATGTGTACAGCGCTTGCAAGACACAGTTTCGTCGATCTTTTATAGAACATCAGTTCGTTTTAGCTTTGTTTTTAAAATCAGACAATCTTATCACTAGAAGTTGCAGATGACAAATGAATACGAAATTCTTGTTTACAACGGTTTGCGGTAATTTGGCATGAATAATGTCACACAAAAGAATGAAAATAACTGACTTTTTTTCACAAAATACTGAGAAAGCAACAGTGTCAGCCACGTCTCCCCAGATGGTAGACCGATACGTCTGTTAAGGAGGAATCGAAAGGCGAGCAAAACCCCGAGACTGACCCCAGTCTCTCCGACTCATAAAATAAAAAACCAAGTGTTTTTCAGAAACAATTCTGTATTTCCCCCTACATTTTCCAAATCCCCCACACCTTTTTGTCATGGGGCGACAATTTCCCCGTAGAATTTCAGTTCTAGAATAGACACTGTGCTTTGCATTTAAAGAAAAATGTACATATGTAAATATCATATATAATCTGCAAGTGAAAGTATCATAGACCATACAATCAACACAAATGTTACAATATGTAAATCAAATCTTGCATTTCCAAGCAATTGAATGAAATGATTAATTTCCCATAACAAGGGTAAGAGACAGCTTTGATTCAGTGGAATACATACCATGTGGAATACACACTTATTTCATTCTTTTGCATGGATATGGGAAAACTAAAATAAGAGTTACCTCCCATATCACAAATAGATGCCAACTAGCCAAATTCATATCATATTTACTACTACCATTAACCAAGAATTCCTCTTTCTGACAATACTCTCATCTTTTGTAAATAATATGTTCTATTCAGTCCCAAAACAAACATATCTGCGTAATGCAATGATAATGTTGGTTCTACAATCTTCACAGTAGTTAATACATGTGATTCATGTCTGTTTCAATATCTACACAAACTTACAAGGAATTTTCGTACTGAAACTGTTGTCTAACCCAAAGCAAACTATCTTAATATGCCATAACCTTGGACATTTAAGGTAATGTGAGGTTTGAACTTGTAACAAAGACATGGCAGATGCAATCCCTATCCTTGTCTTCAGGGTTACATGTTTTTCTAAACTGAAAATCATACCAAACACAAGTGATTCCCAATTTCTCCACCAACACCTTCTTATTTTCGATTCACGGTTAAGTCGTTTCGGTTTAGCCAAAATATCAAAAATAGAAAGTGAATCGTGGTTGCAGTTTGACAGTAGTCTGAGTAGGCAACTGAATAAGGACATCTTCCGCTATCTTACTCCTCGCAGAAAGCCAAAGGATCATACAATTCAACTGATTATTCTCAACATGTTTCAACAAAAGTGCTCTCACTTGATCTGGCTCATACTGCACATTCATTTTCGACACTTCAAACGCCGATAACTGAACAGAGCAATCACCGACTGAACAAATATATGATCTCCACACCCCTTCCCTTTGATCGTAATTACAAATTTGGGCCAAAAAACTCATCAAACAATACTGCATCTAGTTGCACAGACACAAGCAAACATCAGCAATTACCCGTAATCTGTCCGTATTCAAGATATAAGTAAAATATCCGCTAATTTTATCCAAAAGCTTGGCACATTCTTGGCAAGTTTTGCCATGTTGCAGAATCCGCCATCTTAGTGCAGGTGCCCGGATGAAGCCATCCAATTAAAAGAAGTTTCGAATTATTATGATGCTTGAAACGCAATTTGAAGATATTAAAATTAACCAAAATTAAAACAAACATGTACGGTGATTATGAATTTTAACAACAGTGTTTTCGTTACATGAATTGGGCCCCTATGTAAAGTTGCATTTGCACACGTCTCGAAAGGGGCGGGGAAAGCGTCGCGTGCTCTTCAGTACAAGTTGAACACTGCAGTGAGGAGAAGTGAACAAGATTTGGCAGAAATGGACTTGGATAAGTTGTTTGAGTAAGTATGTAAGACATCGGTTTTCGTCAGTGGGCAACTTACGTGCCAGCTAGTAAGGTTGCATTTGAAATAACCGCATTTATCACAACGTGATACAGAGTCTTTACCTAAATAATGATGTCAGTACATGACATCCGTCATGCCAGTATTTCTTCACAGTTATCACAGAAAGTGGTATGTTCATAACGTGTCATTGGGTGGAAACGAAAGATGATTTTCAATGTTGATTTGTGTGAAAGAATACTTGGTCATATTCTAATACATATTTCAGATGGAGTCAGTTCAGTTCCTCGTCCTTGCTCCTATAGAATGTATAAACTAAACTAAACACACCCATTAATATTTAAAATGCATGAACTTTACATGAATGTTATGGCAATTATGCAAATATGTTTTATGCGGTTTCTTAAGTTTGTTCATAAATTATTGTTGCATTAAAATTTGTATTGCAATTTACAGTACTTGTTTATAAGATATATTTTCATGACACTACATTAAGCTCCCAGTCCTAGTGATTTATCACAAAAATGATTAATAAAAAGTGTAAGATGGTTTGGGGAGGCAAATATATGAAGTTAAGTCAAAACAAATGAAAGATAATATAACAATACAATGTTTTAATTCACCTCTGCTAAGGTAGTTTGTATCATGAGGGCGATAAAGGGGATTTGACTCTAATTTATGCCCTGTTGTCTAGCACAGCCTGCTAGAGATAATAAGCTGCCATTCTGGCAGTTGATTAGCAGGCTAATGCAAGAAATTGGATTGCTGCTTGTAAAGACTGACGAAATAAAGGTGATATCTTTACATAATTGTGAACAGTGGTAAAAGGTCTTAATTAAGCCTTTGGCCTAAACAAACAATTAAAGAGCAATGCAACATCATGTACTCCTTTGACAGCACGTGGTAGGTGAATATGCCAGTGGAAATAGTTTTAAAATTTGAAGACATTTTCGTAATGAATTTTAATACTTCAGGTCATCTGGTTATCTTAATTTTGCAGATGATATGAATGTGCAGAAGATGTGATATGGCAGAGATAGGAGGTTTTCCTGAAAACTGGGAAGGGGAGGGATTGGCCCCATAAGACCTAGATAGATAGGCATTTGTATGTAAATGAAGGCTTTGATAAACAGCTTCAAATCTGATCAGTATGCCAGTTACCTAGTATTACAGTATTTTGTAAATAGTCCACAAGAAAAGCATGTATAGAACATGACAATAGCCAGTTGTCACCGCACAGTTTTATTGTTTTTGTTTGAGAATGGAAGCGTGCATTTTGAAATAATAATGCATGATTTGAAAACACAGTTAACTGTTGGCATACTGTCCCTTCGAACACTTCATGTTTCATGTGTTTAGCAACACACCCTTTTGAATTTTGTTCTATCTCTTTAAACATTTATCTTTGTTACACTACATGTATCCAATGTATGTGTTTGAAATGAAAACAGATAATATTTTCTATTGTAATACATTTCCATAACAAAAGTGGTCACTAAAATGATTTTTTCCTATGCTATTGTTGTTCAGAATTTAATGTGGGTGTGACTTTAAATGAGTCACCACTGCCACAACAACATTTTCTCCAATGACTACCTGGGAATACAGAATATGCAAAACCATTATAGTGATCCTACCAGTAAAAAAATGAAATATAAATATAACACACATAAACCAGAATAAACACAATAGCATGTTCATATCATGAGATCTGTTTCTTTGTTCCCTGCTTTTTCTTTAAGCTTTGTTCTGATCTTAAAATTGATTACTAACTTGACCCAGCAGGTTTGATTTCACAACGAACAAGGAAATCGACACCAAGGTATCTGCCAATGATGTATGTGCGCAAGTTTTGTTAGGTTTTGTACTGATCGTAAAATTGATTACTAACTTGACCCAGCAGATTTGAATTCACAATGAACAAGGAAATCGACACCAAGGTATCTGCCAATGATGTATGTGCGCAAGTACTGAACTGGCCACTTCTGGCTTTTGTGTACATGGTTGAATATACACAGATACCTGCAATATAAAAACATTAACATGTTGATAGCTTTCTAAAATTGTATATTTTAGAATAAATAACTGGAAAACCTGGCATGGATATCTGTGCAATAACTGTAAGGGATTTAAACATACATTGAAATGAGTTCAGTCATTCTTGTCATATGTTATTTCCATATGTCATCGTCTGCCTTGATTTAAACTAATTCCAAATACATGGATACTCAGATGTAGTCTAGTTTCTGGATAAGTATCTGAAGGTTGCACCTTTCAGAAAACACTGAGTCGTTTCACCATGTAAATATTGTCACTATAATCCAGAATTTGCTTTGGATATATGGAAACGCCCTCCAGACCATTCCATTTGAAACAAGTGGGAAAGAGGTTGTCATCTAAATATTGGAAAGTTCAATTTCCTCATGCTAATCGTGTCTTGATGGTGTTTTCCTGAATTAAATCACTCTACGAGACTTAAGTTAAACAATAACGGTATTGATTTCACTTCATGGTCTGCATTTATTGCACATGCTTAATCGCCAATCTACCTGTAGCAACCAAGTGTATTCGTCCAGATTACTTGCCCCGCCTGCTTGTCACAAACATGTTCACTGTGCTGGCTCACCCAATACTTGTCAAGCAGTATCAGTGACTTTGTTTTGTTTTTAATAAAAGTGTGCTGCTTTTATTATTACTCACACACTTCTATAATTCCAATCAAATAGACAGTGTAAGCGTCTTGAAGTTTGCTCGTCACACCAAGGACCTGGGTTTGGTTTCCCATGTGTGTAATGTGTGATGCCCATTTCTAGCGCCCCCCATCATACTGCTAGAATATTACTGTTATCCTGTAAACACATAAGACCTGCTTCACTCCTTGTAGGGGCGGTGGGGTAGCCTAGTGGTTAAAGCGTTCGCTCGTCACGCCAAAGACCTGGGTTCGATTCCCCACATGGGTACAATGTGTGAGGCCCATTTTCTGGTGTTCCCTGCCGTGATATCACTGGAATATTGCTAAAAGCGGCGTAAAACCAAACTTACTCACTCACTCCTTGAAAGAGCCTTGAATATGACATTCAACCTGAGGTTCAGATTGAGAAACACTGGAACACTGAATGCATGACTGTGTACGATTGAGAATATTAGATATTACAAATATATCTACCTTCTTTATGGAGAAATTTAGATTAACACTGTTACTGTATTCTGGAAATATTAATTTCAACTTGTTCACAAAATATGATACCCAGTGATATTCATGAATCATTTTGCACAATTTAATCATGATGTATAAAACAGAAAGGAAATATGGCCAAACATCAGAGATAAATTATGCAACATGTCTTGGGCACATGTGATGAATTATGACAAGAGAAAATGTAATGCATACTGCTGGTGAGCTGTTGAAGTAATAGAATATGTGAATGACTGCTTCTTTAAAATATGTTTGCAGTATCTACTGCATGTGTACAGCATAAGCTAATGTATGTACCATCAGTTGACATAGAGAGTCAAAGAGCTTTTCCCTGAGAACTGTCTGTCTGTCTGTCTGTCTGTCAGTATCATATGAGTGCCCATGTCACACTACATGAGTGCCTAAATGTTGGTATTTCCCCAGCACGAGAGAGGCATATATCGATATTCAGACGCAAGTGTCATAAACTAAGTATGATACGTGCATGAATATAAATTCTGTTTATTGCTGTAATCATAAAATTGTGGAAATTAAACCCAGTTCTACTTTCCAACATTGGCAGCCTACCCACTGTTGCCTTATGTAGAACACATCATCACAGAAGAAAGGAGTTCTTACATATACTTTTATAAATTTTAGGACCAGACAATTAGTCATTTCCCCCAAATCTAAGATGCACTGCAACAAACCTTCATAGCTGCGAACACTATCTTTATTGGCGCTGACAAGTTCATGTGTAACGAAGGCATAGCTGGTTGGCTACTGTGAGAATGGGAGCCAGCAAAGGGAGGTAATGATATTTTTTTAGGTGGCATAGATACATCCAGGGTATAGTGCAGATTTATCGGAACGTATACTCTGGCGGTATCAAGTATGGGTACATCTTGAAACCCAGGAATGTTATGTCAATTGGCAGATAACACAATTTTGTGGTTGAAAATCCCCATTTTAATCTTCCGATCTTGCATTTGGTTTCCCATGCTTATACTGCACACTGACACCCAAAACAATATTTAGAGCTGTCTCACACTCTTGCGCACTTCTTGCTATAGTCGTGAGTCTTGAACTGATTTACATCAATGATAACTGCTCCTGTTAATGTGCTATGTGATTGTTCTCATAGAAATATGTGTATTTATATGCCATATGTGTAATGATGTATTTAGACTAGAGAGTAGGTGTATTGAAATATTTCCCTGAAAATTGACTTGGTTTGAGGTTGAAAGACAAAATAGCATATTCTGTTCCTGTGTAAAGTATCGCTTAGTCATGTGTAGTTTATTCAGAACACAATGAGGAAGTCCACAATGTCATTGTTCAGAATCAAGAATTCAGGTCAAGGGTCCTTATCGTGAGTCTGATGTTAAATGCTGTAGATTTAGGGGCTCTTGGTCATACTGTTACAGATTTCGGGGTCCCTAGATACACACCCCACCGGCACACTAGCACCACACACACCCCACCAGCACACCAGTACAACACACATCTCACCAGCACACCTGTACCACGCACACCTCACAGCACACCTGTATAACGCACACCTCACAGCACACCTGTATAACACACACCTCACCAGCATACTTACACATTTGCACCACACACGACTCACCAGCATACTTGTATAACACACACCTCACCTGCACACCTGTTCCACACACATACCTCACCAGAATACTTGCACCACACACACCTCGCCAGCACACCTTTTCTACACACACACACCTCACCAGCACACCTGCACCACACACCTCACCAGCACCCCTGTACAACACACACCTCACCTCCACACTTGCACCACACACACACACACACCAGCACACCTGTATGACACACACCTCACAAGCATGCTTGCATATTTGCACCACACACATACCTCACCAGCATACTTACACCACACACACCTCGCCAGCACACCTGTTCCCACACACACACCTCACCAGCACACCTGTATAGCACACACCAGCATACCTTTGTAACACACACTTCACCAGCATACCTGTACCATGCACGTTTTATCAGCATACCTGCACCACACACACTCACGCCTTCCCAGCATACCAGATTACGTATTATATTATGATGATGATTCCAGTGTCTGCTCTAGACCATCCTTTGCGCTTTCCTCACATGAATATTTATCATGGCACACCTTACAGTGAGTGAGCGAGTGAGTGAGTTTAGTTTTACGCCGCACTCAGCAATATTACAGCTATATGGCGGCGGTCTGTAAATAATCAAGTATGGACCAGACAATCCAGTGATCAACAACATGAACATCGATCTGCGTAATTGGGAACCGATGATGTGTCAACCAAGTCAGCAAACCTGACCACCCGATCCCGGTAGTCGCCTCTTACGACAAGCCTTGTCGCCTTTTATGGCAAGCATGGGTTGCTGAAGGTCTATTCTACCCCGGGACCCTCACGGGTCACACCTTACGTGTACGGGGGGGCAGGGGTGGGGGGGGGAGTCATGTCAGCGCTTGTAATCTGAAATGTGTTACAAGTTTTTGCATGGCAACTGAAGCAAAACTCAAGTACGTCGTGGAAGAACAACAATATGCCTACTCTTGCTGAAATGATTTTTGAGTAATATGAAGTTCGCTCACGTCTTTCAACCCATGTTTAGAATGATAATTTGAAATGTGCAAATTGGTGTAATAAGTAAAAAGCAAAGCGATTTGTACGACTGGTTGTGATAGGTAGGTGAACCAATCACATTGCATGTTGCAGTTTCTCACGTTTGTTGCTATGGAGGGCACACTAACTTTGTTGGTCATGACATGTCATTTGCTCCCAGTTGTTAAGATCAATGCTTATGCGGTTATCACTGGATTGGCTGTTTCAGACTCGGTTGTTTACAGACCATCACCATATTGGAATATTGCCAAGTGCAGCGTAAACCTAAACACACTCATTTGATCATTCACTTGCTAAACTTTTGTAAACAACAGTAATTGTAAAACATGTTAATTTACAAAAAAACATAATCCGACGACATAAATGTGCTAGTCACCGAAAGGCTGATCATATTCATTAGGATCACTGTTCACTGTTAAAGTGTCCATTTGTTCTTTTTTAAGTTTACGGTAGGGGGCAGGGGTGTAGTCTAGTGGTTAAAGCGTTTGCTCGTCATGCCAAAGACCCAGGTTCTATTCCCCACATGGGTACAATGTGGGATGCATATGATTATGCCCGCTGTGTCCCCCTTTGTGATGTTGCTGGATTATTTGCTAGAAGTGGTGAAGATCCAAACTTACTCACTCAATTTCAAGTTGAAAAGTCGGACTTGGTGTAAGCTGGACTATGAAATCTGTTCAGTCAGTACTGGAATGTTTAATTGAGTTGTCAGTGAACATTGAGACTAGGTTCATATCTAGTTTATTACATGTTCATATTTTCCATATTTTTCAAATGCCTTTTGATGGTAGCAGTTTTATTAATCTGGTTTTTTATGGGTGATGTACCCTGGATTGAAAGTTTGATAAAAGGAAGTGAACTCATACTAGTAACTATGAGTGTATGGCTAAAAATTTGCAGCTATTTGACATGACCCACAATATTTTCTTTTTGACCGACGCAACTGAGGGCTGAAGGGCCAGGGGTTACTGTGTAGAAATGTTGAAATAAACACTGGGATGGAACACACTGGTTAGCGTAAGACAACTAAGAATAATTAAGAAATACAGTTCGTTCTACCTCCATGTATAGTGTAATAAAGCACACTTTCTCCCTTAACTATTATAGTTAAAGCACAAGGACGAACAAACTGTATTTCTTTTCCAAGATGCCATATTTAATAATTTCTAAGCCTCATTTCGATTAATCTATAGGTCTGTGACCTAAATTAAGAATCCTGACACATGACCGTCACATGACACATGACCATCTCATTTCTACTACTAACGAAAGTTCAGATCAGTACATTCAGCTGAAGCTGACTACACTCTCCTACCCAGAGTTCCATGCAGCGAGCCAGCATAGTATCTCTGCCACAGGCCAGAAAGATGGGGATGATGTTATCACAACACTCTACTGGCTTCCTATCTCCTACACCATACTACTTATCAACTTCTGGCTTCCCATCAGTTTGTGTACATCAGCCCCATTAAGTGTATAATCAACTCATCTTCTTCTCATTTATTGTAACAACAATTCATGTATATATTCCACCAAAATTTATTACCCTGTACCATTTGTTAGACAACGACATTAGAATCTATCTCGAAGCGTTGCACTCACTGAATAAAAGAAGTTGTATATCCATAAATCATAGTCCTCACTCGTCATCTACTCCACTTCTAGAATGCGTATCAAAGATGTCATTTAACCATGATATGATAGTGTGAGATAGTTTTTATTATGCTTCTTTGAGCTCTGGAATAAAGAGCACTGAATGACTTGAATCAAGATTGTAGGGGTTGCTATTTGTTGTCTTGTATTGTTATCTTTCAGCATGCACTACTGGTAGTTAAATGTGTTATCAGTCAGATAAGTGAGCGATAATACTGATTTCAAATGCTTCCTTGTGGCAGTCATGTTGATTCAGTAAGTTATCTTACAGCTATCAACAAGCACAGGAACTTATAAACCTCTCCACTTTAAGAATGTGATGTTCATTCATGTTTGCTAGTCACAGCGTAGAAGACTTATGTGTCATATCTGTTTGTAGTGACAACATCTGAACCAGAGCTCCTTCCACAAGGCGACCGTAGCACTAAGCTCCCGAACCTTTTGATACACTTATGACTGTCATAATGCTACGATCACTTTAAGGAACGTGTCTGTGGACTTTAGATTGTGGTGTGAGCACAGGATAAATCTAGAGATTCTGTGGTACTGGTTTTCTGATTGATTGAAATAATCGAAGAATGGTTGCAGCCATCAAACATTCAATCACATTTTCTCATAATCAAACAAATGATTTTGCAACTACTGTAGTCTATGAAGCACTTGACTGTGGAACACATGTTCAAAGTTGTCTCTGCCTGAAAACGTTTGATTTTATAGAAAACTCACTTCATCAACTGAAATGTCATGACTGAATATTTCTTGAAGAACCCAGAAAGTTTATGTTCATGAGAGATTAGTGACTATGTTAAAGACGTCCCTGTCGCCTATGTTGCTTCATGTCATACAATGTTGTCGTGCAGTAACAACCTGAATGGGAAAATCTTGAAAACTGATGCTAACTAATCTTTTTCAATGATTGATCGGTTGTGATGACCCGATCATCAATAATGAGATTTTAACCAATTTAACACTAATTATAGGTAGAGTAGATATCTGGCAACACAGACTCAATGCCATTGCCTGTTATATCAACCACAGGTTTATCGGCTCCAGAATCAAATGTACTGAACAGCAACAGAAACACGATTTTAGAAACACATGAAATGTCGTAAGTGTAAGCATTAAATCAAGTCTTTGAAGGGCATTTAGAAGTGGAATGCATCAGGAAATAAGATTTCTATATGCCGGTTTATAGTGTAGTATACTTACCTGATGAAGGTAACTGATGGCGTCAGCCAGAAATTGGCCAACAATAACACCTGGAAATTGGCCTACACATGATGTTTATAGACATTGTAAACAGAAAAGTAAACCAAAGGGTTTTACTGTCTGCACTCGTTTACACTGAATATGGGTTCAACTATGAAGTGTCATCAGCTGGCCGTTTCAGCTGGTTCCCATGGTAGCATCTGGAGCTTTTCATTTGTCATGTCGTCACAATATGATTTGAATGACGTCACCACTGCTGATGACACAACACAGTCATTAGCAATGTTTCTACGTGTCAATATGCAGCAAATAGTCTTGCAGTTTCCAGGAATCAAATACCATTTGATCACGTTTTTCAACCAATCAGATTGCAGAACACAATGACATTTGGTTTACAATGCACATTAGCATGGGAATATAGCTAACATTGGGCGCTTCGAGCATGCATTATGCATGGAGAAATGTGCATTAGAAATGGACTATTATTATTATTAACAAGTATGTTCAATAATAACATCAGTGGTATTTATAGGGTCACAATATTTTAAGTATTTTTGGCATCTCCGAAGGCTGACAATGGTATGTACAATGAGCTTACCATCTACACCAAACCCTGTTGCTTTCGCAAGGCAGCTACTTTCTCAATTTGTATTGAAAGAACTTGCATGCTTTCTTCTTCAGTATGGTGGAAGGATGTCAGGAAAAAGATGAAGGTATCTTTTATTGTAAGATGCATTTCTTTTGGTTTTACTAGACACATTGACAAGAACCAAGAAAAGTATGTCAACAGACTTGCGGACACAGTCGCCATTCAGAGTGTTTCAGCATGGCCAGAAAAAAGAGGGGAGATCCGCAGAATGGTGGAATGGACAAAAGCTGTGAGTATCTATGTGAACTTCTGATGTAGCACCAGCCAGCTAGATGTCTCTGGTCCAGTTCAAAGCAACTCCTCGACATTCCCAATTTCAGCAGAAAACATTTGGAGGCAGATCTTTCAGTGTGACAGCAGCTGTCAAATGGATTCAGCTCCCTGACTGTTTAAAAAACTCTGACTCTCTTCCATCATTCAAAGCCCACCTGAAGACCTACCTGTTCAACAACGATCTTTGACTCTAGACTGTCTCTGCTTTGAGAGTGCATAGGTGTGTGGAAAAGCACTATTATTATTATTATTATTATTATTATTAGTTTTTGTTGTTGCTAATACCTTTTCGTGCAGAAATCATATTAAATTACATAATTTTTAGACTTATCCTATCTCACGTTATGCATCTCTCTTCCTGTCTTCAATCCAGTGTGGAAATGTGCTGTCAACTAAGTTGAATCAAATCTTCTTGGCCTCTGACCACCACCCAACCACCCGACCTCTGCCCCTGCAATAGACACCTGTCAATCATCCTGTACGCGCAGCCGATCATGTGACAACATATACATATCTTTCTTTTTCTTGTCACACCACAGGCTGGATGTGTTGTTTTGCGAGAGAATTGATAACTTGATTTTGTGATTCGACGTTGGGTGTTTCTAAAGATAAGAATACTTCTAAAAAACGCAATCGTTGTGGTGAATTAAGTGCAACTTTTCGTCGGCAGATCCACACAATTCTTGTGTCGACTGTATTGGCTCGTGTGAGAGGTCATCTAGATGTAGTTTGTGTATGGGATTAGATGACGATGAATTTGATCTGTACCGGCGGGTAAATAAGAGGAGGACGTCAGGTAGAGATAGATGCTTGTCTTAGTGAGGATCTCAGACAGTTATTTCGTCTGTCAACTTCAGGGAGTTTAAGGGATGCTAGTGTAGTTTCGTCACCACCACGTAATGTAGTGCTTTCTCAACCACCAGTCGTTTCCCACCTGATGTCGGTCGTTACGATCCCGAATCACTCATCAATTCAGCAGATGGATCGGCATTCTTTTACCGTTTGAATGTGCTTCGATTGTCTACACACGCTTGTGACAACCCAGAGCGTAAGGGAGTCGTTTGAGAGCATTATCCCATCGTCTGCGTGGTCGCGATTTGATTCACGGGGAAACGTTTCAACAACATGATGTGGCATTCGCTCTTGGAAACGATGCGGCGATTCACAATGCGACAGTGCTCACCTTACCTCCGGTGGTTGCATCAACAACCTGTTCTGGGGCATCACTTGTTCACCAGCATGCTTCAGCACTTCCTTGCATCGATCATACTCCAGTGATTCCCCATTCCAGTGCATTGGGTGTGCCGAGTGGAATCACTCGGTTTGGAATTTCTTTGGCCCCATGGCTATTCTAACGTGTCACAAGGCCGATCACCAAATTTCTGCATCGCAGGGGGATTGTGTTTGAGGCTTACATACACGATTGCATCCAGGCTGAGAACGACGCTGGCATTCAGCTACTTCACATGGAGTTTGCAATGCGGCTTCTTCGCCAATAAGGCTGGTTGGTGAATCTAAAGAAGTTGGAACTGATCCCTACATGCCGTCTGCAGTTCATCAGGGTGGTATTCGACACTCAGGTGAGCAAACCTTTTGTGCCGAGGGAGAGGTTCGACAAGATGTTACATCTGATTCCCCTTGTCTTGACTCAGCCCAGGGCGCTCCGGCAATGCCAGGAGCACTGTCATCTACTCAGGCTTGCAAATGTGTCTTGCTCCTCATCATGAAGGGTGACCTGTCCGCATTGATCATGTTACCCAGGGAGCTTCATTCTCATCTACTATGGTGGATGCAAGAATTGAATGTTTGCGATGGAGTTTGTTTAGCGCTGTTTCACCACCTATATGTGGAAGCGTCACTACATGGGTGGGGAGCTCACCTTCTCGATCAGCAAGTGGCAGGGCAGTGGTCTCCCCCAGACTGCACGTGCCACATCAATGTCTTGGAACTCGGGGCAGTAATTTTGGCAATCACTCACTGGCGAGAGCAACGAAGAGGTTTGTCTCTCATGATGAGGTCGAACAATGCAGCGGTCGTTTGGTATTGACGGTGTTGACACAACTTCAGAGGTGGACTCAACAGTTTTTCAACCCGGTAGACTCATTAAGCATAGCAGTTTGAGCCAATCACATTCCAGGGGTAAAGAATGTCATTGCGGACTCTCTGTCACGTCCGAAGCATGTTTGCCTCCTGGTGACAGAGCCGACTATAGACCACCAGATTCAGTCATCAACTGCTGCTGTTAGTGTCTCTGATTTCGGATCCATTAGCCTGGGGACTAGACACCTTCGCAATTCCATGGGACGGCCTCAACGCTCACGCATTTTCACCAGCAGCCCATCTTCCACGTGTACTTTTCAAGTTGCGTTCGACTCGACAGATGACACTGCTTTTGGTTGCGCCCTTTTGGACAACAAGAAGTTGGTTTGTAGATCTTCGAGAGCTAGCCAATCAAGGTCCAGTGCCACTTCCTGTTTGGACAGATCTACTGGTGCATCCGCACTCCAGTCAACAACACTGGTCTCCACTACCGCTTCATCTGCACGTTTGGCGCATTTGCATCAGTCATTAACTTCCAAGGGTTATTCTAAACGTGTCATTATTACCATTACTACAGCGCATCGTACATCCATGAGGTCGCTTTATAACAAGTGGAAGAATTTCAAGTTGTATTGCAGAGGGAAAGGCATAATGTCTCCCACGACAGCATCGCCACAGATGGTTGCAGAGTATCTTCAACGCCTACGGTCTACTAGGAAGTTGAAGGGTGCTATGTTATCTACCTGCTTACCCGCACTTAACAGTTATTCCAGCGGCGTTGGGAGTACAGTTGTCTACTGTCCCCGAGCTCCAGTCTCTGTTGAGATCATATAAATTGGCGGATCAATCATGGAAGTTTCTAGCCCCGACTTGGGATTTGTCCATTGTCTTGGCTCATCTTACATAGAATGAATATGAACCATTTACTGGGAAAGACTTTGAGCATGTCATTTTCAAGACCTTCTCCCTTCTGGCCTTGGCTACAGCTGCGCGTATATCTGAGTTACATGCGATGGATGTTTCGCGGGTACGCTTTGAAAGGTCTCGACATGCTAGAGTGTTCCTAGGCTTAAGGTGGGATTTCCTTGCCAAGAACCAGTTACCAGGACAGCCAGATCGGACCTTCAGTATCCCTCCGCTGTCATCTATCCTGGGTCCAGAAGACACTGAAGATTTATCCTTGTGCCCACTTCAGGCATTGAGGATATACTTAGCCGCCTCTAAGGACCGCCGCAGACTACGCAAGAGGCTCTTCATCCCGCTTTCGGCGGCTTCCAAAGCAGAAGTATCGCGTACAACCTTGGCTTTCTGGTTGAGATCCACGATCCTGCGAGCGTACACCTTTGCGAAGGTGCCACCACCTTTGTCAGCAAAGCCTTATGAGACGTGCGCTTGCTTATACCATGGCGGTTTATAGGAACTGTTCACTGCAAGCCATTATGGAAGGTTGCTTTTGGAAGTCAGATTCTGTGTTTGCCGCTCATTACGTAGGGGATGTATCAGTCACGGACGTTGAAAACCTTCATCAATTTGCTCCATTGGTCCTGGCGCATCAGGTGTCTTCAACCCGTCCACGCAGATAAGCATCTCCGCGTTCTTGGTCTTGCTATGTACATAATAAACGATGTCGATATTATCCATATCTTATGTACTTTGTTCAAAAAGAAGAGAATGACAAGTAGAGGACGTCACGTGATCGGCTGCATGTACAGGATGATTGACAGGCGTCTATTGCATGGGCAGAGGTGGGGTGATCAGACGCCAAGAAGATTTGATTCAACTTAGCTGACAGCACGTTTCCACACTGAGTTGAAGAGAGGAAGAGAGATGCATAACATGAGATAGGATAAGTATATAAATATACAATTTATAGTTTCTTAACATGTGTACTGTTGGTATTGATCTTAACACCTGGAACGCAAAATATTGTTCTCATTGTTTTAATGCTATTTCCAATAATTTCTTTCGTTTTTTTTTTAATAGTGGAATGGATTACACAAAGAGAAAGTATTTCCTTTTTCTGTGCAAGAAATGCATTTCTGTGAACTTAGAAATACTCATGCATGTTTACCAATATCAATAAAATAGAGTTTGATAACTGAATCATTCTCTGTGTTAAGTATTCTTATGTTACGGTTAAAACTGCTTTGACAAAAGGTGTAAGAAATCCCCTTAGAACCGGCAAAACATATTACACTGAGAAGTTTGAAATTTTCAATATATTTGTATTCAGCAAAACAAAGGCAAGATATTCAGATAAGAATACAATGCAAATGAATCAGTTCTAAAATAATGGGTCACAAATATAATGTCAACTCACTTAAGTCTTGATATGAGAGTGAGAAACAGTTATGTAGAATGTAACACAGTGAGTGGTCAGACAGTGACTACGAAGATCAAACGTTGACATCTGTGTGTATTTCTGTATCGCGAAACGACAACTTGCCTTTATACATTATGTACGTTCAGTCATCAATTCAAGAACTTTCGAGCACTTACGACCATCGCCACTAGAGAACTACCTGCTGATAAAATACTAATACTACTGAACATCTATGATGCGAAATGTTACCTGTGAAGGTCAGGGGGTAGAATAGGCCTTCAGCAACCCATGCTTGCCAAAAAAGTTGACTATGCTTGTCGTAAGAGGCGACTAAGGAGATTGGGTGGTCAGACTCGCTGACTTGGTTGACACGTCATCGGTTCCCAATTGCACAGATCGATGCTCATGTTGTTGATCTCTGGAATGTCTGGTCCAGACTCGATTATTTACAGAACCATGAGATATTATAACTTGTTCACTGGTCATGAGGGGGCCATGGGCTCATGTACCATGTGGACTTGAGGGCGAGGCGAGGCGCCCGCAGGGCAAGGGGAACATAAACAATCCTTGATGGTACATGAGCCCATGCCCCCCGAGGGACCAGTGAACAATGTATTTACCTTACCAAACACCTGAATTGTAATTTTGAACTGTTTGAAGCCCTTCTGTAGAATGCGAGGCGAATCTCCATTTTGCAGACGATACAAGGTAAACAGATTTAGAGCTATCTCCCTTACATCAATTTTCAATTGCAAAACATCAGTAATTTCCGTGCTTCATGTGTGATTCAATGTTATTCGAGACAAAAAAGTACTACCATTAAGCACCAGAAGAGTTCAGAATTCCCAGTGGTGTACATTTAAAATAATACATCTCCTGTAAGCGGGGTACGTTGAAAATAATAGAATAGCGCTTAGATAATCAGAAAGCGACATTCATGTGTGAGGTAAGATAATGGCTTGTGTATTCCAACGAATATTCTGTTTGACTACAGGAGCTAGAGAAACTTGGTGCCACATGTGAGTTGGAGGAACTAGGAGACCAGACCCTCCCAGATGGTTCAAAGATCCCCCTCCCACCAGTTCTGCTTGGACAGCTTGGTGAGGATCCCGCCAAGAAAACGATCCTGGTGTACGGCCATCTTGATGTTCAACCTGCAGAGAAGGTTTGTTTCATCTTCCATTGACATGTCGACAGTGAAAACAAGATCACATATTGCCCCCTTAGCTGAAACAGTAACATATTTTTTACTTTTTCTCCTTTGAGCCGACATGAAAAAAAGCTTACTGAGACACATTTACACATGCAGATAGAAAGTGCCACACAGCACACGCACTTGCTCGCTACACACATGCTTACACACACCACTACCCACCAACACCAACATCAACACCAAGAACCAACTACCATAGTGTTTTGGAAGCTTTGAAATGTTGATTAATCTGAAAATACTTAAATGTGTGCTCATTATGATTAAATGTTTAGCACCTTTATGCACTCAGGTGCATTATACATCCAGTGCCAAGGTCAGTTTAACCTATTGTTCATACAACTTTGACCATTGAGAATGCAATGTTGATGATTAGGGGCTCTGTACACAGGAAGATGGCTGGGACACTGAACCTTTTGTCCTCACTGAGAAGGATGGCAAACTGTATGGCCGTGGATCTACAGATGACAAGGTGAGGTGGGAGGGGATGTACAGATGACAACGTGAAACAGGAGAGGTTTTACAAGTGGGGGAGATGTAGAGATGACAGTGTGAGGCGGGAGGGGATCTACAGATGACAACGTGAGACAGGAGGGGTTCTACAAGGTAGGGGGATCTACAGATGACAAGGTGAAGATTTACAAGAGTAGTATATACAATGGGGGTTCTGGACCACTTTCAAGAAATGTCTCTACAAAGCCTTATTTACTAAATAAGGCTTTGGTTGGGCCCTTAGCTCTTGCTACTATTACCCCTACTACAAAAAAGTTGGCGGTAATTACTATGCCTACTTTGTGTTGGTAGGAGGTAACACTGTGCCGTACGGTACGATCAATAATTCTTCTCTTACAAACCCCCTACCCGGCCCATCCCTCAAGTAGTACAAGTTAGGTTCGTCGGCTTTCATATCCACTTTATCTATGTTGTAAGTTTTGACTGACCATATAGGATCGGTGGCTCGCTTACGGCTATCACCCTCGTGTTCCCCCGGCTGGTATAGATACCTCACTAAGGCCCTATCTGGTATCTGTTTCTCCTTCCCACGCAATGGAGCGGCCGACTCTGCAACTATTGATTTTAGTTTGATAGCGTCTGCCGGTTTCTTACCGGTGAGACGGGTGACTTCATGGTTGATTGCCGACACCACCTTAGGTAACCTCGTGACCCATTCAGTCGATCGTTTTCCAGGGGTGGCCATCTCCCTAGCATACTGATGGCCGAACAAGCGCTCAGCCAAAGTCCTATTAAATCTCTCAACTATGGCTTGGCTGCGATGGGCTCCGGCCGTGCCACGCCTGACCTTTGTATCGTGTTTGGCTAGCAGTTGTGACACGGCACCCATGAACTCCCGTCCGGGGTCAACTTGCAGCTCTGTTGGCCACGTCAGCGGGCTGCGTTTGTATATGCGTTCGAATCCTCTGGCTACCTGGGCCGAATCTTTCGTGGTCAAGGGTTCGGCTTCCTTGTAACGACTGGCTACGTCCACTACGGTTAAGGCATACTTGTACCTCTTGTCGTGTGGTAGGAACAGTAGGTCTGCCTGGTGAACGCTATTAGGTATGTTAATACCGAACCTCCTTCTAGGCACGTAGCGTGGTGCCAGCAAATAGATCTGCCACAGGGCTTGTTTTTCAAGCCACGCTTTGGCTTCCTCCGGGGGTACTCGCGCTATTTTAGCTAGCTTATCTACTGCGCTAGCTCCTTTCCAGTACCCACGCGGGCTGTAGTAAATAGCCTCAAATTTTTTCATGTCCATACGCGTATGTGTTTATCCCATCAATAGCTATCCAACGTTTCGTGTCCATAGGCGACAGGGACGTCTTGTTTATAGTCAGTCCGTATATCTTATGTCCATCACTTCTAAGTGTGTTCATTTTATGCCTAAAGGTACGGGTCTTGAACAGGGCTTCCTTGAATCTGGCGTGTTTGATGTGTTGTTTCACCACATACTTCTTAACCCCCTTAGCCTTCCGGATCTCACTATTGTCGGCTTTCAGTATGGAGTACATCTTAGGTCTCAAACCTATGTACTCGGCTATGGGCGTGCCAGCACACTTGTCCTTCATCTTACCTAGGACCTTTTTATTTATCGTACTGTGTATGGCATGGGTCTTAGGGTAGTCGCTGGTGTCGTATAAATCGAGGTGTTTTTTCATGTCCTCGTACACGTCCTCGGTTCGAATCTCCATCAGCAGGGAATCCGTGTCAGTGTACAGCACTTCACACCTGTCACCGTACTGTTTCTTGAGCTCGTTGTAGTAAAAGTCGTACATCAGGTGTTTGGATAAATCGAGGATGCTCATCCCCACGTAAACAGGCCGGTTGAATTTTATGTGGCTTTTCTTCATGTGTAGGGCAACCAGGTTGTCTGTGAATATCTTACTACGGTTGAATGCTGGATTGGCTATCAATCTCCTGAGCTTGTCTTCCTCACTCGACCGAACCAGCTTCACGGTCACGCGTTTCCTCAGGTTCTCCATAGTCTTACCAAACACCGAGTTGTTCATGAGCTTGTAGAGATTTTTCTCAAAATCACTGGTGGCTTTTTTTCGTAGGTCTGTGTTCATTCTGATGTAGGGCTCCATCCATGGGCTCTGGTCGACATGAGCACCCTGTGTATTTTGGTCAGCCTCATACCCAACGACAGGTACAGCTGTAGGTTGCGATAGTGAACGATGTACTTGGTCTTATTCATTAAGTTAGGAACGAGTTTTTCAACGTCTGTCACACGCCCACCTAACAAGTTATGTTGGTACTCAGACATCCAGTCTGGGTTAACCCTCATACGTTCGGGGGCCAGGGGGTAGCTGTTGTGTGATGTGTGTAATTCCTTGGGATACTCTAAGTCAACCTCGAGGATATACCCTTTGTTCGAATCTGGTGCAACCCCCATAACATCAACGTGTGGTACCCATTCGAATCCCCTTGTAGGTAGATACTGGCTCATGGCCCAGCCGTACAGGTTGTTTGCGTCTAGGTAGAGAATGTGATTGGTTGGTTTGTTAGGATCGTAACCTTTCACGTATTGATTATTTGCTTTCGCGTATCGTTTGGATGCCATGGAAATCCCACCTCGCAAGCCTTTCTCAATGAATAGGTGCATGTCGTAATCTGTGAGCAATTCCAAAATTAACTCCGGTCTTTTTAAGCAAGGCATCCCACGACAGACCTGGGCTGGTGTAATACCATGCGGGATCGAGTTTATACTGCTTTAAACATGTCCACCTAAACGTCTCAAACACGTCGGCTAACAGCAGTACATCTGTCCTCAAGTACAGGTCGTGATAATCACCCAGGTTCTTACAACCCAGTTTATTCCATACGTTAGTCACGTGCGAGTAATCATCTCGTGAGACGGACGCCTCATTCAGCTTGCTATAAAAGCAGTCAATAGGGGGTAGTCTGGTCTCGGTGAACTTGGCCCAACTATCCATGTACTCATAGGGGTACACACCCTTCCTCATAAGCAGGGGTCTAGTCTCGGCGTCTGTGTATCGATCGGTGATAGGGAAGGTATTGTTGGCCTTGACCAGACTGTCGAGTGACGACAGGAGGAACTGAAACGAGTCAATGAACCTAAGTCCGTTTAAGCTGAAGGAGATGTATCTCTCCATGTTGTTGGGGATGCACGTTATATTACCATCGATTTTCGCGATGGCCTGCATGATCAAGTGTGAGTCGTACCCTCTCAAGTTGTGAAAGACAACGGGGATGTTTATTGTCTTAGGGTTGATTTTAAGCTTGAGGTTGCACGCGTTGTGAGCGGCGCCTCTATACTTACCAGTTATGTGACAGTGATCTCTCACCGAATCACCGTTAAGTGGTGATTCACACACGTGACAGTTAGTGCTACTAGCGTGGGCTAGCCTGTCGACTCGGGTCAGACGCATGGGAGCGATTTTATACAATGCATTCCTAATAATTTTTTCTTCCTCCTGCAAACACTTTAGAAACCTTTCAGCCGCGTCAGGCCCCCTATATACTACCGGAGCTTTCGTTTCCCCGTCACAACGGACGACAATGTATCCAAACGAACAGGCTTTATGCTCTTGTGTCTTGTGGGTGAAGCTACCACTGGGGGGTGTGGGGGAATCCCCCACCACTAAGGCTTCGAAGTCGGCGTATATGATATAAGGCACAGACATTTGGTTCTTGTGGTTACTGAATTTTAGGATATTATCACCTTCCTTAGGCATGTCGACTCGTATGGCCGTCTGCCCCACACCTTGACAATCATCCCGGTGGGATTCTAATAAATCAGCTCAGGTGAAGCCATGTAGGCATCGTTCACAGAAGTGGGTCTTTTCTCTGTGTGCCGATTGGTCATACAACAGCCTGCTAAAGTGTTTTATCCATGTGTAGTGATACTTGTCACCTCGCTGGATCATGAATATATTGATAACTTGGCGATCCTTCACCGGGCTGACCCTGTGTACTATTGTTGTGTTACCTTCGTGCCCAAAGACATTTATAGCCAGATTATTCTGTTTTTCTACTTTAGTGATCTGGGATATGGGGGTGGGTTCATCTATACCATCCCAGTTGAGCCCATCGTCTTGGGGATAGCTAGAAAGCCTATCTGAATGAGTGCCAGCTGGAAATAAGGCTGACCTGATAGCTAACCTCAGGCAATCGTTTCCTCTATTCTTAACGTTTACTATGGCATGTTTGTTCCTATAGTAGGGAGGCAAGGCTAGGTATGACCCGCCTCTGAACGGCACGTAGTTAGCTATGTCTAGATAGACATTATCGATTTTATCTACAGCCCACCCGGACCCCAAGTGTGTGTAGCGTTCTAGGTATTCTCGTATCTGCTGAAAGCTGGTATCGATTGATGCGTCAATGGTTTCTGTATGTGTGGCGACCTCTTGTTGACCTCGGAAGTAAGGCTGAACATACTCAGTGGCCCCTGTGGGGCCCCCAACCTGCTTATCGAGCGACATTTTCACTGTGATCTGAAACTTGATACTTCCTAGGTTATTTAGTTCCTGGTTGACCTTATCAGCTATCAGAGGCTTGATATCTGTAATGTCTATGTTTCTATCAACGTGCATGCGCCAACCTCTCAAATAGTTGCCTACAGCGCGCTCAGTGCGCACGAACTGTAGGTCAATAGCTCTATTCTGTCGTAATAATTCTACAAGCTGTGGTTTTCTCATACGGGAATACCCGCCTAAACCCAAATCGTGTGCCTCGGCTTTCAGTTGTTTTACAGTGGGACGTGCTACGGGGGCATGTGATAACAATGCGGTTAACCCGGCTCTCCCCAGGTTTGAATAACCCGTGTATCCAAGCTGTTTTGCTTGAGCTTTTAATTGTTTTACTGTAGGAGGGGCTTCTAAACCTAGTAATCCCAACAATGCTGACTTCCGCATTCGAGAATACCCGATCACACCTCTCTGTTTTGCGACCCTCTTCAGCTCGCGTACAGTATACATAGTGTTTACACCTAAGAGAACCAATGTCTAATTGCTTCACAGTAAAGGGAGGTAACCCTTTCACGCACTGGAGTCTATCTTGAGTAGTCGCCTACGTTCTTTTATGTAGCCTTTTTTATTCTCGTAGATGAGTTGATGTCTGACTACGTTCGCTCCGTGAGCTTTACATAGACAGTAGTGTCCTTTAACCCCGATACCACACACAGAACACGTGTAGTTAGGACTTCCCATATGGAAACAACAGAACCCCTGATTCCTGCATTTCCTACCACAGGCCTCGGTCTTCCCCATAAGTATGTATTCGCATCGGTATGGAGCGGGTCTCATGTTTACTTATATAGGTATTTTAATTTAATTGCTTCGCAACCAACGCAGTAGCTGCTATACCCAACACTATGAAGCCCAGTTCACGATTCATTTGTCCCTTGGATGGTGTGTAGTACTGAGCGAGTGTGGGTTTATTGAGCGGTTCCAATTGTTTACCAGTTAGTAGATAGTATTCTTTCATTGCTTCATCGACATCGTAGAATGTTTTAATGGCATGGTTTTCACGCTTGAGTTGTTCGTTAATAAAATCGATCCTCTGGAGGCGTTTTTTAACGTACTCGTCCTGTGCTCTTTGTAATTTCTCAGTAGCGAGATCGTGTCGCTTCCTTTCTTCCTGTATTTCAGCCGCGTGATCATCTCGTAGTTTCGAGAAGAGGAAATTACTCCCGGAAAGTGCCAGGGCATTCACTAACGCCCCACCGACCATCATAGCTATCGTGGCCATCCTTATATTTATTTCATTATATTATCAGGTATTATTCCTTGTTTTACTAGGATGTCTTTTGTGGCCATCGCCATACCAAGGTTCATTATGAGCATATCCATATCCTGCAGGTTGAAATCTAGCTTGATAGTTGGTTGTTTAAGCACCATTTTAGTCAACCGAGCGTACCCTACTGCTAGACTGGCTACCACTGTGGCGTGGTATGCGTCGTTGACGAACGTTTTCCCCTCAGACATTATGTATATGATATAAAATATTAAAATTATAACATGATATGCGGGTCGACGGTGGGGGTACCCCCCACACCCCCACTGTTGGGGGTTACCACCTCATGGTGAGGGTTTCCCTCACGTGTATATAACCACGAGATAGCCAAGGCAGCAGTTACGCCTACAGCCAACAACAGTCGGGGGTTGGTCACTTTATGTTGGTTACACCACCGTTTTTTACCGGCAGCTACTCTCTTAGGATTCTTCTGCCTGGTTACTGTTGGGGGTACCCCCACTGAAGGGGTCTCCTCCATCACTGTTGGGGGTGGGGTCTCCTCCACTGTTGGGGGTACCTCCACTGGGGTTTCCTGTGCAGCATCCATCTATACTATTATTATTATTCTTTCTCTCAAATTGACAATGTTTTGCCGTGATAATCGCCGCCGTCACTGGAGCCAACAACATACCATATTTGTGGTACAGCCCGCAGCTGATAGAGCTCACGGCGTGTTCGATAAAAGGGTCTTTCTCGAGGTCCTCCCACAGGTAAAGTCGGCGCTCTGGTGGAATGGGAAGGAAATGTGACACAATACCGGTGTATATCTGGGTCATAGCCGATCCTATTGTCTTTGTCATTTCTGCTCCGAGCCGGGACTCGTATCTAGCGTACAGCTTATCGATTTCTTCGGCTGACATTTTGTGAATTTTATCCGGAGTGTAGTCTCCAAAGTAATGTTTGGCTTTGCCGCCAACAGCCAACGCCACCAGTTTCTCTCGCTTGGGGGAATCCCCCACAGTGGGGGTACCCCCCACACCCCCAGGTACCAACAATTGTTCGAGCAATTCCTCACACTCCATCTTATAATATAACAATTTTTAAATTTCTCGTGAAGAGCTTTCAACCAGTCCTGCAGGCGTGTTCCAGGGTCGATTTTGTGTACGTCCGGGTCCGTCATCACCCAAGGTCGCGCGTACGTTTTATTCATGCTCAGAGTAGGGCACATGATAACGATGTTATCGAACACATCCTTGTAGTAACCCTCCAACATATCCAACACGAAAACGGTCTTCCCACAGCCAGTCTGCCCGCACACTATGGCGCAGTGTGGGTCAGTGGGTAGTTGTGGGTACCCCTGGGGGGTGTGGGGGTACCCCCCATCAGTAGATGGCTTGCACGAATCTCCCATTGTCTATATTAAGTTGCGCGTCCATAATAACGTACAGATATAATTTCAACTTACCAGCGGTTTGAGCCTTCTTAGTAATCTGGATGGTTATCCCTTCGCTGCCGTTATCTATACGACGCCCGCTACCGTGCAGTTTATCATCATCCGTGGATCGCATGTCCAACCATAGGGCGTACTTGGTGGTCAAGTATTCACCGATCTGCACGGAGCCGAGGTCCAGGTCCTTTGTTATGTAATCCCCCACTGGTAGCTTTTTTATCTCATCCCACTGCTGGTGTGGTCTCATACCATGACTGAACAGCTGGTTGGGCACGCCCTCAATGGTCACTTCCACCTTTTCAATCTCGGGGTTGAAAAACTTCTCGCTGTCCCTCCGGAATGGATCGTAATCCTCCACGGGGACGACCAGGATACCTTTCATCGATCGCGCCGGCACGTTCAGGTTCTCGCACGACTGATCTATGCCTCAGTACGCGATCGTACAGGATAGCCATCTTCCCAGAGTACTGGCTTCGACCCTGCCTGGCCAGCTCCGGGCTAGTGACCATGTCGAACTCCAGAGAGATGTTGTCTATGGCATAACTGGCCTCATCACCGTTCGGCGTACGCACTACTTTGCTATAGTCGTTAAACGTGAGCTCGTATTCGAGCCTATCACCCAGCGCGGCCTGGTAAAACGGCGCGTGTCCCGTGAGCAACTCGAAGTCGAGCGGCACGCAGAATCGATTCCCGTATGCTCGAGCGATGGCCTTTTCACCGTCCGATAGCTTGTCTTGCTGGTCTTGCGTGAAGACATACCCTATGCGCGCCCGGGTTGATTTGCTGATACCCTGGTACACATCATTGACTCGTTCTCCCTCGCTTTTCCAGAGATCCTTGTAGCAGTGAAACACGTCGCTGTCGTCGATGCTCAGCACCTCGTTACCGCTGATCTTGACGGTCGTTTTCTTGATGATAGCTCGACCCACGTTACGCACTAGCTCGCGTTTGTCGTTGTCGGAGATCAACGTGATATTGAACGCCAGTCGAACAGTGCCTGGTACAATGAGGTCATTCTCACCAAGGTTTGGAAATCTAACCAGCAGAGTTTGATTCTGGTCTATCTTGCTGGGATTGTTGGTGATGGTCACCGACTGTCGCGCGGCTCTGGCCCCTAATGGCTCTCTCAATCTTCTGAAAGGATCTAATTTTCTGCCGTACATTGTTATATAAAAGAAATATATTTTTAATACTAATGGATGAAGACATAGATATGACGGAGATGCCGGGCGCTAGTGCCCAGGCATTCGATGATGAGCAGGAGACCTCATTTACTAGTTCACCATTGAACCAAGAACTCTTGGAAACAACGGTAAATGATTATTACGAAAGTTTAAGAAGAGATAAAAACTACGTTGAACCACAGGGTCGATACCATAAGAATTTTTTTATTGATACAAAGGGTGTTCTACGCCTTAAGTCTGACCCAGGGGTTGACCTCTTTAACAAGAGCAATAAAAAACCACTGGCCTTGTCAACTCTAGCCAGCCGCCATGGTGTCGAATTTATCCGTAAAAATCTAAACATGAATGATTACGGTGGTGCAATACCTAAGGCCGTTAAAGAAGATCTACAAGCTACCAGATCCCACCTCACCATTAGAGATGAAATGACACCACAGCGTGCTACAGAAGCCTCGGACAGCATAGAAAAACTGTTGAGCACCTACTGGGACAAACCGTTACCGGGGTTTGACTTTACGGTAAGGGAACTGCGCGGCTTAGACGAAGCCGTGAAACGCGTGCGTGGAGAACTCGTGAACAACATGGGGAAACTGAACGAAATCGACGAGCACATCGCTAGGGAAAAAACCAAACTCAACGAAACTGAAAACGATGATATGAAGCGTCGTATCAATGAACGACTACGCGATTTAGAAGACGAGAGACGTACACGATTGGAATCCGCTTCCTCGAATCGTGAACAGCTTCGATCCCAGATCAGTCGTATTCGGGAAACAATCGATAGAATACTGAATGAGGATACAACTTTAGCCAACAGGATTCGGATATTGTTCCGGGAGCAAGGGATCACCATCGTCAGCATTCTAACTGCATTGGGTTTCATCATATCAACCCTGGTGGTGTCACTGACAGGGGGAACCCCCACACCTGCCGGCGGGGGAACTCCCACTCCCACAGGCGGTGGTGTTAAAGACTGGATAAAAAAACTCGGGGAAGGCCTAGCTAAACTGGCTGGTAAAGCCGCCGAAGCCCTTCCCGGCATCCTGGGTAGCATCGTCTCGTGGTTGTTGAGCGCTCTGTCTAAAACTGCCATGTGGCTCTGTCAAAACCTGTGGGCAGCCATCGTCGCCGTGGCGGGTCTGGTGTACGTAGCGGCTAAGAAATCTTTAACCAAATAAGTCCCAAAGTTACCCCACCAACCACTAGGGCTGTTTTATTATCAATATGCTGCTGATAGGGGGGTACCCCCACATGTATATGGGGGTGTGTGGGGGGCACATGAACTTTAGACTCCGGGGGTGGCGCCACTATACCCTTTTCACGTGGTGGGATGTGTGGGATATAGGGGGTGTTAATATCGGGGTTGATACCCAACTTTTGGTCCGCCGTGGCTATGACTATTTTGTTGTTATAACCCACCACTTTTTTTATTCTCAGTTGCATATCACTCGGAGCCATGTACAACCCCACGCCGAACACGTAATTGACTTTCGATCTGGCGTATTCTAACACGTTTTGGTAACGGTCGATGGCCCGCGGGAGATCAACTGGAGAATTGATAGCATCCTCAACGTTGGAAACGAATTGTGTCTGAGCGTCGTAAGCAGTTCCCTTACCGAGGATGTTGGAACGCGTCATCGACTGCGCACCCAACAGCGCCCACACGTACGTTCGAATCGAGTCGTTCAAGCGTATTGTACCAGCACGAGTGAATCCTTTCGATGTTTTTGAGATCATTTTAGTCCAGGCTGTGGCTGCATCAGGATTGGTTTGCTTTATACAGCTGACATGGATCTTTTCATTCGTTGTGGGGCCTGTAAATGTATGACGGTTTGGGTTGTATGAACCATCTTTAGAACCGGCATAATATGTTCCGGACCTGTAGAAGTACACGAGAACTATACCGAGACCATGGTTCACACCAGGAAGGCGAAAGTCTTTATTCGTTGGAATCTCAAACTCCCCACAAATACGTTCATAAGCGCGTCTATCATAGCCGTTATTCGTCATACTCCACCCTATATCTTGGGGAAGAGGAGCCTTTATTTCCTTTAATATTCGTCTCGTTTGATAATAAATATGAAACAAAATAACCGCCTTATTCAGTTCGTCTATACCGTAGTCTGGTGTCACACCCGACCCTGTCGTCGCACACCACACAGCAAAGTTGAGTTGGTTCTGCCAAAACTGCATTGGGTTTTGATTCCAGTTTACCACCGCCTGCGCGTTATTAACGGACACGACATATTTTTCAAAGATATTAATAAAGGTTGTTTTAAACCCCGTACCATCTGCATTCACCACGATTTTCAAGTGTGCTAAATCCATATTATAATATATAATTCATATATTATAATATGTACATAACACTTCCAGGAATAACGAGCGGTGAGGCCGTTCAGCTGACGCACGCGATCGATAACACGTCAGGCCAACTCGAAGTCGCACTCTGCGATATCACCTACCTACCGCAATGGACTAACATCAATATCAGCAACAATAAGCTGTTCGTTAGTGGAACTCGCAGCCAGATAACTGACGGCTACTACAGCGTGTGCTCTCTAAACGACGAGGTCTTCAAACCCCTGGGAGCCGAACTCAAGATGAACGACTCAAACGGTACAGTGGTGTTAATCAACAACGGAAGAAACCCCTTGAGGCTCGGCCGACCATTAGCGAGGATACTCGGTATGTCTCCTGACGAAATAAAACCAACAACAACCGTCACAGGCACGAAGTTACCCGACCTAGTACCGTACCGAGAGCTGTACATTCATCTCGGTCAGGTGAGCACAACGTACAACATTCAAGGAGGTCACCCTTCCACTATACTGAGAGCAGTGCCGGTGAAAACTGAGAAATACAACGACGGAAGAACCGAGTCGTTTTCACCACGGCAGTATAAGAGATTAACCCAGGGCAACATACCTGAGCTGACAATATCGGTGTTAGATATAAATCATAATCCTGTAAATATAGGATACCTCAGCTTAACGCTTCATGTAAAATGACCAGCGCACAAGGGCCCGGAGTGAAAAAATGCGTCAATATCGGGATCTCCGACCTCGGAGACACGCGCGGTTTCGACGCTCCCGGAGTAGATGGTAAATCGTACGCCTTGCAACTGAAAAACAACATTTACAAACGCGTTGAAATCCCCTCCGGTGGAACCCTAAGTGATATAGTAGATACCACAAGAGCAACAGTCAACACTAAGTACGCCCTTGTCAACACCGGTGATAATAATTGGATAATATACCCATCGTTCGGGGGTAAACTGTTCGACTTAGACGATGTTGAGAGCACTACCGTCGCCCGAAACAAGCCATATATGCTCGTCTTCACCGAAGATGACAAGTGGGTGTTGTTACCCGATAACGACTGGTTTCTTAATATTAGACTCGTCTCCCCTTACGTGTTTACTGATAACAAAGACAACCACCTAAACAAAGTCGTGAACAATGGAACCCTGCTCGTGGCTTACGTCCCAACTCAGAGACGTACCGTAGTCGTCAGCCCACTCAACACTATGGCAGCCCACATGCTATCGAGTAAACCAGCCATACAAAACGTGAAATTGCAGTTGGTGTCTGAATTCGAAGGTGTGGTCACTATACTAGAGAGTCTACCGGCAAACTCAACACTGATCATCAAAGTCTACTTAGGGGAACCATCGGGGAATGATATCGAGATCGTGAAGGGGATCAAACTCGGGTGGGTGAAACGACACCAGTATCAAGTTTGCAACGTTTACGTGCGGGTGGGTGTCGGCTCCAACACCAGTCTGCAGGGGGTCAACGTGATCGTGGAAAACAAGATATCACTAATCAATATCTTCCTGCCTGACAACATACACTTCATGGGTATGAAGTTCACCCCTGAATTATTATCAGAAAACCAGTTGGAAATTATATCGTAATAGTATAATAATGACCAATCATCATCCCAACACTACACTTAACGACCTGGGAGATACGGAGGGATTCGATCAGCCTGGTGAGGAAGATGAATTATATATCCTGCACTTCAAAGACAACGTGTACAGACGGGTGCCGTTATCAGATTTTAAAGAGCCAAAATGGCTGCTCAACTTAACACTCGCCTCACCTTATATCACAATGGATACATATACAAAATATGTCACTAAGATTAGGAACAACGGTATCTGGACCGGGGATTTCATTCCGGATAGGGTATTCATAGCAACTTCTGAGACCGAAAAAAATAGGTTAATGCCTGGAGAAGACAATAAATTAGCATTTATCAATTATAATCCTAACGTAAGTCTTAATACATCCTCCCCTTTCACACTCATCATAGAAGTCTTCTTTGTATTTTTAGGTAATGAAAACACCTCAAAAGTACACCAAATTTTACCCGGGGTGTCAATACACTGGTTTGACGAACACACAAGAAAATATTGTCGTATTATACAACGGGATACCTACGGGGGTCCTATAAACCGCTTAATAAATCTCAGTGGGGTTTTTATTACAACAGAAAATTCTATTAGACTCTCACCTATTACCCTGAATACTAGTATACAACTTGTAGACTTCAAATACATTGAAGGACTATTAAATGAAACCCAATTAAAATATCTTTCAAAATATATATTATAGGATGGGTCTGTACCCAGTCGTAGAGGAAGTAGCGAAGACGTTGGAAACCGTAGATGGGTTCCGCTTGAGGCAGTTATGTGATGTGAAACGCCAACTAGAACAAGACCGTGACACGCGGAAAGCACTATGTAAAAAGTACAATAGAGCTTTCAATATCGTGGACGGGGCTGACACTACCCTTATGGCAACCAGCATGGGACTAGGGGCGGCAGGTGTTGGGTTGTTGGCTACCATCGTGGCCGCACCTATAGTGCTAGGTATTGAAATAACGGCAGGGGTGGCAGGGTTAGCAGGATTGGCGCTTAAGTTAGTATCACGCAGACTTAATCGTAAGGCATTGAAACACGATGAGATCAGGGTTCTGGCCGAAGCAAAGCTGAACACAGTGAGTGAGCGTATTTCCACGGCACTCTCTGATAGTAAGATCTCAGAAGAGGAGTTTCGTTCAATCCTCTCTGAACTCAAAAAATATAACGGAATGAAACAAGATATTCGATCCAAGTCTCGTAAGTCTGCTATCAGCGAGGACGAGAAAAAAAAGTACATAGAACAGGGGATACAAAAAGCCCAGCAAGCCTTTATTATGAACACCAAAGAGATCGTAGGCGGTTCACGTTAAACTGTTTCATCGATATAAACATAACATAGGGGAACACGAGGGCGATAGCCGTAAGCGGGCCACCGATCCTATATGGTCAGTCAGAACTTACAACATAGATAAAGTGGATATGAAAGCCGACGAACCTAACTTGTACTACTTGAGGGGTGGGCCGGGTAGGGGGTTTGTAAGAGAAGAATTATTGATCGTACCGTACGGCACAGTGTTACCTCCTACCAACACAAAGTAGGCATAGTAATTACCGCCAACTTTTTTGTAGTAGGGGTAATAGTAGCAAGAGCTAATGACGCAACCAAAGCCTTATTTAGTAAATAAGGCTTTGTAGAGACATTTCTTGAAAGTGGTCCAGAACCCCCATTGTATATACTACTACAAGTTTATTTTCTGATTCAAAGACGTAGCAAATCTAGCAGAGAAGTGATGGATGAGTTGTTTGTGGCATGTAAAACTCTTGATGTGTCAAATATGTATCTGTAAGTGCTGACATATGCCTTGTACATATGGGTTATTTCATCATAAACATATGGTAACCTGTTTGTTTAATCAACAGCTCCATCAAGTATTGTTCAATGTATACTTTATGCTGTCGATCAAATATCAAAACTCTATTTGACTGAGAACTCCAGCTGACTCTTTGAATTAATATGCTTCAATCACTTAAGCCTGAATGATGAAACAGGTTCTCTGTCTCCAGATTGTGTCTGAAGGCCTGTATTCTATTCCCATCATGATTACAGCGTGTTGTATTCCTGGTGTCCCCTACCACGACTGCTGAAACCATCCCCTAATACAAGACCATACTGATACAGGAAACCCATCAACACAGGTACCACATGTAGCTGTCATGTGTATTTATCATGTCTCCCTAGGGTCCTGTGCTGGACTGGATCAACTGTATCGAAGCAATGCAAGAACTCAATATGGAGGTCCCAGTCAACATGAAGGTATGGCTGCTGCTTGTCCGAGTCGTGTGACTGCAGACTGTAGTTATGTATGGCTGCTCGGCTTGTGACCTGGGGCCCCTTTCACAAAACTCTTGTAAACCTAAGATCTCGTATGTTTTCTCGTCTCGTATAGTTTCTAATCTTTATTGAATATCCAGTGACACACTGTGTGCTGTTTTGGTGAGTTTGAAAAGTAAATGATAATTTTGCTCAAAATTGGAATATTTTAAACTTTAAGATGCATGTGTAAAGTTATACAGGTGCTTCAGTAATGTTAAACAAAGCATTAAAACCACTTTCCTCTTTGTTGGTCTGTTGTCAGTTTAGTTCTACAACCATATCAACACAAAGTTTATGATACCTGAATATATGTATTTTGTGATCTGTATTTTCCCTGTATGCATTTGAGCCAAATCATTTGATCAAGCAAGCAATTTCTTCATGTTATCAGTAAATTTGAAGACATCTTTGTAATGTTGAACATACATATTACCATTATGGAAACTTCATTTGGAAAACTTCAATGATTAATTATTGTTTTATCTTCTTTCTTGACAGTTTTGCTTTGAAGGGATGGAAGAATCAGGTTCAGAGGGTTTGGATGATCTTGTGTTTTCAAAGAAGGACACTTTCCTGAAGGTGAGATCAGCAAATAGACATACAGAAGGGGAAAATTACCTGATAAATGTGCCTATACTTCAGTTTTGAAACTGCTTATGGAGCAAAACTGTAGGAAAGGCAAATCTGACATCTAAAATATGAAGAGCTCATTGCCTCATGATTTGAAAGTTTTCATGTTTTATGAGTGGGATGTGTCAGGGCTCTATTTACTGCTTTGTTACTTAGACTGGTGCAACCCAATATTGCACAGTGCAACCTGGTTGTTAGTTTAACATACACCAGATGCAAGTCCAGTTTTTGAATGGGTAAACCTCTCAAAAAACCAGGATTCACAGAAATGGGCGTCTTGAACAAGCTGTCTAAGGCGCCAGGCTTGTAATCCAGTGAGCTTGGAGGTGCTGGGATTGTCCCCACCTGTGACCAGGTGTAATTACCTTGGAGTCAAGTTTGTGTGCAGACTCCCTCTGTGTTGTCACAACCTCTAGTGTACAGTACACAACCCTGTGCACTTAACAGAACCCATGAATCTGTTGGTAGATGACCAGATGGTGGCCATTTGAATACATGCAGCAATGTGCAGTAAACTTAGACAATCTACTGTGACTATGTGTCCCAGTCCTCCCAGCTGTGAATGGGTACATCATAAGGATGGAAAAGCCCCACTAACTCTGTGCACCTAGTGGGCTGCAAGAGTTGTATTTTCCACAGGGAGTTGAGATTATAAATATGATGTTCTGTTGTGATGGACATCTATTGATCGAGGGAAAATCAAAGCACCTTTGAGCAGTTGAACCAAATATTGCTACTATACAAATGTTAGTATAAAATGCTACAGCTAGGACACACACAGGGTTCGATTTAAGTGCAGCCTGAGATGATAACCTTGTTGCAACAACCAACTTCCAGTTGCACTGCATTTATTGCCATATGTAATGAAGGAAATATGCTATTAATTGTGGTTCAGATCATTGTAATTTGCGATTCTTTTTATCACACCAGTCCTTGCAACGTTAACCTTAAGCTGCCCTCCACTTTGACCTGACTCTTTGCAGTGTAACTGGAGTATTTGTTCAACACAGAGTTAAACCTCGCTCGCTCACTCACTCAGTCACTCACTCACTCACTCACTCACTCACTCACTCACTCACTCACTCACACACTCACTCACTCACTCACTCACTCACTCACTCACTTGTGTTTTACAGGGCACTGACTTTGTGTGTATCTCAGACAACTACTGGCTGGGGAAGAAGAAGCCATGCATCACGTATGGTCTCAGGTCTGTCACCCTAGTCAAAACATCTCGATGATACTGTGCTAGCTCAGTAATACCGAGTTCTAATCCCAGGATGTGTCATGGGTTGGGTGGAGGAAAATATTCCCAAACTGTTTATGTTTCAAAGTTTCAAAGTTATTAGTCTTTGAATGACATTTTGAAGTGATACACATCAAGGTGATAATGTAGGGATGTAACAATTCCTGGATAAGACTATTAGAACCCTCATGCACATAAGTACCAGAGGTGCTAACAACTCGATTTACCACCAAACTTTACTCCTGTCTTCCATGTTTCCATTTGCAATCGCATATTACCTCCACTGACCTGTTACCATTGTCTGCAGTCATAATCTGTCCATTGTTTTTTTTTATTTTTTCAAATATTATTGACGGATATTTATATACCACACATATCCAATTTTTCCTTATCCTGACTCATGTTTAATTGCTTATCTCCTCTTCCTGGCAAAGGTAGTGGAACACCTGAACTCCTTTGAAGTTCCCTTCTGAAAGAAGTGGACATAGAAATTACACTCACCCATGAGTAACCTCCCCTCCCGCACACATGGTCAGCTGATCGCCATGACAATCACTTTCTCCATATCACCCGACGATTGCGGCTGGAGGCCTGGGGTCCAGATTATGGCGATAAGTTTTTCAAGTAATTCGGTCTTTTAACTAATTTATGTTGTATGCAACATTTGGTTTATGAATATGTATCATAATTAGTTAAATTTGTGTGTTTATACAGCATGTAATTCAGTTGATGAAATCGTGGTTGCAGTGTTATTGCAGCAGACAACTTTACGAGTCAGCCATCACTACACTCATCGCAGCCGTTCCACGCAGACACCCTCATGCTACATGAGCTTGGGGAAGCGTCGTTTTGAAGAAGAATGAAGACTAGCTCCGTGTGAGCACTCATCTAGATCTGCACTCACTCCAGGGGATCAAGAGGAGGCGTATGCACGCACCTGTTCAACAAGATCGTTTCCGGCTGCTGCAACTGCCGCTCCATGTGACCACTCAACTAGATCTACAATCACTCCAGGGGACAAACAAGAAGATCGTCACCATCGTCCTTATCATCTCGTCTCAGTTTGTAGAGAGATCCACCTACGTCGAGAGAGTGCCCCCTCATGGGTGAGTGCACTCATATGAGTGACTACACTCGCGTGAATGAGGATGCTCACTCGGGTGAGTGCTCTCACATCCCGTCGCAGTTCGGAGAGGGATCCACCTACGTTGAGTGGGTGCAACCGCACGGGTGACTGCACTCATGTGAGTGACTGCTTTCACAGGTCTACTTGTCAACGCAGAAGATCTTCATCAGTCTCCTCAGTTCCTCGAAGGCGCTGTTAGCACTCATCGTCCCCTTCAGACATGGAATCACAAAAGAGGGATTGTCGGTCTCCATCCAATGCGTTGCACTCACAGATGGATGAAGACAGATACTACTGATCTTCATCACCAGAGGAAGCCCTCTTCTCGGACTTGGAAGTTACATCGTGGACTTAGTCTCACCATCCAAGGACTCCAAGGCTTTCTACATAAACAAGCAAGGGTCAATGAGATTGCCATCTCTGCTATACCTGTTGTTTCGACTCTTCGACATGGTCAACAGTTTGAAACTCCAAATAAAAGCCTGTCACATACCAGGAGTCTGCAACATCATGGCAGACGCCATATCTCCTCCTCTTCGTCCATCAGCAACAGAGTGGATGCTGCTTCGAGAGGCGTTTCAACTAATCAGCCAAACATTTGGATCGCTGCAAATAGGCTTATTTGCAACAAGGTTCAACAAACAGACCACAACCTTTGTGTCATCGGTGCCAGATCTATTAGTCTGAGGTACACTCAGCATCCTGTGGGAAGGACTAAACGCGTTTGCGTTTCCCCCTCCAGTGCTGCTACCAAAAAGTCATCTACAAAATCAGGGGCGAAGGGGCTACAACTGATCTTGGTTGCACCTTACTAGCCAACGAGACATTGGTTTAAACCAACACTTATAGAAGAGTTAGGACAACCAGTGCTACAATTGCCAGATTGGAAGAATCTTCTCGTCCATCCTCACACAAAACAGGTGCACTGCAAGCCATCTGTGTTGCGACTACATGTATGGACCGTATTAAAACCTGTCGAAACAGAAGATATTCGATGAGAGCAGCGAAACCCGCCAAATTAGCCTTACAGGAATCCGTTCGTACTCTACATGATGACAAGTGGAAACGAATTGAGGCAAATGCCAGGAAGAAGGGATTCATGGTGATGAAGGCGACACATCCTCAGATAGCAGATTATCTAGATTATCTATGTCATGTATGTCATTCCGGAGGTCTGAAAGGCTCTACATTATCTACATACTTGGCAGCCCTCAGCTCAGTCATCACCATGGGAACTGGGACCAAGTTGACTAAAGTACCAAGCTTATTACGCTCCCTTCAAGGTGGAAAATCAACAACGCGGATCTAGAGTTCCAGCGTGGGATCTAAGTGTACTCCAACATCTTACAAGTGATGCGTATGAGCCGCTCGATCGGACCTCAGTGGAAATGCTGATTCAAAAGACACTATTTTTACTTGCCTTGGCTACAGCTGTAAGAATGTCAGAAATTCATGCTCTAGACAAGTCACCAAGAAACGGCTCATCTGGGTCTACGAAGGGATTTCATCGCAAGGAATCAACTGCCAGGTCAACCGGACAGACAGTTCCATATACCAACCTTGTCTTCAATCTTGGGACCTCATGATACACGAGACTTATCATTATGTCCAGTCAGAGCACTGAAGATATACCCTGCACATACCAAGTCTAGAAGACAACGGTTCAAGTGCCTATTTATCCCTATATCTACCGAGACACCTATGGAAGTATCCTGCAACACTATCTCAGTGTGGATCAGAGATGTTATACTTAGAGCATATAAAGCAGCAGGATTAGAACCTCCACGAGCCTCTAACCCACATGAAGTCAGAGCCTAGCCTCTACGCTAGCGCTGAAATTGCTCGCCATCAACTATAATGGACGGCTGCTTTTGGGAGTCAAACATGGTGTTTGCCAACCCGTGACACAGCCACGGGATGTCACTGGCATTCATCAGTTTGGGCTGCATTTAACAGTCTCCCGAAGACGCTGACTTCACTCACCCGATTTATCACGTGACTTATGGAAGCCAGACGCTCTGCGGAGTATAATGGTTGAGAGTCCATGCGCAAGTCTTGAACAGACTAGCATGAGTGATTATTTTTTTTTTTTTAATGACCCTGTACTCGTAATGAAGATACTTGTACCTGAAGAAGGGTCACAGCTAGTCTCAGTTGCTATATCTTAACATTTAGTTGCATCAGAAACTAGCAGGACACTAGTTATTTTGATGTCATCACGTGCCAGTCAACGATGCCTTTTACGGAAGACAAGTTTGACTGGACGTGATCCCCCCAGAATCTACAATGAATATTAGAAGAACAGGACCAAATTATTGCTGTTACAAGTTCCCATCAAGGGGAGAAATACCTGGACATAATTTTGAACGGCCAGCAGAATCCAGCATGGTCTGACCCACCGCCGTTTTCGTCGGTTTCTGTAAGCAGTTAAGCTTACCTGAGTCAGGATAAGGAAAAATATGTAATTCTCTGAATAAAATTGATATTTCATACTTATCCTGACTCATGATGAAAACCCTCCCAGCTGCCCCTCCAGGACACGCTGAATCCTCATATTCTCACATTCTCTTGTCAGGCAATTATCATGGCGATCAGCTGACCATGTGCACAGGAGGGGAGGTTTCTCATGGGTGAGTGTAAATTTTACGTCAGCTTCTTTTAGAAGGGAACTTCAAAGGATTTCAGGTGTTCCACTACCTTTGCCAGGAAGAGGAGATAAGCAATTCAGCATGAGTCAGGATAAGTATAAAACATCAATTTTATTCAGAAAATTACATTAACCAAATACCACACATACCCATGCAACTTGAACATTCTCAAGATGTTGGTTTTTTTTCCCTCGACCACCAGATGTCATTCTCAACTTATATCAATCAATGTACATCAATCAACGCACATTATCAATCTCAACTTCCAGGGGCTCATACAACTATCTAATTCCTAGTTTTTATTCTCTTTATGAAGTAGTAACAATATACTCCAAAATGTATTGCTCATACTGTAAATATTGCATCCATAAATTTTCACCGTTGATGTCATCTTGATTATGTTACCTTCAAACTGGAGGATGATTAGTTTTCTACCCTATATCCTCCTATAAGTGAGGTCAACAGCCTTTCTCTTTCAAAGCAAACAGCACTACAATGGCTAAAAAAGCCGCAGGATTCTTGTTTTATGGTTCCTTATTTTGAATAGCAGATTTCTAAGATTTTATGTGCATGCTCCAAATTCAATGTTTCCAGAGGCATCTGTTATTTCTTCCTGGAAGTTGAGTGTGCATCAAAGGATCTCCATTCTGGTGTCTTTGGGGGAACAGTGTAAGTACTAATGTTTTCACTTGCCATGCAAAAGGTTATGATGCATTTTGAGGTTGTTGCTCTGAAATGAGAATCAGAGGGACATGAATAGTTTTCATCATGATTTGGGACTTCATAAACCATACGGAGGTCCAGATAGACTTTGACCATGATTTGGGACTTCATACACCATACAGAGCTCCGGATAAGCCTTGACCATGATTTGGGACTTCATAAACCATACAGAGCTCCAGTTTTTGACCATGTGGGTATGATAACCATATAACCATACTTCCTATTTCAAGTGGGTGTCTATACTTTTGATACCTACAATATTTTTAAAATCTGGGTGTTTTTTTTCAAGTAACAAGTTTAAGAGCTGCAACATTTTTTTGGTATTTCATTATAGAAATATGACAAAATCATCCCTGTTAATGATAAATCATAGGTTATAGCTAATATTTGCTTTCTCCACTTATTCTGAAAGAAATAGTATGTGTCTTCATGTAGTGTTTTGATGCCACGAACAGCTAATGTTATATTATGATATCACCATCATATAGACCTGTGAAGGTCCCGGGGTAGAATTGACCTTGAGCAACTCATGCTTGCCATAAAAGGCGACCATGCTTGCCATAAAAGGTGACTATGCTTTTCATAAGAGGCGACTAATGGGATCGGGTGGTCAAGCTCGCTGACTTGGTTGACACATGTCATTGGTTCTGAGTTGCACAGATGGATGCTCATGTTGTTGATCACTGGATTGTCTGGTCCAGACTCAATTATTTACAGACTGCTACCAGATAGCTGGAATATTGCAGAGTGCGGTGTAAAACTAAACTCTCCCACTCACTCACTCACTCACTCACTCACCATCAATTGAATCTGATCACTTGTTTATTAATTTATCTAGCAGTCCTCTAATGTAATAGTTTTCTGTTTGTAGCATCAAAAGTAGATATTTTAATTTGAGTGTGTTTCAGCTTTTGACCACATTTGCTCAACATCATAAGTTGTTTACAGGACATGTTTAAAGAAACCTTTCTATGGCGTATTATGTGCAAATTATGCAGCCTATCTGGAGCTCTGACCATAGCTGTTGATTTCTTACAATCGGGCATAACAATTGAACAAGGGGTTTATACAGGCCTTTAATATGACATTAATTTGTCCTTAAATGTAGCTTCTGTCTTGTAAAGTCCTTGCACTGTCATCCGAAGTAAGTGGCCTACAATAAATCTTTCCCTAGTTTGTACTGTGCCAACATGGACAGCCCTGTCACATTTTTGTTGGGTCCATTAATTATTGGCCATATTCATGTGGCTCAGGTATTTCTCACTGGTGTGATGAACAACAAACACACTTAATCTGAAACTGTGCATTTTTCTGAGAGTAAAATTTGCATTTTAGGTACAGTAATATTTGGGTACAGTGAAATTCTCCCCCATTCTGTGATTTGCTGCTTCAGCTTATGAATACAATAAGTGACATTTTGTTTGTGATCATGAATCCGACGTCTGCCTGACTTGCGGGAACCAGTAATCACTGCCACTGCTAGCCCAGACGTTACTACTTTCTTAATGTAACACAGATGCCTCGGAGGTGTAGCATCATGCAATTTATCGTGTGAGACCATGATCATTTAGGAAATGAATGTCAGTTTGTGTGTCTGCACTGAAAAATGAACTATGTCAAAGCATGGTTCAAACTTGTGTGAATGAGGGAGTTTGAACAACGCTTTGGCATCTTTCATTTTTCAGTGCAGACACACAAACTGACATTCAGTTCTTGTAATTTCGTACTTTGAAGTTTACACACACGTTTTTAACCTACGTCTGCATGATCATTGTTTACAGTGATGCGTTTTAATACCTGTGAAAAGTTGTAATGCCATTCTGTTCAAGATCACATTTTCGTAATGTTTCTATTCTTGGCAATTTTCCCAACCTTTGAAGAATTAATTCTCAAAATATTGCTTAAAACATAACAACAAATTCATCATTTGAATTGAAGCTCCTTTGATGTATAATATCCATTAAACTGTAACTTGTATGTAGAAATTGAAGGGAGTGTGAATACAAATAATATTTATTTTGTTTATGTCAAGCTGGACAGAGTGCATCCTGGGAAAACTTGAAAAGTAGTTCTGGAAAAGTTCACATGACCTAGATTGGCTCAAAACTGTTCACACACACATGAACGATTTGAAGTCTTCAAGAGAAATGAATCTTGAAATTTAGATCACATGAAATAGTGTTGTAGAGCACTCACCATCACTATGAGATTATTGTGTTGTTCCTCAACTGCAGTCATGAGGCCATGGTGGATCTAGTCGGCCTGTTGGGGACGCTGGTCAACAACAAGGGAGAGATACTCATCCCTGGCATCAACGAGGGAGTGGCCCCTGTCACAGACGAGGAAAGACATCTTTATAGGCCGATTGATTTTGATGTGGTACTTATATTTTTCATCATTACATGCTTAGGCCAGACCAATTTTATTTCTTGATTTTTTGTCCTCTGAAAACCTAAAGGCAGGTGGGAAAATAAATAAAATAAAATTTCCAATCAAAGTAATATTCCTTCTAAATATTTTACTTTTGGCAATTTATGAAGTGAATATGGGTCAAAAACAACCTAAAAAGTATTTTGGTGTGAGTTTACGTTTTTAGCCAATGAAAACATTAGGATTTTATTTTTTGAGCGGGGAAAATTTATTTTAATTTTTTTGTCTTATTCTTGAAAAAATACGGTAGGTGAATCCGTAAAACAAGAAATAAAATTGGTCTGGCCTTACGACTGTCATAACTACAAGGTCTTGGGAAATCTGAAGATTTGGGTCAGAATCAGACTGGATGGTCAGTCTCGCCAACTTGATTAACACACGCCGTGGTATCCCAACTACATGTAATTTATCCCATTGACACACATGATGTTGATCACTGGATTATGTGGTCAAGACTTACTTGCAGACATCCACCATAGGTATGGCTCTTTGCTGATTTCGGCATTAAACAACCAACAGCAAACATGCTCATGACTGTTGTACCTGATGTCCTATTACTGTCACCACTGATACATTGCAATTCCCCTTCAGTTTTTCATGTGCTTCAACACTCTGAATTTCGTAACTTAGGATTATGCCTAAGTTTAGTCTGATTCTGCCGTACATTTGATACATGCAGGAAGACTACAGAAAAGACCTTGGTGCTGAGAAGCTTATCCATTCAGAGAAGGAACAAGTACTTATGTCCAGATGGCGCTTCCCTTCTCTCTCTGTACACGGTAATATGTTGTGTTATCTCTCTCTGTACACGGTAATATGTTGTGTTATCTCTCTCTGTACACGGTAATATGTTGTGTTATCTCTCTCTGTACACGGTAATATGTTGTGTTATCTCTCTCTGTACATGGTAATATGTTGTGTTATCTCTCTCTGTACACGGTAATATGTTGTGTTATCTCTCTCTGTACACGGTAATATGTTGTGTTATCTCTCTCTGTACACGGTAATATGTTGTGTTATCTCTCTCTGTACATGGTAATGTGTTGTGTTATCTCTCTCTGTACACAGTAATATGTTGTGTTATCTCTCTGTACACGGTAATATGTTGTGTTATCTCTCTCTGTACACGGTAATATGTTGTGTTATCTCTCTCTGTACATGGTAATATGTTGTGTTATCTCTCTCTGTACATGGTAATATGTTGTGTTATCTCTCTCTGTACACGGTAATATGTTGTGTTATCTCTCTCTGTACATGGTAATATGTTGTGATATCTCCCTTTGTACACGGTTATATGTTGTCATCTGTCTCTGTAGTATAGTAGTGGGGGTTCTGGACTGCAGAGGTGTACCAGGGGCTAGGGGCCTCCAAATGACCTCTGCAACCCACCACAGCCATAAAAAATAGGGTAGAGTTTTGTGCAAGTCTGGGTCCAGAAGACAAAGAGTGTCTCTACAAATTCCAATGGTGGAAGTGCACTCCAGTTAGAGTTACAATGTTCCCTCATGACCAGTGGACAACTTTATGTTGTGACATCTCTCTCTGTACATGGTAGCATGTTGTGTTATCTTTCTTTATAGTAGTATGTTATCTCTGTGCATCTTGACAGTGGTTAGCAATCTATAGCCCATTTTTATATTGCATTGTATTGTTTTAGGTATAATTACTAGTTTTACATTCTTTCCTGTGATATTCTAGTTGTTTTACTGTCCTTTGTTGACAGGTTTTTATAGTACACATGTATTCCATTTCAGTGTTTTGTTCCCGTCATGATATGGCTTAAATATTGCCGATGTGATGTTAAATATTAACTCACTCACTCACTGTGCATATTGATATGTTATTTCTGTGCATCATGATATGATATCTCGCAATCTTTGTGCACAGGTGTGGAGGGAGCATTTAGTGGAACAGGAGCCAAGACTGTCATCCCAAAGAAGGTCATCGGAAAGTTCTCCATCCGTATCGTTCCCAACCTGGAGCCAGCACAGGTTGAGAAGCTGGTTGTAGCTCACCTGGAGAAGGTCCACAAGGAGAGCGGCAGCCCCAACAAGATAAAGTAAGGCACAGGGTGGATATGGTTAATTTCGCTGAAAGAGTGTTAATACTTACTGTATTTTCCCAGATATACCCCAGTTCAAGATGTTAAGAGTTTCAGTGTGGTCAAAACTGGATATCACTGTCTAATAAACATGCAAATAAGGTCATGCAGCAGATAGTTGGTGCAACTGTATATTGTGATTGGGTCAGATGTCATTCATTGATATCCTTAAAATATAATGGAAGTACACACAGTACAACAATCTAGTCTAGTAATCTAGACAATCCAGTGATCAACAGCATGAGCATCGATCTGTTAGTCCATGACGTGTCAACTAAGTCAGGGAGTCTGACCACCCAATGCTGTTAGTCACCTCTTACGACAAGCATGGCTTACTTAAGATCAATTCTGACCCAGATCTTCATGGGTACCTGCTGAGTATTGCTAGAGAATACCATAGGGTTGTGTTGTTAGGCTCAGTGACTTAGGTGACAGTGGATTGTGGTTGGTTTTTTCAAGCACAGGCTGAGTGTTTAAACTGTCCATTGTCATATTCACCAGCACTGAACATCCAGCAAGCAAACAATGTGCTGTATGTGACAATGTTTATCAACTGTTTATTCAGAGTCTCCATGGGCCATGGTGGCAGGTACTGGCTCAGTGACTTCAACCATCCCCATTATGTGGCAGGCAGGCAGGCAATGAAAAAGGGTAGGTAACTCCAGATGCTTCATGAATTTTCTCATGATGAGTAAGAGCAGTACTCTTTTCTAGATCAAATCCGTGCACCAACTGAACCCCACAGCTCATCAGCTACCTAGATACTTCATACTTATAGATGAAAAAGGATTCATGGATTGAGTAGATATGTTCGGGGACTGACTGATGGTGACAGTCACGGGGATGCTGGTTTGCCTGCTCCGGACGAGACGCTGACAGGCTACTAACATAAGACTGACTGAGTTCCCAAGGATTAATCCATACTCAATATGTTATAGTGTTCGGTGTCGAACCTGACATGACTCGTGAAGGAGGAAGCATTCCCGTAACCTTGACCTTCCAAGAAGCGACAGGCAAAAATGTGATGTTGTTGCCAATTGGTGCATGTGATGACGGAGCACACTCCCAGAACGAGAAGATCAACAGAGAAAACTACATTAACGGGGTGAGTGATTAATGTGATTATCCTTAAAGTTCAGCCCTTCTGCCTTTTTTGTTCAGTATCTTAGTACTTTGAACAATCTTTACTATTATTGTTTTTTATGACAATATGCTGCCTAGGAGACAAGTGCTACTCCTTGTCCTTCGATTAATCAAATTGCAGAGTGTTTAGCTCCAGTTACCACACACAGATGGCGTCCAGGACAAACATGGCAGATTAACTATACTAACATGAAAAAATCTGTTGCCTGTGTCTTTTGTCCTTTGTTGTAATACTGCTGGAATACTGCCAAAAGTGGTGTAAAACCATACTCACTCACTCACTCTTTTACTGGCTTTCATCATCCTCCAACAGGTGAAGGTTCTTGGGGCATATATGAATGAAGTCTCCAGATTGGCGTGAGGAGGCTCAGGCATCTATGGGATAATCATTAATGAAGGATGTGGGCATGGTTGATCTCAGCGCTGACAGTGACGCCATCATCAACTGTTAGGATTGGATGCCAGTCTAGCTATGTGTCACTACTTTCGTCATCAACAACATGACAGATGACACCTGCTACTTAGTTAATAAATTGGTTTATATTTTGAGATGTTTATATCGGAAATCAATCATATTTGTTACATGATTTTACTTTACGATGTTGTTATGCAAATTAATGTTTCAAAGAAGCTGTTAGGTATGAGGAAGATTAAATCATGATAAAATGATTTTAGTTTTACTGAAATGTCGAAAAGTCTTGTTAGTGGTGATATTGAGTATCTTTTACACAAACAACAAACTAACTCTGAAGTCTGTAGTTTAAGATTGAAGAATATGTCTGATTTATGTAACTGATAGGAAATGTCTTGATTCTCCAGTATCGATCTTGTTATTCAGAATCATATGTTTAAACAGAGGTAGATAATAATAAGCATGAATACCGGGTTTATTTTAATCAGGAAAGCCAGGTTTATGCTTGCCATTGCTTACTGTTCTATGATAGCTTGTCTCTAGTAAGACTATGCTCTTGCATATGTGTCCAACATGGACTGTTCCTGTCTTCATTAAATATTTATTTTTGTCAAATTTCTGTGATAACCAGTAAGAGCAAAGTTTGCTGCTGTGCTTGTAATATTTCAAATGTAGCCTTTATTTACTAAAACAACATTCAATTGTCAAAAGTGTGCATCTTTCTTATCCTAGCACCTTCTTGTCAAATTTGAGAAAACAACAGACCACTCGTCCTGCTCAAAGAAAAATCATATTGAGGAGATACCCACACGTGGGGTAGTCTCCCTTTTGCATACTTGCTTTCTCAGTATGTGTTAACAAAAGCATTGAGGTTGTCAATTTACGACAACATTAGAGTATTGTTTTTTTTAGAACTGCAGCTTTGAATTTTCATGTTTTTTGTAACCAGCAAAATGTGAATATGTATGAAATGAATACATATGAAATGCTTGTTGTTGAAACTATTTGAGATGTGTGAATTTTGCATTGTTGAAATCTTTATTGCTATGATATGAGAGTTCAGACACTGCTGCAATGGCAATCTGTCATGTATCCCATGTTTTGCACAGTGTCGAGTAAACAGTTTATTTTCATTGGCAATAGCTCTCTTCCTGAGAAACTACCTACCCTGTTTCCTCAATTTCTGTAACTTTCCATACCATTTTAAAAAAAATAAATTTACTTTATTTTCATTAATAAAAGATGCAGTAACTGGCATTTTGTTGATATAAATGATTTAAACATATTTTATTCACAAATGTGAAAGAGATTAAGGACAAGTTATCCTACATAAAATACCTGCTCATTTTACGCATTCTGCTCCATATGTGTGACATTTATCAAGGTTAATGAAGTGAAGGCTTCAGTTCAGTTTTGGTTTGTCAGTGCCCATTTGTAGGTTCTCTGGAGGGAAAGACTCTCTGCTCTTCAATCAGTTAATAGCTGAATCACAAAAGTTATGTTACTCTCACACCAAATGGCCTTCACTCCAGAATCACAGAGTTTGAGAGATATATCACAGCCCATCCAGACAACACTGATAAATGGGGCATGCCGACTTTATATGCTGATACAAATGTCACAGCTGGAAATTGTGCCTCATATCTCATGGTCATTGGATACTGGAGGAAACCCAGTAACTCTTCATTCCCCTACAATATAAGTGAATTGTCTCAAATGAAGTCATTTCCCAAATGAAAGTATTGTTCATAGTATGAAATAAAGCTTATTGAATTCAGTCCCTCTTAAAGACTGTAAAGTAACCTGAAGCCCCGATCATTTTTGTAACAGGTAACAAGGGCAGATAACTCTAAATCAAAGTGAACGAAACTGGTACTTCACGCTGAGCATTTATTAACGGAAGACAGTGTGACCATCAATAATTCAGTAACTATCAATTGTTGCATCAACAGTTTTTCGTTTCTACCATTGATTAATTGCTATCGGACACTGAACAAATGGAATCCATCAATAGTTGAATATAACATTAAACACCCAGTAGCTACCCAAGATATTGATCAGTCCATGTGTTTCTATCCTGACGTCACCATCTGTCACACATAAGGGAACATGACGATCAATATTTGATTGTATTTTATTAAAATAGATTCAATTTAGGTGCCATATAGAAAATGAAGAGTATAGTAGGTACAACACAGACAACCTATTATCTAGAAAGATGTCATACAAACCACAATGTTGTGAAAACAATACGACTACACTTTCACAATAGTAGCAGACAAAAACACACTTCACCAGTAAAAGACGAACCTGTCTTGGTTCTCACAACATAAAACAGCACAGACACAGGGCATAAAACATAAGGTTATAGGTTATATAAATACTCAAATTTTCTTGAGTTTCATTCTGTTTTTTCTTTTTAAGGAAGTGTCTAATTGCAATTTCATCAAAGTGCAGAGTTATCTGTAGTTCTTGCCACAATTTGACTGACATGTTAATGAGCCTCTCACCTTTAAAAAGTTGTAACATATCAGTGTCTGAAGAACAGTTTGTGAAAATTACATCTGGTTCACATGCATTAACACAGCAACAATTTCATTGATAAACACTATGTAAAACTGCAACACCATGACCAGCTTCTAGATGAGTGTGTAAGTAGTTTTTGTGTGCTCGGGACTAAGCTAGTAAAAACGACATAACCTTGCATTGCTTGTGAGTATTACAAATCTTCTGACAATCTAATAATTATCAAATACCCTGCAGTTTCATGGACAGTGGAAACCCAATTTTACCATGTGATCTCTGAGAACAGTATAACTTTTGTATGTTTTCAATCTATCAATATTGTATGTGCCAGGGGCAAGGATTTGAAAAAAAGAAGAAAACCAAACAAAAAACACTAAATCCACTGCTTGACATCATATCTTTAAATTGGCTTATTTCGTCTGAAATTCTGTATTGGTTGAAATCAAATGCTAAAACAAAAAAAAGAAAACAAAACAAAACACCCCAAAACATAAAAGAGTAGTTATTCTTCCAACAGGAATCAATGCATCATATTTCACATAAATCTGAATATATTTATAACTTTATATGAAGCAGAGATCACTATGCTTGTCAATATAGATACATTTTGTATGCCCTATTTCTACCAGCCATCACCAGTCCATAGTTACCTGTCTACATCCAGCACAGAATACAAGTAAACATGGCACATGGATGAAAATCACAAACTGACATTTTATACAACCTACAACTCTCATCTCTAGCCTCACACATCTACATCTTGGAATTCTACAGATTCATGGCACTAGTCATAGTGATTCTGTTCACTCTTCACAGCGTTTTCCTCCAAAAAATAGTACAGTAATACCCTTCCAATAGCACCAGAAAAACAGGAAATATTATTTGAAAAGACATTTGAAAATAGGTAAAATCTACAAAGTAGGTCAGGGAATAAATACTTTGTAAAGTACTAAATACAAAAACTGTAATAAGTAAAAACTTGTCACTGTATCTACACTGCAACAGTCAAGAAATAAAAATAGCAATCACACCTTACAGTGAACAATATTTGGATGGCTTTCAAAATGCACTTCAGTACACCCTACACCCAGCTTTATGTTATCAAATCCATGAGTAGGTTACAGTACACAAGAATGGGCTTATCACACCTTAACCATAGAAAAGAATAAAACCCTGACTGACTGTAAGATGAGCCAACACTTGAACCTGATGGCCACCTCTCTTCCATTAATGAGAACATTAATCGTATGTTATGTAACACATGCAACACATGCAACAGCTGTTTGGCATGTTGTGTGGCATATCGTAGTATTTAGAAAATCATGCTTACTTCCCAGGTACTGGTCTGAAAAGAATGTAAAATTTAAAAACTAAGATAAGGGTTTTTCTACCAAACAAAGCATGTACTGTTCCCATTCATCTTCTCTACTTGACTACTGGATGTTTACCACTTTAAATAAATAGCTCTATTTCCACACATGTAACACAAGACTTTTCATACTTTGTTATGGATTGAAAGAATTATTACTAGATTCAACTGAAGACTACTTTTCCAGCTGCCATGACAACAATTTGGCATGATTGCCGTGGCAATATATGTATCACATTAGCATCACAGACTATTCTAACTTGGGATCCCTGACAGAAACCAACCTAGTGAGACAATAACGCAGAATCTACCTACGTCTAACAAGATGACATTCGTCACTATGATAATCATATAATGTCACTGCTCAAACAGTCTTAACCTGGCCATTGTCCTAACACAAACTTGGAAATTTTAACTATAAACTGTATATTTATATATGCATCTCTCTTCCTACGCGTACAGGATGATTGACAGATGTCTATTGCAGGGGCAGAGGCTGGGTGGTCAGAGGCCAAGAAGGTTTGATTCAACTTAGCTGACAGCATGTTTCCACACTGGGTCGAAGAGAGGAAGAGAGATGCATAACGTGAGAAAGGATAAGTTTAAAAATTTACAAAATGTCTCAGTGCTAACATGGTCAGAGTCGTGCAAGTTGGATCAGACCTTTTGTAATTGTCATTGCTGTGAGAGTGAATTCCATTATTCTTTGTGTTAACACTGACTCTGACACCACAATTAACCTTGACTACTGATGTCCTCATTGTGTCACAATGGGTGTAGAGTTAACTGTGGCACCATGGTATAGTGTTAACAGTATCTGTGCTTACAATCTACAAGGGACTTACTGCTGGAATTGTTTGGTTGAACAGCATCCTTATGTAAACGTATGTAGTAAAACCACAGAATATGACCACATGCCTCACCAACAATTAAATAACTAAACTAATAAATAAAATGAAATAAAATATATATTTCACAGAACCCTCACCATGGTCACTGTATGTAAAAAGGAACTCCCCAAGAAGCACCTGTTCCAACTGTTGCAACCTACAGTTACTCTGACTCGCACTATGTAAATTAATGTTAATCAATTGATAGTGATAAAGAATCAGCTGACTCCAACACAACATTGCTAGACCTGTACATAGAACATGGCTGACTATCTGAAATACATCTATAACTGATGTATCTATAGAGTGAACAATTGAAAGAAATCTAGATTGTCATATCTGTGTCATATGAAACATCATCAGATACAATGCATCATTGATCATCCATGTCTTTCTGCCAATTCTTTAACTATCTAGATTTCAGACTCATCATTAGCACGATCAGGGAACAATGAACTGACCAAGGAAATGTTCTGACAGACTTTTGAGGTAAAATTGTCACTGTTCTTCATGAAGCTCTACATATATATGACTAAAAATTTTGATAACAGTTGAAGTCTCATGAAATAACGTTTCCAGATTGTACTAACTGTACACAGACTGACACAATCAGTTATATACCCCCTATCAAAATATAAATAACTTCCTGCACTTACACATTATTTTCCCACTAGAGAACCATTGACCTATGTCCATCAACCCAAACTGAACACCCCTATGTAGGACGAGTTTCATACCAAATTCATACACCGACTTGAAATTACCTGTAAAATATATTCGTGGACTGTCAGTGACTGTCCAATAGTACTGTCAAATAGTAATTTAAGAAGCTGCATCTTACAAAAACCAAGGAAATATTTAAGTTTGGTTACAACATAGAAGCCGAATCTGACTCTACCATCATGCTTTGTAATTGTTCCCTCTCAATCTTTGTCTGCTTCGCCAACTGCCTCCTGTACTTCTTCATACAATACGCCTGCCCATCTGGTGCTGGCTTCCCAACAACCCATTACCTATCTGTGGTATTCCAGATTTGTCAAAAGCAGATCAATGTCATGTAAACAAACCCTGAACAGCAGCTGTGGTGCTTAACTTATTTCTTGGCATATATCTATATATATTACATCTAACATCAAATAAACACGCGCACATTAAGCTATTGCTGCATGCACACCTCCTCATAATTATATCATTATTTTATAAGTGTATAATTCACTTCAAACACACACTAAAACAACAATATACTTCCATAAAACAGTTATCAATATCTGTGAGTATTCTACCTTCACTGGGATTAAAAACTGGAAAGACATATAGAAGTCGGTTATTTTCTCATCTATGAAAAATCTGAATCCTGGGGAACTTGCATAAAGACTGCTATACATACCTGATAGTATTCACATGAAAGCACATAACAAATTATTGGAAACCATGTGATCAATGATCCATTTCAATACAAAAATATTTTTACAAAATTATGAACATAATTATGATAGCAGTGCTCCATCCCTGAAAAAGTGTCCACCAGCAATCAAAAATGTGTCTGCCATTAAGAAGCTGTTATTAAAAGGGAGGCCAATAACAGGGCAGGAAGTACTGCCATGAGCGAGTGAGTGAGTTTTTCGCTGCTTTTAGCAATATTCCAGCAATAAGGGTGAGTGACTCCAGAAATGGGCTTCACACATTGTATTCATGTGGAGAATTGAACCTGGGTCTTCGACTTGACAAGGGAACGCCTTTGCCACGAGACCACCCCCACCACCCCTATTGTCCTGACACAACCACATGGCTCACTGCTTTTACCCTGTTAACAAGTTCAGTGTCATCCTGACCTCGGACATAACCCTGACTTCAACCATTACCCAAACTTAAACCTGATGAAACCCAGACTGTTACCCTAAAAGTGATGTCAGTCTTGTATGATCCAATGAGTCTGCCACACAAAAGGGACATAACTGTGAATTGAGATGCCTTTCAAAACAGGAGTTCTGTCCATGTCCTGTTGCAGACCTCCCACTAGCAACCATGGCAACACAAGATACAACAGATTATGTTACTGATAAAACATCTTCATACATGTACAATGTAAAATTAACAAATATGTCTGAAATATCATACAAGTTTAAACAATGACACAGAACCCCTGAACTTGGCCAGCACAGGCTGAAATGCAATATGAAAAAATGCATTTTTATCCCATACAAAAACCCCATAAGTAATCATATGAATGGGTAACTACGACTATGTGCACGCATTATTCAGTTTTCCAATCATCAGATGTGTTTATTATGTTGAAATGAGATATTATGCTGTGTGAGAGATCACTGTAACCATGGTAACACTGTCACTGTGGTCATGGTAACACACACTGGTTTGTTGTTTAATGCCATGCCTGTCAATATTCCATATGAGGCAATCAATATTCCATGAGGCAAACAGCTTGACTTCACTAACAATCTCTTAATAATTCTTACAATCTAATCAAAACAAACTTCTAACTGATGATAGAAAGAACAAAACATGAACATTAGAGTATGGTCTTGGTTGACACATTAAGCACACAGTAACTTATAAGATCAACCTGACTGATACCAGATTTTGTTCTCAAAAATGATACCTCTGCAAGAAATTCTGATGCCAGCTCCATAGGAGGTCACTTCAGTTCGAATAACTGACACCATCCAGTCAGCAACTGTGACTTCTACATCCTTACTGGCAAACAAGGATAAGTTAAACACTGACCTGACAAATGATCCATATTAGCATGTAAGAGTGCTGCCAATTGGTGTTTGCCATAGTGAGCAAAAGGGCCCCATGTTGTCCGTGACCACATGGGAGCCTTATGAGCAACATGTGTGCAGCTAAGCACAGAATTAATTTCACTGCCATTCACTGCATGTGCACTAGCCTCACATCTACTCTCCCTTTCACAAATCAAATTAGATTACTCATTGCCATACACTGCCTACTTCTCATAAATGAATTCTCTGCACTGATCCAACTTACCCATGTCTGCCATTAGTACATGCATTCATAATTGCATGTCTCAATATAACTAGCACTGCCAAATACTGAAAAACCTGTGCTACTATTTTTCTGAAAACATTTTACAGATCACACACATGAATTGAGCTGTTCATATCTACAATGAAATCTATGCCCCAAATAGAGCACTATTGAGGTTCTGTTTTCTTGAGACAAATTTCTTTTACAAAGGTCATAAATGTTTTCATTAGAGAACAATTCAAAATAGTGCTGGCAATCATTTTGACTGAGTGATCAAAGTTTGTAATCAAATCTTGCAGACAGGTATCGTATCTGAGAGATTATCATGAGACTGAAGTGCAATTAGGATACAGATGTGAGGGAAAGGCTGAAAACAGATAGAGCATATTGGATGGAAACCATACATAAGTATTTTAATGTACAAACTATTTCAAAATTTACTTCCATTATACAAACTCATAAATAAATAAGCAATCAATCATGAATACAAAATGTTGACATTTACAATAATTTCACATAAAACCAAAATGGCAAGCACTGGCAGGTTTCCATTCACAGTAAACCACTCACCTAGCCTCATTGCTTGCTCATCTTGAAGTAAATACCTTCCAAAGGTTCCATGCTGTTCAAACTAAGTAAGTTTAACTGCACATTGCAGTGTTTGCAACAATATGTCCCCCTGGTGAAATTGGTGCTTTCAATAACTCCACTAGCAGAAGTTATAATTTTTTTATCTATTATCAGAATCTGGAGAAAGTCACTGTTAAGCTTGTCGTTCCTTCAGCTGACTTCAGAAATTAGTCCCTTACACGAAGCAACGTATACTAAGGTTGACCTTAACACCCATTTCTTAACACTGTACACTTACCTATCACCTTCGTGTTTTGTGAATGGAGGCCATACATTGTTTTAAGAATCAACATGCAACAAACATTGCTTGATGGTATTAGACCATGTGTGAAGTAATGTAGATGACATAAACAACTTTCAGCAACTCGCACAGTTTGACTGTCAGTGTACTCTCAGCATGTCAGTACACAACGTTTGAGGAATGAAGTGGTCACATGATCAACATTCATGCTTTGTTCGTGCAGATATGACACAGACACTTATTGTTTGTTTCCTGGCTTTGCATAAGTTAGCAGAGTAGAAGACTGTCAGAGCTGGATGTTATTCTGTTAAGTTCAAAGTCAAGTTAAATGGTTTCCTAAGTTTAAGAGAGAAGGCTCCAACATGATAATAAGGACCTCCTCTCACCAGTTGTTCAACAAGAGGTACATTTTTGTGATGGAAAGCCTGAGATATGGATGAGAATAGTGCATTTCTAAATTTGTGGCTTTTAACACTTTACCGTTAAATCAACTCCTCCAGGAGCTCTAATGAATAACAAGATTTGTGGTGGGTATGATAATATTTCCAGTACAAATTAAATATGTAAAGGAAAAAGCATGTTTCTGGACAAAAGGTTACGCGGAAGTGAACCACTTGTATTCAACAAAATCTCTTCTCACATTGCTATGCCCAGCTGCTAAGGAAACCACAGCAACCTTCTTCAAACATGCCTAAGAAAGCCTAAGAATATGTTTTTTCTATGGCACTAATCTAAATAAGCAACATTTCAAATTAATCTGTTTTTAGCAAGCACCCATGTTGGGAGTGCCTTCTTAGTTACTGAGTTACTTCCATCCTCTGAGTTACATAGTACATATCTCATAAGAAACAGAGAAACAAAACACCTACAACCATTTTGTTTTCAATTTTCACTTTAACAATCATATTTTAAGTTTTCCTACACTTTATGTTGATGCAATTTTTATCTGATCTTGATTTAGCAATAAATTAAGGACTAAAAACATGTATGAAGCAAAACACATGCACGTATGACAAGCTTGTCAACTAACACAGCTACTAGAGGATGAGCAGTATGAATGACACAAAAGAAAGGTGCATGTTTGATCAGTTTGGATTAAAATCAACAACTAGTGACAACATCAGGTCTGTTCTACAATTCAATAAATATAAGAAAATAACAAGGGAGGTAATTCCAGTCAGTCAGTGTCTCAGCTTTTCTTGTCTTTGCCATTGGTAGTAGATTTTGGAGGGGGTTTCGAGGTGATTGTGAAACAGTATATGCCAAGGTAGTCGCAGATTTCTTGACAAACAATGTAAGAATATTTTACAATGTCTACTGTCACGTAGAGCTGGAAAAAAAGGGAAATGTATTAATTGTACAGGCAGATGACAAACATGTATACATTGCTACATTCAAATTCACCTGTTATCGAGCTGAAAATTGCCAATATGATCATGGAAAAAATACAAATTCAAGATGACTGCCATGGTATCCAAAGAAAATTGGATCTGAAACGTCCACAGTGAAAGTCACTGTTATAAATAAATAGGTTTTGTGATTGGATTCAACTTAATATATCCAGAGGGCTCACTTGTACAACCTGAAGAATTTGAATGTTGATCTTTGTGCAACTTGTATTGAGAATGGTAATGTTGTTGGTTTCAACCTCATAAGTAACCCCAAACAGATATGCAAGACTGCCACAATACCAAAGGCCATGAAACATCACATATCTTGAAACACTGGTCACCATCAGATACACATTGTGGAGTACTGTTTCATCCTCAATGACAAGGGCCCCATAGGAGGATGTGAGAGAGCAAGTTTAGTTTTACGTCGTTATAGCACTATTCCAGCTATATCATGGTGAGGGACACCAGAAATGGGCTTCACACATTGTACCCATGTGGGAATCGAATCTGGGTGTTGTGACACAAGCAACTTGGTTACCACCGCCCCATCGATGACGTCACTTCCAAAAAGCTGCAGTGGTGACACCTTGTAAATTTTCCCAGGCATCTTTTTATAGCAGAATGGAAAAGAGATACACTGGCTTATTGAGGATTCTTCAGGATAATCAAACATTATTAAAGACTATCAAGGCTTATGCAAACCAGCAGTCTTGAGGGTTTGACAACTTAGTCTCCAATTACGTCATGCATACTTACAGAGCATATCCACAACAGGAAGTATTCATTAAAGAAGTTATTGAAGTACTGGTTTAAGAACATCAATCCGGGTCCCACCAACCCTGAGTCCAGCAAGTTCATCTCGCTCTTCGTCATATTCGCCACCTGAAAAATACACAAGTCCATAACTATGGACACCATGTGTTAAGTTTGCAGTATTCTACCAAATATACTAGCCACATAAAGAAACTGTGCACTGTCAAAGTATTATCCCAGGTGATAAGTACAATAACAATGTCAGAGGTACATATAAACTTTAATGGAGGGATCATGAGACCATAACAAGTCGGGGGATTTCAACTGAATAGTCAATCATAAAGAAGTCACAAGTTCACAAGCGAGACAGGTCAAATGACTCATTTAGGGCTCTGTCCACCATTGGCACTGACAATAGCAGAGCATCGACGATGCATAGCCTATCAAATGTACAAGGAAGGCTTGTGGGATGTGATGCCAGATTCTCTCAAGCTCATTTGCAAGGTCATGGACGTTATCTCGTGGATGAGGAAGACAACGCAGACATAGATCCATCTCTTCCTAAACTTGCTATGTCGCAGAGAAACAGTAAGTAAGTCTATGTTGTGATGTTGCAAGAAATCCATAGCAACCCTTGCCGTATGAGGGTGGGCATTGTCCTGTTGGAATGTTAACCCAGGGCCATGACGTTGCAAGCTTGTCGATGACACTGTGTCAGGTCAGGTTGTATGGCGGGACATCGTAGTCTGATCCCGCGATGACGTAAATGTTGCCGAACTGTGTTGGGGTGAATAAAGCAAAGTCCTGGGATGGTCCGGGCTGTTATCACTGCATTCTGAAACCTGTGGCAAAGATGGGTCACCCTTATCCATCCGTCCTGACTTGGTGTTGTTACACATGGACATCCAGAATGTGGCCGATGAATGACGTCATTTATGTTCTTGTAGCGTCTCACCTTTACAGAAATGGTGTTCCGGAGGCAGTGCATCCACTTGTCGTTGAGACTTTCCCCCATCCCAATGGCCTCATGACGTTGTGCAGACGTTAGCCTTGGCATGATATGTGTTTCAATAGCTGTTCAATTTTTGTAACAACTGCAAGGGCAGGGATTGAGCTTTCCAAAGTGACAGTATATGTGTGGCATTCATTTGCTCTGTCTCTGTTTCCCAGAATACACGTGCAACAACACACTGCATATCGCAAGGACACAACCACCGAGGTCACGGACTCTGACATGTGCATGCATGTTGGATACATGTCATTAATCTCTGAGTTTGAATCCTTATGTGTCTACACAGGTTTCATAAATTTTTTAAAATCTAAATATTTTAGATATTTAAATACTTACCTTACCATAGGGCTTATGCATATTACCTCAAGACCTATGGTAAGGTAAGTAAAATTTTTTATTAAAATCTAAATATTTTAGATATTTAAATACTTACCTTACCATAGGTCTTGAGGTAATATGCATAAGCCCTATGGTAAGGTAAGTAAAAAATTTAGATTTTAAATTTTTGTGTGCACAGTTTGTTTATGTGCCTAGTATAGTTACAAGTGCAATGACTGCAACATCCCATGTATTAGATTAGTAATAATGACTGATGATATACATAAACTGTGATGCTTCTAAATTCTATTACAGACTCAGCTGTCCAAGCATAGGTATGTCACCTCACCTGTAATGTGAAGCATGCTGATTTCTCTTTTCTCCATTAATTCCAAAGTTACACTCAAATATTTATGAATAGACAGATACTCAGGTAATGATTATCGATCTTTATAATTTAGCCAATGTCACCATGACATTAAAACTATAATATTGCTGAGTTTACAGTCACATTGATGAGTACTGCAGTCATCTTATCCCATTATCATCTCATAAAACTCAAATCACTACGCTAGCAAACCCTGAAACTGTTTGCATGTTTAACAGTTCCTGGCACTGTTAAGGAACATAACTCTGCTAAATATTCTGCAAAGTCTTGTATGACTATGAGAGGTCTGTCCTAAGTGAGTGAGTGAGTGAGTTTAGTTTTACGCCGCACTCAGCAATATTACAGCTATATGGCGGCGGTCTGTAAATAATCGAGTCTGGACCAGACAACCCAGTGATCAACAACATGAGCATCGATCTGCGCAATTGGGAACCGATGACACGCATCAACCAAGTCAGCGAGCCTGACCACCCGATCCCGTTAGTCGCCTCTTACGACAAGCTGAGTCGCCTTTTATGGCAAGCTAAAGGACAAGGTAAATGATGTGAACACATTCAACTCACCACCAATCTGTTGGTGACTTTTGCTGCCAGCAGCCCAAAACTAAGTATATAAAGACATGGATGACGCTCAAACACGTGAGTGGGTGACTTAGCCTGGATGAGGGTGCCCAGGACAAGGGCCAGGATGATGGGGAACACTGGGAATATTGTACTGGTGCCCTGGAAATATACACAATATCATCATAAAGCTACTCTGATTTGTACTGGTATATATCATCAACATTGCTGTCATTCTCATAGAATATAATACTGCACACTTCATGCTACACAAGATTTAAGTCTTATAAAGATGCCACCATTTGTCATAAACAGTTCCCACTAAACGTTTAACTCCTGACCTTATGACAAGGATAATGATGGAGCTGATATATTCCTGTATTAATTTAAAATAACTGGAAAAGAACCATATGCACATTCACCCCTACTTGACTCGCTTGTTAGAAAGATATCTCAAATACCACTGCAAATGTCTTACTGAATAGGACTATACCCAATTAAAATAATACAAACGAACAAGTCTTTTCCACCTTAAGAGTCAATGGACGAGGCAGACATTCTACAGATCTACAAAGTTATTCTTAGAAACAGGTATTTTGTTTGGTGTTACTTATTGTGGCTGATGGGTCATTGACCTTGAAAAAAAGACAATATACAGTGGATGACGGGACAAGATGAGAAAGGCCTACCGCAACAGTGGATCCGTTCTTGCCCACACCGCCCTTCATGACACACAAGTAGGTGCGGTACAACGCCACTGATGCTCCGAACAGGCTGAATAGTATCATTAAAATCTTCATCTCCACCCCTAAGACTGGGATCTGCAAGGAACATCATATGTTGGAAATGATTATGGGTGTAAGGATAGATTTTGAACTATCGATGCATTGCAATTGTTTAGGAATCAATAGCAATTAATTGATTGGGAATATGAATTACTGTCAATAAATAGATAATTGTTGTGACTATCAATAAATTTTGACAAAACGTTCAGATGCAATCCCTGTGAATATTAAGAAGCGGAAGTATACCGTGGCAATTTTACCAAGACTATACCTACAGGAAAAACAGCAAGATGCAAGATTCGAATCGTTTGATTTGCACCGGTTGGCTGAAGTGTAAGATACACATGCTTCAAACAGTTCAAAATTAATACTGAGGTGTTTGGTAGGCTGAATACATTGTTCACTGGCCTATCGGGGTCCACAGGTTGATGTTTGTTTATGTCCATAAGCCCCCTCATGATACATGACCCGTGAACAAGTTATAATGGGCCCAGAGGGACCAGAAAACAACCTATTTATCTTACCGAACACCACAGTACAGTTAAGTCTCATCAATCCATCTTCTTTTTATCCAACAATCGGCTTTATCAGACGCATTTGTTGGTGACAAATAGAATAAAAGTAATTTAGTCACAATTATTTAGTCTGACATGCTCGATAAGCCAACAATTTGCTGTGTAACGGGCGACAGTGGATTAACGAAACTTGATTGTATTGTATTAATTTGGAACTGTTTGAAGCATGGGTATTGGATGACCAACAATGAACCATCCTGACTATCTGATTGGTTAAATCATCTCGTTCAAGCGAAACAAGTGTCCAGACAGCCTGAGGGAGACTGATCCTGCACCTACCTGTATATCCCAGAATGAATCCCCCATTATTGTAGACACTAGGTGCACAAACATAACTGTAAACTGGCCCTCTGTGGCATCCAGGCTGAAATGAAATACATCATTTCACCATGGTTACAGGGGTAAATAGTATCTTACACAGGATCACCTGAAACACTGACCAACATGGTGCTGTAGGCCAGCCATAGTTGACACTTAGGAAGAGTCGGGTTTCTTCTGGTAACTAATTCTACAAAATTGTGATGATTTCCACCATTTGCACCGTCAACACTTTGCCGGTCATTACAATACTATGTATACAGACCATAGGCCTTACGAACAATACAAATAAAGTATCTTGATCTTGAGTTGTTTAATTGTAAACGTTTCCAAGGGGATAATAAATTGTAAGGTTGTGTTAAAGCTAGCAACTATAAGACTGTGTTTCAAGTAGCAGGGACATGGTTGCACACAGGCAGACTTAATTACCATAAGGATTGTTCTTACAGCTGGATTATCTTCACTCAAACACTGTATACAATACGCCATTTGAGTAAAAGGATATTTGACCAGCAAAAGTCTTAAAAATCAAAATCTACTTCATGATAAAATATCAAGCTACACCATGATCCTGTACAGCAGTTTGATTCAAACTGTAACATCCCCTCGCTTCCTGGAAAACAACTTTTCAAATAAAATCTTTCAGTATTCAAGAACTTACACTAATGGAGGCTAACTGTTACTTTATCTAAACAAAGCCAATACTCACGGGCCAAACCTGAGTTTGCCGCAGACGTAAGCCTGCCAGTGTGCACAGTAAAATAAAAACACAGCCATTAAGTTCTCAAACAGCATCCATCCAGGGTTTTTCCCCAGCTTCATTGCGATGCTCACTCCCAGCATGACAAACACTGAAATAACAAAATATTGGTTAGTCAAGTGGAATGGAGAGATAGTTTGACATCTGGACACCGACCAAAGTCTGTTATTGCATAATAACTGCCATCTATCTGACTAAAATGTTTACTCTTTGAATCTATGAACAGGTGCTCATGTCATCATGATTTCCCCATACTAAGCACATCATTGTACCACAGGCCTTGACGGCCATAATCTACGGAAATAAAGGCTGTTGAGAGTTTAGTTTTATGCAGCACTCACAACATTACTGTCACAATGGCATTTACACCTTACTGTCATATTGGCACTCAGCACCTTAGTGTCACAATGGCACTTACACCTTACTGTCATAATGACACTTACACCTTACTGTCATAATGGCACTCAGCACCTTAATGTCATAATGGCACTTACACCTTACTGTCATAATGGCACTCAACACCTTACTGTCATAATGACACTCAACACCTTACTGTCATAATGACACTCAACACCTTACTGTCATAATGGCACTCAACACCTTACTGTCATAATGGCACTTACACCTTAGTGTCATAATGGCACTTACACCTTACTGTCAAAATGGCACTCAGCACCTTACTGTCATAATGACACTCAGCACCTTAATGTCATAATGACACTCAGCACCTTACTGTCATAATGGCACTCAGCACCTTACTGTCATAATGACACTCAACACCTTAATGTCATAATGGCACTTACACCTTACTGTCATAATGGCACTTACACCTTACTGTCAAAATGGCACTCAGCACCTTACTGTCATAATGGCACTCAGCACCTTAATGTCATAATGGCACTTACACCTTACTGTCATAATGGCACTCAACACCTTACTGTCATAATGACACTCAACACCTTACTGTCATAATGACACTCAACACCTTACTGTCATAATGACACTCAGCACCTTACTGTCATAATGGCACTCAACACCTTACTGTCATAATGGCACTTACACCTTAGTGTCATAATGACACTCAACACCTTACTGTCATAATGGCACTCAGCACCTTACTGTCATAATGGCACTCAGCACCTTACTGTCATAATGGCACTCAACACCTTACTGTCATAATGACACTCAGCACCTTACTGTCATAATGGCACTCAGCACCTTACTGTCATAATGGCACTTGCACCTTAGTGTCATAATGGCACTTACACCTTACTGTCATAATGGCACTCAGCACCTTAGTGTCATAATGGCACTCAACACTTTACTGTCATTATGGCACTCAACACCTTGCTGTCATAATGACACTCAGCACCTTACTGTCATAATGGCACTCAACACCTTATTGTCATAATGGCACTTACACCTTACTGTCATAATGACACTCAACACCTTACTGTCATAATGGCACTTGCACCTTAGTGTCATAATGGCATTTACACCTTACTGTCATAATGACACTCAACACCTTACTGTCATAATGGCACTTACACCTTACTGTCATAATGGCACTTACACCTTACTGTCATAATGACACTCAGCACTTTACTGTCACAATGACACTCAGCACCTTACTGTCATAATGAAACTCAGCACCTTATTGTCATAATGGCACTTACACCTTACTGTCATAATGGCACTTACACCTTACTGTCATAATGGAACTTACACCTTACTGTCATAATGGCACTCAGCACTTTACTGTCATAATGACACTCAGCACCTTACTGTCATAATGGCACTTACACCTTATTGTCATAACGGGTTCACGTACATTTATTCATCACAAACAAGATTGTGCCATGCCTGTTTGCCATTGACGAAGGTAAATACCACTTTGCCTTTTGTCGTTACAGTTATAGCTTTGGAAACGTCACCAATACATTACGGGGCACCAAAAGAATAAATGAGCAAGTGAGTGTAGTTTTACACCACACTTAGCAACAGCTATATGGCAGTGGTTTGTAAATATCGAGTCTGGACCAGACAATCCAGTGATCAGCAGCATGAGCATCAATCTGCATTATTGGGAAAAGATGACGTGTAAACCAAGTCAGCGAGTTTGACCACCAGATCCCATTAGTCACCTCTTCTTACAAGAATGAACTGATGAAGACCTATTCTAGCATTGGCAAGGAACCTGCGAGACAATTATCATCAAGGTACAATAGTGGCGATGTCACATGTATCCTGATAATTTACATTTTCTAATAACAGTACAGATATAATAGACAAAATGCCTAAAACTTCATTTGTTATGCAGCAGAACTTGTGTTACATCCACACACACTTAAACAGTTGTTCATCTAATAACATTTCAGCATTTAATTGTTAATGCTTAAGAAAGTACAGCCAAACATATTCAGTATACCTTAATCTAGCACGCATAAATCTGAAACTTGAAAGTCAAGTTTCCTTTGGGATGTTGTTTCTACACAAATGGTTTAACAAACAACTTAATGTAATTTATATCAGAATTCCAAATCACTGAAAAAAAACCTCGTAAGTCTGCTTTTTGTACTTCTCTTTGTACTCTCTTAACAAAAGTAAGGCATCGCTCATACTGACCCTTTGTAACTGTGGTGATGTGACAATAATTGAGACTTTGTGACTATGGTGACTATCATAGACCCTTGTGATACAGATATCCTGATATCATAGACCCTTGTGACACAGATATCCTGATATCATAGACCCTTGTGATACAGATATCCTGATATCATAGACCCTTGTGATATAGATATCCCAATGCACCATAGACCCTTGTGATACAGATATCCTGATGTTTTGCCTAATGTGTTTTGTCTTGCGTAGGTGATGATGTAAAAATCGATACTATTGACGAATCATTACACCACTAATTACTACACGTCAGTTGCGATAGAAACAAGTTGAAGAAAGTTTCAAAATGTCTACCGTGTGATGATCTACCTCCGAGTACATTGGGAGAATACACGCAACACTTGTGGATTCTGAGACTTACCTGTTGACACGGAGTCACACCCATGGTCAAACAGCTCCCCAAGTGGTGTGTTGGACTTAGTCCGTCGTGCCTGCTTGCCATCAATGGCATCCAAGGACTGGTAGACAAACAGTCCAAAACCACACAGGAAGTAAGCCCATGATGGGACCTGTAGAGAGGACACACACACAGATACAAGTAATGGCAAGAGGTACAAGGCTCATGCAATTCAGAACACAAGTAAATGCATATAAGGACATAGGTAAAGAAGCAATATTGGTCTCACGTAAGGACAAGAGTAAAGACTTTCTGCAAGTAGGGAAATACACAAAGAAGCAGGTCCAGTGAGAGGGATCAAAGCTGGGATACAAGTACAGAGACAAATATGGACATATGTAATGTTTATGGGACATGGAAACAATGAAACATAACAAGTAAGGACCAAAGAAGGGATTCAGGGACACAATCCAAAATGCGTTTGTAATGTTACGAACTTACGACCTACTGTAACTACATGTCTTATCATAAGATTACAAATGTTGTAGCACTACAGATGTTTTGTGAATCAGACCCCTGCTGGTCATGCAAATACATACACAAGTAAAGCTACATGTAACAACGCCAGTGATTGAGTGAGTTTAGTTTTACGCCACACTCAGCAATATTCAGCAATAAACCAGTGATCAACAGCATGAACATTCATTGGAGCAATTGGGAACTGATGACATGTGTCTACCAAGTCAGCAAGCCTGACCCTCTGATACCATCAGTCACTTCTTACAATAATACCACAAGTAACAACATGTGCAATGACCTGAGTAGTGGAGGTAGGGACTCCTCTTTTCAATCATTCTTACTTCCTCTTCGATACCTGGAACCTACTTCATCATTACCAAGAATCCCATAGTCATACCCTAAATGTTCAATACTTTCCCCCCTACTGTAATACTACCATTGGAGCCTGAAATTCATAAATATGCAGATCCGTACCATGTATACCAAAAGCCAGATAAATTAACTTGGAAATGTGACCCTGTGATGACACTCATGACATTCTTGATAATGACCATTGAATATCTCTATGTTATATAATAGCTGTGTGATTAGCTCCTATCTCTGACCCGGATATAACCGGTATAACACACTGTAAAAGAATTGTTGCCAAAGGTCACCATACACATACACTTGACACATTGGACATTCGCACTTCTGTGACATTTCCTGAATGTCAGCAACTGTTAAATCTTGAACAAGTGTTGTGACACGTCCTTTAAACAGTTAGACAAAGTGTTTACATTAATACATATAATGAAGCACAGCACAGGATCTTGGCAAGCAGAAAGTCATCATAAACTGATTTAGAAAATGAAACAGCCAATGTTCATATGTTTCTGATTAATTACCCCACATGTCTAATATGTAGTTCTAAATCTTAATGAACTCAGACTTAACATGTCTGACGTTTAGTTCAAACGTTAACGCAAACCTTATGCAGATGAACTGTAGGGGGATCATACATCAAATTGCTAAAAAGCATGTGCAAATATCATGCATGTGAACAGCTGTGTTTTGGAGTAAATTTTGCTGAGTTAGTGAGTTTAGTTTTACACTGCACTCAACAATATTCCAGCTATATGGCAGAGTTCTGTAAATAATTGAGTCTGGACCAGACAATCCGGTGATCAATAGCATGAGCACTGATCTGCGCTATTGGGAACAGATGACTGAGTCAACCAAGTCAGTGAGCCTGACCACCTGATTATGTTTGTCACTTTAACGACAAGCATAGTCACCCTTGTGGCAAGCATGGGTTGCTGAAGACATATTCTACCCCTGATCTTCACAGTTTTGTTAAGAATTCTCCCATTTTAGCTGAGTTCTTAAAATCATTTATTGAACTCGTGACAATAATATTTTCAACATTATCAATGTGTTTTACCATATATCATTTCAACTGTAAACAGTACCTTAAAACAGTATTGAATCTTTTACAAATCTAGTTTATAAGAGTTGTCTGAAGTAAGTGGCTACATTTACACTAATGTATCTCAACATTTGATGCCTAGAATATTACACATTTGTAAATCATATCATATGTTGTACACAAATAGATGTATGTTCTATCACCTCTCTCCCACGGACAAACTAAGGGGCTGATCACTAGCTAATGTCATGGACGATATGTTATGCATGTCAATATCTCCTGCCAGCACCACACACAGTAAGCTAAACAAGTTGTAGGAAAGTAGGACATTGACAATACACATAAACATGTCTCTGCAGACTAATATGATTAGAACCATTTACTACATCTGCAATGTACATTATAAATTGTTAGTCATAAATTGGTTCTGTGAAAATACATTTACATCTTAGTGAAGTAAACAACTAGTCAGTGTCAATGGGCAGCTTAACACTGTAACACAGCTGGTGCATCAGCTGTTGTTAGTGGCTGAAATGAACATACACTGGGTAACACCTGGAAGCACTAACAAATCATATTCACCATTAACATTGTTTATTCAATTTGTTCATCATCAACAATGATGATCATGTTTTCAAACAGAGTTTTAACAGCCTTCAATACTGTTTACACAGTGGCTGAAGTTTAGCATGCAACTCAAGGGGCTATGTATAAAGTTACAGATTAACTCATCATTAAGGGGCTCACTAGAATCAACCTTTGTAGGGCTTCAACAACCACAGGATCCATTTAACTTCTGCGGGTTTAATGAAGCTTTGAACAGTTGTCCAGTTCAGTTCAGTTGTCAGTATCACAGCTAGTGGTGTTCTGATGATCAAAAATAGTATGAAAAATAATTATCGATTTTAAAAAACATATTTGATGAATTAAAATTGTGTTGTTTTAGTATGGCACACTTGAACATGTTAAATGAAATAAACTAACCACTAAATTTAATGAATATTCAACCAATTTTATTGTTTAATAACAATTCCAGTGGGTTTTTTTCATTGCATGACAGTATTAGCTAGAAAAAAACCCATATAATTGGTGACTACATTTAAAACGCATAAAAATTTGATAATAAATTTGAATATAATCGATAATCATTCATGACAAGTTCTCTGATAATCAACAGTGGATATGATTTCCGTTTACCAAATTGAATCACTTCATGCCAACTTGATGGTGAAAAGCAACATGGAGAACAGGCCTCAGACATCAAGCATCTTGGTAAAATACACCACACGGAGGCGGAGCAGACAAACACAGAAACACGATCAGGGAAAAAGCAGGAACTGAATCCATGGTCTATCAAGGGACATCACTCTGCACAGTGAACTATGCTGTCACTTGAAAAGGCCACCTGTGCCCTCCTAAATGTTTTCCAGAGGTGAAAGATGATTATTTGCGACTGGTGAAAGACCATTTGGCAACTAATTGATTAACATGACAAAAAGGCCAATCTGAGAGGTGAACACACATTCCCATTCCAAATAGCCAATACTGCAATATGCAGACTGAAAATTTCTACATTATGCATACATACACATAATGGCAATATGTCCATCTATCTGTCTATACTGAGATAAATTTGCTGAGTGTGCATATTGTGCACACTCAGGCGACAATGAATATGCCAAGAGTGACACTTTAAGGGAATGGCAATATTCTACTCGTAACAACATTATGGCAGTGGACATTAGAAATACTCTTCAAATACATCACCCATGATTGGAAATATACTTCGTCCTTACAAGCAAATTAAAGGAGGTGAATGTTACATATCAAATATATATGGTAACAAATACAAATATGTTTCACAAATACCACATAGCCAGCTGAGGCTTTTGTACATTTTTATCAGTAAAATAGTAAGAAAATAAACTATCTGATATTTTTTTATCGTGTTGGCAGAGATTATTTGTCATGACATGACACCACACCATTGTGAAATGAAATAGATAAGAGTGTTTACTATTAGTATTATCCAGCTGTTGTTAGGACATATTTGATTTAGTACATCTTGCTTTGACCATATAAAATTCAATCATTTATCTGTAAAGAGCAGAAAACTGCCAAACTGCTGGGTTTAAACACATACATGTCATACCATGATGACGGAGCATAATGAACTTCTTTAGATTCTTAATAATACTTATCACATCATTAGATTAAAGCATACGTTCATAGTACAAACATCCCCTTTCATTTTACACCTTGTAATGTATTATTGTTTCATAATCATGCAGTTTATCATGTGTGTTCATATCTGTCACACATCAGTCATTACTCTGAACAAATATATATCTTGTTGCAAGGTGACCAGTTCCTGACTTGTCAGCGTGAAGCATGGTGGTTTGGATTCTGCAGTCATCAGTCCATCTTGGCATTCTTAGTACAGCACATTCACAGAATATCATATTTGCCAAACTCACAAGACTGGACACATTTTAACAACTCTCTGGCATTTGAACAGTGATTGCTTTTGCTTTGTATATACTGCACAAATTCACACCATATACAGCTAATGAAGATCACTTTATATTGTCATGTTGCACCCAATGCAAGTAACCTTCTTCATCATCACTGCATGGCAGTTTTACTGGTATGAATTGCACAGATCAACATGGTGGGTCTCACATAAAAACTGTAAACAAGTCAGCATTCATGCTTATTTATAAATTTTCAAAAATTTCATCTAACGCTGGAAGTCACTGTGTCATAATATGAGGAATGGTAAAGCGTATTATTTTGCAGTGTTCAAGTGAAAATGAAATTGAATTAATGACTAAAAATATCAGATAAAAGCAACAATTAGTAATAAAAATCTTTCCTGTATGCAGTTTTTTTAGTAGTTCTGGTGATAGTGAAGTTCCTCAAGAATATCTCAGTAAGCTGATAAGAAAACGTCTGCTGCTGAAGAGAGTTGACAACAGGGTTTTGTTGCACCTGGTGTAAGTGGTAAAAGAATAAAGTTGTACCCTGGCTTGTATTTACATGTCCAATCAGAAACCTCTGTGTAAACAAATGCTGAGCACCATATTATCCACCGACATAAGCTGATTTCATTTTCAGACACATGTATTTGTTTCTAAGGAACAATACATATACCTGTGTATCTCCTTGAGGTATTGACTCTTTATTCCTACTGGCTAGATAGTGATATTAATATATCTGGCAGATAAATGCAGCAACTGTAAGGTCAGGTATTATGACTATTGAGGAAACCCACATTGACATGTAAAGCAGATGACTCATACCAAGATCATATTTCCCTGTGACAAACTTACATTACTCAAAATTGAAAGTTACGTCAGAACTTTTCTCGGCTAGTTAAAGAAAGGGTATCATAATGCCCAATATGTTTATGTAAACCATGTCACATCAATAGAAGGCGTTACTCAACTTACTGAGCGTCCCATACTGGTTAACATATACAATACATGTTCGACTTTCTACTTACGTCTTGTTTAGCATCGGGGCTGTAGTAAACGAGGACGAGAGTAGACAAGATATTGACAAGCAAACCCACGATCGTCAGAGTGTTTGGGGCCCAGGTGGTGGGTATTTGTTCTATAAGCCATCTCCAAAACACTTGCATAGGTGGTTCCAAAATGGATGTCCCTTCGGAACTATACTTGTGTTCTGACAGTCGCTTCAGCTGTGCAGATGTTAAAACCTCCATCATTATGTCGACTGGGAAGTACAGATGCACTACAAACGACGGCAGTCAGAAACTAACTGATATTTGTTTCAAGAATGCTTTCTTGTTTTTCTGTGTCAGCTGGGACCTTCCACATCACAAGGTTTTCGACCCACCATTAGAAAACAGCGGAAGTGTACAACGCGCAAGTGTATCTGCACGTTATGATAATACTTCCGGGTTATAGGTCAACTTGTCAGTCGGTAGAGTTCACGCATCGCGTTAATCGCTTCACATGAGCAAGACATAACTTACTACCTGTGGTATCTTTCCAATACGTTTCATTTTTTTACAAATAATGTTTAATGTTGTTTACTTTCATCTAACCAAGCCTGACTGTCATTGCCATGGATTTGTCTCATATTCCACAGTGACATACACTGTTACAGAAGCATCTGATGAGACAGGTTAAAGGGTGACACGATAAACTTGTAACACGGGTCTTAGGTAGACCTAGGATTGAAAACAATGAAGACCGTTAAGACCGAGACGGGCGGAAACTATTGGCTGCACTAACGACTCAATATTTTACACAAAAATCGTATATAAATCCTTCAATTTGCCTCTATGTGTTTTGAAGGCATAAGCTGGTGGAGAAGTGGAGAAAACAAGGGTTAAGGTTGCGGGTATACAAACTTGTCTTTGAACCCTAATAAGTGTTTATGCATTAGATTAAAGCTTAATCGAATTGAAACCTGTGACTCACGCATTATCTGGAATGTTTTGTGAAAAATCAACATACCTCCGAAACGCAAATTATTTCGGGAACTATTTTCATTACTTATTGACTACATGACCTTGAGCCAAATGTGTCCAGTTTGTAAAGTAGGAATGACAGATGTCCGCTCGAAATAATTATGTGTCCAAATGGTGTTTTTATGGCATTTCTGATTGGTTCAATTGTGTCCTCTCCTAGTTGGACATCAAGCGTAACAATGGCGGTGGGAAGACCAGACAAAAGTTCACACGCACACCATTTCTATATGGGTATAATCAGGGAGCCTATATAGAGCTTACTGACCAGACGTTCTAATGATCGGCAGCATGAACATGAGATACGATGCAACATGTCAACCAAGGCAGCCTACCTGACCTCCTGATCCTGTTGTCTAACCCAATCTTCATGGGTCTAAAATTTGACATAAACATCCTTCGAGTTTCACAAATGAGTCTTCACGCATATACGAGTCTTCACGCATATACAGGGACTTGTAACGCCATCAAGGTGTATACTGGCACTCACGGGGTATTAGTACTATAGAAAAGGAAAGGGATGTAACGAGGTCAACACATCAAGCTCATTTCGGGGCGAATTCAACAATGATCACTGTATCTATACCATTAAAAATATGCACACATTTCTAGCTAATTGATTTACCCACGAAATGAGACATTTAACACAAAAGTCGAAATAGGTCTCCGTAACCTCGAAAACATCCTGATTTCTCAATTCCGAGCCAAAATCCCTGCTCAGAATTTGTAGCAGTAACTCACCCATTTTCTTGTGTTATACACAAATGACGTGCTCCAAAACATGAACTGATGTCAGCCGCCAGCGCGCTAATCACCATTCTTTCAGAGACACTTACACCATTCTGTCATAATGAGTTTACGTACGTTTATTCATAGCAAACGGACATGTGTCGTGCCTGTTCGCCACTGACGACCTTGGCCTTTACCTGGGAGATGAGGATGACCACCCCAATTCCGCTAGTCGACTCTCACGACATACGTGGATCCAGAAGATCAATTTTAACCAAAATAATAAATGAGAGTGTAAGTTTAGTTTTACGACGCACTCAGCAATATTCCAGCTATATGGCGGCGGTCTGTAAACAATCGAGTCTGGACCAGGCAATCCCGTTATCAACAACTTGAACATCAACCTGTTCAACTGGGGGACGGATTACATGTGCCAACCAAGTCAGCAAGCCTGACCATCCAAGCCAGGTTAGTCGCCTCTTGCGACAAGCATGGGTTTCGGAAGGCCAATATTCTAACACGGGTAACCAAAACAATAAATACCCACATACATTTGTATTCTGGTTACATATTTAGAAAGGGCGGCGGGGTAGCCTAGTGGTTAAAGTGTTCGCTCGTCACTCCGAAGACCCAAGTTCGAATCCCCACATGGGTACAATGTGTGAAGCTCATTTTCTGGTGTCCCCGCCGTGATATTGCTGAAATATTGCTAAAGCGGCGTAAAACTAAACTCACTCACTCACACATCTAGAAAGTCCCGTGCATTTAAGTAAGGACTGTTTCCACTCGTATATGCTGTTACACCCATTTCTACAGCCACAAGATGCCATCGCCTGACAAGATGTTGATAAATGCGTGTTGCGGTGTTGGGTAATATTCACAACGTCCCAGCTGTACCCAGAGTTAAGGGTGCGGATAAAGTGACGTACCCCATCTAGGGCCTGAGTCCCGTTTCACAAAGCGATCGTAGTGCAACGACTGTCGTAACTCTTATGCTACTTCATAGACTTGCGATCAACGTACAGTTACGATCACTTCTTGAAACGTGTCCCTGACTGGTAAGGCTGGGTTTTAACATGACATGCACGAGCTGCATGCGTTCGTAGGATGACATGTTTTAGGCGTTACTGCAAGCTCTACAACATCTGTAGCTGCTGTTCCGTAACATAAGCTTTTCATGGCCATGTTTTGCAGAATGATCAACATGAATAATGACGTAAGTATCCGTTTCTTGATGACTACAAGGGACAAGTGAAGACATATTCACCAAACGCTTAGACTGCACCAGGTTTCAACGTTTGGACAGTGATCAAGTTGAAGTAACGTGTATATGACCCATACTGTCACTTGTCTTTGTTCTGTCCAAACAATATTTCCATAGTAAACATGGTAAAGGTCTCCAAATGCTCTTTTCCCACGAGTTTCGTTTTCGCATGGTACCCTGCAAAGTGGAGTGTACATTTCAGAACTGCAGCATGTGCACTGCACTAGCTGTTCTGAAATGCAAACGCAAACGTTCACATGATAGCATGCTATGCATGGGCAAGGATGATGCTGGGATGTCCTGTGGCAACAACGGGGATGACATGTACATTAACCACGCAAGAGGAATCTTGCGGCCTACGAACAACCACGTGGCCACGGGTGAAGCAAAGTGTCTTCGAAGGACTGGTAGGTCGAGGAAGAATCGTGACCATGATGATCGGGTGTAAATTCGTCTGGCAAGAAGTCAGTTTAATAAAGCTTGAACCGAGGAACAACAATGGGAAGTGGGAGTCTCTCAGACAGTCCACCAGTTACCACCAGAAAGAGACTGCGACGTTTGAAGGTACGCCGTCGCATCAGACGTCCCTTCCTCACAGCTAGAAACACGCAGAAACGCCTGGTGTGGTGCAACCTCCATGAACTTCAACTTGAGGATATGACGTCGGGTTCACTGGTCTTATGAATGTCTCTACACGCCGCCTACATCGTATGATCTTGAGATGATCTATACAGCTGAACCCACCAGGAATAGTGTGGAGTTGCGTTTCGTATGGCTGCAAGTTGGATCTCTTTACGAAACGTGGGAACCACAACGGTCAGCGTTTTTGACAGGAAGTACTTGACACAGCCAAGGGGCCACATTTTGTTAACTTTGCCAATCGTCAGATAATCGCGAATGACAAAGAAAGACCGTCTTCATCCTTGCTAGAGAGCATTTCCATCCTAACATTACCATGGTCCGCAAGGTGCCCCGATATAAACTCCACTGAACACCTTTCGGATTATGTTCGGGGCCAGGTTCGTGTCACCCTCGGTATCTCCAGGGTATGCATTCCTATGAACCTGCACTATACCCTGGGTGCACTTCTATTACTTCCCTTTTGCCGGCTCCGCATTCACGCAGTAGCCAATCAGCTTCCGAGAACCTCTGCACAGTCTGTGTTGCCAAGTTTAATTGATAATTTGAAAAGCGAAAACGAGTCGTGATTGGTTCGCTCAACTTCCAACCGTAGACACCTGATTTGATAAAATGCCTGCCAAGGGAGGTTATAAATTTATCGGGTTGAGCCATAGATACATCCACTTGCCTTTTAGTCTAATAACTATTTTTAAGTCATTGCGTGAACATTTATATTTTGTGGATGTTTTAAAGCATCTTTTCCTGTACCCGGTGTTTTCTGTACCCGTAACCACTCACCTCTTTGTTAGGTTCTTGTGCTCTTGAGGGCGTTCAAGTCAACACACCCTGATTTGTCGGAGTCACTCTCATAAGGTTCATCTAGTCCACAGGTGCATTTTGTCTCCAACAGTTGCTTATATAGAGTATTAATCAATATTCACCGGATATATGTTGCAATCAGATTTTGAAATAAGTCGTTTCGTGCAATGACTGAACATGTCATGTAAATTTGATGTAAATTAGTGTAATAACAGTCAATATACTTCCACGATTTCGTGAAATTTCACTCAGTAGCCTAATCTACATAACTGAATCACAATTTCACATCATTTATTGTCACTAACAGTTAAAACTATTGTGGCAGCGACTGTTGCACTTATGTTTGGCTTTGAAGCATTTACACTTGTTTGTTGGGCACTTGCTGTGCCCAGAGTGGCCTAACGTCACAAACCCCTGTCCACTACACATACAGATTAATCAGAAATGAAATTTCATGAAATGACTCAAGTACATTGAGTCATCCTTGACGTAAGTATGTGGTTTTGCAAGTTTAATGCACACGGATATATAGACAGTCTTATCTTTCAAGACCTGCTGACCTACGTAAGTTAACATAATTATCAAATCGAGTGAGTGCGTGTGTACTTGTGTGCGCGTACACTGGTGAGCGTACGTACCCCTTGAATTCGTTGATATTTTTGTCAGTTTTGATGCTGACAAGTAGGTTGTACCAAATCGTTGGTAATGGAATTTGTAAGGCGTTAGTCACTGAGTATTCCAGGTTGGGACACAAGCAAGATCCGGCTGTTGCCACATCCAGTGATCATGCCGGTTGATATAATAAATATTTGGGCGTATGCTGAGGCAATGTAATTATGGTATTCTATAGTCACTGGTTTATCAGTTCTCTAATGTAAGCTGGATTGACCTCAATAGACCCTTTGCATTCAGGAGGCCGAAAACAGCGAAAGCGCTGAAAGGATTTGATGAAATAGAATGTATGTTGAAAGCATTAGTTAGTATGTAGGGCGCACAAGTTAATATATAGAGGGCACTGGTTAAGTGAGTGAATAAGTTTAGTTACACTCAGCAATATCCAAGCTATATGGCGGCGGCCTGTAAATAATCGAGTCTGAACCAGACACTCCAGTGATCTACAGCATCGATCTGCGCCAATAGGAACAGACGACATGTGTCAACCCAGTCAGCGAGCCTGACCACCCGATCAAGCATAGTCGCCTGTTATGGCAAGCATAGTCGCCGTTTATGGCAAGCATGGGTTGCTGAAGCTAGAGACGACGGCGAGCAAGATAATATCCCTCGTAGGAAGCGCACAGGGGATGAGCGGAAACTCCTTGCACCTCATCCATATACTTGTTTGTCATGTCTTGTGGAACCAACTGAAGACGTTTGGACTCAACTAAGCCTTCGTCTTCGTCAACGTATTGTTTATCTTTACTATGAGTTAATTCCCTGTCGACATATACTAAACGTGAACAGTATTATCAACACGCTTGGAAATCTGATGGTGCTACGGTTTTATTATGTTCATGTAATATTGCATGACCAGTTACATAATTATAAAACTAGGGAACTATAGTCTTTAGTCTTGGTTTGCAGGTATCAATAACTGTTTTCTAAAGTGGGCACAATGACAGTTTATCTCATCAAACTGGCCAGAATATTTGATCCATTTGTATGTGCAAGTGTAGTTCAAATGCCGACAATTCTCACTAAAAAAACCACGTGTCGATTCTTCAATTATCTCGTTGTTGGGGGTAGAGGATGTAAAAGTTTCAACCCGATCCCGTGGTTTCAACATATGTCCGTTAATGTCAAGTTCCAAGGTTCGTATGCAACCTCTTCTAAACAGTCCACACAATCAAAGAATTACAGTATAAACATTAAGTTGACAGCGACTAGAAAATGCCTATGCAGTGACTGGACAGTGGCTGGACAGGGACTGGACAGTGACTGGACAGTGACTGGACAGGCTGAAAAAGCGTATGTCCTCTAAGCCTAGAATACACAATCTTATAACACTCTCTTAGAAAACTTACCCTTAGATCTTCAGCACACCAAAGCTCTCTCCCTCTTTATCACACCCTTCCGTTTCAACTATCTTAAATTCTCTGTCGGACACTCATCGTTGTTGATCAGGTAAGAACCAGTAAGGCCCCACAAGAGACAATTGGGCTATAGGTCTAGTTACAGAGGTATGTCACAGCGGTCAACAATCCTAGGAAAGCAGCCTCGGACACCTGGTGGCAGCAGGGACTGGCAGATTCCTATGTCTCAACTAATGTCTATACATACTATTCACATGTAGACACTCTCTCTCACACAAAACCTAATAAAGTTACATATATAATATTTTGTATGTGCAACAAATGCCTAAAATTCAGCTCTAAAACCACGTCAAACACCGTCCGGCTCCATTACTGTTGGGAAAGATAGACCGCATCGGATACATTTGTCATGCATCCTATGATAACCATGTCTTTGTCCAGATTGTAGAAGTTGTCCACAATAACGTCTGGGGCACATCTGGTATCTGGGGTGACAGAGGGACATAGGCCTTAGCATACGCATCAAGTGCAGTACTAACACTACTAGATCATGATTTGGACAAGATGTGTTATATTTTTGTATTGGAACCCAAGACTGAAATGTGCAAAAATCAACTCCGCTCTTCCACTGCTTAGACATGAACTATTTAGTATCTCTGGATACTAAGTTGAGCGCGCAATATATTAACTTGTGGACTCAACATACTAACTCTTACCTTAGTTTATACCTTAATTCATCAGGTCACTTCAGCGTTCCCATAGAAAACAGTATACAGTATATATAAATTTAGAATTCACTGCCTTCTTGTTGCTGATGAACATTTTGAAAGAAGCTGATGAGGAAAGTGTGCAGACTGTTTACAGACAGCTGTTCTTTCCTCGTAACTGTTATTGAAGTACTGTAGCAGGTCACTGGCGGATGTTTTTCCAAGGTGCACGTCACCGTGAGTTTGGTCTTTCACACGCGGTACGTCCACGTGATCCAGGCTTTTGTGTGCAGTGTTGATCTTGTAGTGTATTACGTCTTTTGTCACAAGTTTCTCAATAACAACAACCTGCAGAGGCTGGCCTGGTCACGGTGACATCACATCGTTGATCGTAAGGATACAAGAGGGGGATCTTCTTTCCACATCTTGGTAATGTTCTTTCTGCTGATTGAATGAACCACATGCTGACTAAGTTGAGTGAGTGAGTGTGTTTGGTTTTACGCCGCTTTTAGCAATAGTCCAGCAATATCACGGCGGGGGACACCAGAAAATGGGCTTCCCACATTGTACCCATGTGGGGAATACAACCCGGGTCTTCGGCGTGACGAGCGAATGCTTTAACCACTATGCTACCCCACCGCCCTGTTTAAGTTGACCCCACGTAGCGCAACCTGAAATGGGATGTTCCACTTCTATATCTCTATAAATGTTGCCACACTGATTCTACTATTATAACAATGCGTATATTCCATGTATATGAATGTTGCCACACTGATACTGCTATTATGACAGCGTCTATATTCCATGTTTATGAATGTTGCCACACTGATTCTACTATTATAACAATGCGTATATTCCATGTATATGAATGTTGCCACACCGATACTGCTATTATGACAGCGTCTATATTCCATGTTTATGAATGTTGCAACACTGATTCTACTATTATAACAATGCGTATATTCCATGTATATGAATGTTGCCACACCGATACTGCTATTATGACAGCGTCTATATTCCATGTTTATGAATGTTGCCACACCGATACTGCTATTATGGCAGCGTCTATATTCCATGTTTATGAATGTTGCCACACCGATACTGCTATTATGACAGCGTCTATATTCCATGTTTATGAATGTTGCCACACCGATACTGCTATTATGGCAGCGTCTATATTCCATGTATATGAATGTTGCCACACCGATACTGCTATTATGGCAGCGTCTATATTCCATGTATATGAATGTTGCCACACCGATACTGCTATTATGACAGCGTCTATATTCCATGTATATGAATGTTGCCACACCGATACTGCTATTATGACAGCGTCTATATTCCATGTATATGAATGTTGCCACACCGATACTGCTATTATGACAGTGTCTATATTCCATGTATATGAATGTTGCCACACCGATACTGCTATTATGACAGCGTCTATATTCCATGTATATGAATGTTGCCACACCGATACTGCTATTATGACAGCGTCTATATTCCATGTATATGAATGTTGCCACACCGATACTGCTATTATGACAGCGTCTATATTCCATGTATATGAATGTTGCCACACCGATACTGCTATTATGACAGCGTCTATATTCCATGTATATGAATGTTGCCACACTGATACTGCTATTATGACAGCGTCTATATTCCATGTATATGAATGTTGCCACACCGATACTGCTATTATGACAGCGTCTATATTCCATGTATATGAATGTTGCCACACTGATACTGCTATTATGACAGCGTCTATATTCCATGTATATGAATGTTGCCACACTGATACTGCTATTATGACAGTGTCTATATTCCATGTATATGAATGTTGCCACACTGATACTGCTATTATGACAGCGTCTATATTCCATGTATATGAATGTTGCCACACTGATACTGCTATTATGACAGCGTCTATATTCCATGTATATGAATGTTGCCACACTGATACTGCTATTATGACAGCGTCTATATTCCATGTATATGAATGTTGCCACACCGATACTGCTATTATGACAGTGTCTATATTCCATGTATATGAATGTTGCCACACCGATACTGCTATTATGACAGTGTCTATATTCCATGTATATGAATGTTGCCACACCGATACTGCTATTATGACAGTGTCTATATTCCATGTATATGAATGTTGCCACACCGATACTGCTATTATGACAGCGTCTATATTCCATGTATATGAATGTTGCCACACCGATACTGCTATTATGACAGTGTCTATATTCCATGTATATGAATGTTGCCACACCGATACTGCTATTATGACAGCGTCTATATTCCATGTATATGAATGTTGCCACACTGATACTGCTATTATGACAGCGTCTATATTTCATGTTTATGAATGTTGCCTCATGGATACCGCTATTATAAAAGAGCCTATGTTCCATGCCCACAGATGCATCCATGCTGGCAATGTCATAGCAACATGACTGGTATTCCTTCAGGACTAACGATGAATGGTCTGCTGACAGTCATGGTGTTAGTGGTGGTCGTCACTGAAGCTCTAACTTCTATCCCTTGTCGTGTCTCCTACCACAAAGATGGGGCGCACGTGGATTGCAGACACCGAAATTTGACTGGAGTCCCAAATAATCTCCCTAGGAACACTTCACATCTCGACATGAGCTTTAATAATATCACAACCCTGAAAAACTATTCTTTCAGTGGGTTAGCAAATGTTGAAAGGTTACTGCTTGAATCTAGTGAGATTCGTTTCATGGAAGTCAACAGCTTCCATGGCCTCACTTCACTGCTGGAGTTATCTCTCAGTTACAACAACCTACCACCATCAGCCTATCCCACTGGCGTCTTCAGGCATCTTCTCAAACTCACCAAGCTGAAGTTGCAGGATGACCTCAGAACAACGCATGAGATCTCATTTCCAGATAAAGCACTTGCAGACTTGGTAAATTTGAATGAATTGTGGCTAGCCTCTCCATCAGAGCCCGTCTTCGGACCAGGGTTCGGTAAACTGAGACATTTTGAATGTCTTTACTTTCACACAAGAGCCTGTCAACTTACAACCCTCAGAAATGACACATTTCAGCCCTTAAAGGATACACCTTTGAAGGAACTTTACATCATTGGTTGTCTTCTTACAACCCTCGAAGCTGGTACCTTTGGAAACCTTCCGTGCCTCCGAGTTTTATACATAGAGAAGGCGAGGTCAATTGGTCTGAAGCCAGCCTTACGATCTCTCTATGGCCTTGCTGGGAAGAACATGTCACTCATCACCTTCTGTGCTGTTGGGCTAGAGACGGGTGAGAATAGTATGTCTAAGTTGAAAAACAACGAAACACTTGTCCTCACGAAAGGAATGATGACATATCTAAATCATATATGTGTCGAAAAGATAGACCTAAGTCAAAATAGGATTGTCATGGTGGAGGCTGATGTTTTAGATCTTTGCGATACATGTTTATTAAAAAAATGTTTGAAATACATAGATGCCTCTGGAAATATGATGGTAGGCGAGCTATCTGTGGCTGGAAAATTACTTTTCTTTGAGCAATTAGAAGTCATGGATGTGTCATATCCTTCATTTTCTTACCACGGGTCCAAAAGAAGAAAACTACATTCAACAGACCTCCAGGCATCTGCTGACGTCAGGGCCAAACCTTCCCTGATGATCCTTCTTCCCCGTCCAATCCGTTCTCTAAATATATCTGGAACATACATGTACGGTCATCTGAGCAAACGTTTCAGTTCAATTCACATTAGAACTCACAACCCAAACTTTACTGAACTAGTAGCTGCGGATTCAGACGTCTTGGAAGGGACTCGCCTCTATGGAGCAGCCACGCTAAAGTCTCTCGATCTCTCTGGTGCCGACCTGTGGAACATGCCCTCTGATATGTTTCATAGTCTGCCCAATCTAGAAGTCCTGAAGTTGAAAGACAGCAAGATGGATCTGGCCAGATCAGACTACCAAACACTCTTCGAACCTTTGACAAAGCTGACGTATTTGGATTTATCTGGAAATATGAAGCCAAATATTTATGAAAGTATGTTCACTAACCTGAGCAGTGTAACGCATCTCAGACTCTCCAACACAGGACTAACTGATCTCCCAACTTCTGTCAAATTTTTAACTCGTCTTCAACATCTTGAACTTTCAGACAACTTGATCAGTCACTTTCAACCCCAAACGAGACAGATTCTAGACGACATACAGCAGTTATCTCCCCGTTTAAGTGTGTCGTTGCGAGGAAATACCTTAGCTTGTGGTTGCAATAGTGTTGGCTTCATTGAATGGATGATGACGACGGATGTTGTGTTCGTTGACGTGCTGACGTATAGGTGTATAGATGAAGCGGGCACAGTGGGCCCATTAATGCCCGAATGGACTCACTACAACACCCTCTGGCGTGCGTGTTACAGCAGAATATGGCTCCCGACTGCTGTTTCTGCATTTCTAGTTGTATGGATTGTGATCCTGATCGCAAAGCTTGCGAAAAGCTATGCTCTGCCGTGGAAGCTCTTCGTCTTGAGGACGTGTGGTCTACCGTTTGATAAGCCTGACAGGAAGCATTTCCAGTTTGATCTATTCCTTTACTACGCCTCAACAGAGGATCATGATCTATTGTCATGGATATTCACCACTTTCAAACAGGAAATGGAGGACAAGCGATGTCTGCGTATGTGCATCCCTGACCGCAATTTTGATGTTGGTGTGTCCACAGCAGATGAGATTGTTATGGGCATCAACAACAGTTGGAAAACTGTGATATTTGTAACTGAAAACTTCCTTGAAGATGAATGGTGTTTCTTTACGCTGTCGTCTGCCCTCTACTCCACCACAACGCTGATGCCGAAACGTGTCCTTCTTCTATACACCCAGGACGTATTGGAGAAGGGGACGTCCCTGCCGCCTGCGTTGGATCAACTTCTTGACCAGGGCACCGCCATGGAACTGGACACAAACAGTGATGACAACTGGTGGGCAGAGCTTCAGGAGAAGGTGCTGGCGTGGATATGAACCTGGCTGACATGACGATGAACATTGCAGGGGCCCATCTGTATCACTCATTAGCCGTCTCCCGCAGGAACAAGTCGACACTGAAACCCATTTCGGCAACTGTACACTTCTTAAACACCCATTGACACCCAGTGGTAGGAAGACTATTGTTAAAAAACAAGAAAGTTTTGTCTACAAAGTCAAGTGTCACTCGCCTATGTATGTTAAACTTCCCAAAACTTCATAATGAAAGAACAGGTGCCATCTACAACCATATTAGACCGGAAATCGACCATCTTGGATCACATCAAACGACCTCCAGGGCATGACCAAATAACTGGCAGAAGCAGTGCCAATCCGCCGACATAAACACTCCCAGCAGACAAGGACAGCGCAACCTATCTGCCAACAGAATTGATACAAATACCTCCATATTTCAGATCTAAACATTTAAAAAAAAATAGTATTAGCTATATTTTGTATATCGTGTTATTTCAATAGACAATGCCTTTTTGTATTTCCTATTACTTGAACGTACAATGCCTTTTTGTATTTCCTATTACTTGAACGTACAATGCCTTTTTGTATTTCCTATTACTTGAACGTACAATGCCTTTTTGTATTTCCTATTACTTGAACGTACAATGCCTTTTTGTATTTCCTATTACTTGAACGTACAATGGCTTTTTGTTTTTACATAACGCAGATACACATTGCCGATTTGTATATCTTATTACCTGAATACGTAGTTGAATATACAATGCCTTTCCTTTTTTGTTTTGTTACATTTTGTTACGTGCATTCATCAATCGTCACAGTACAACAGTTACGTGCATTCATCAATCGTCACAGTACAACAGTTACGTGCATTCATCAATCGTCACAGCACAACAGTTACGTTCATTCAACAATCGTCACAGTATAACAGTTACGTGCATTCATCAATCGTCACAGTACAACAATTACGTGCATTCATCAGTCGTCACAGCACAAAAGTTACGTTGATTCATCAGTCGTCACAGTACGACAGTTACGTTGATTCATCGGTCGTCACAGTACAACAGTTACGTGCATTCATCGGTCGTCACAGCACAACAGTTACGTTCATTCATCGGTCGTCACAGTACAACAGTTACGTTGATTCATCAGTCGTCACAGTACAACAGTTACGTTCATTCATCAATCGTCACAGTACAACAGTTACGTGCATTCATCAATCGTCACAGCACAACAATTACGTGCATTCATCAATCGTCACAGCACAAGTTACGTTAATTCATCAATCGTCACAGCACAACAGTTACGTGCATTCATCAATCGTCATAGTACAACAGTTACGTTCATTCATCAGTCGTCACAGCACAACAGTTACGTGCATTCATCAGTCGTCACAGTACAACAGTTACGTTGATTCATCAGTCGTCACAGTACAACAGTTACGTTCATTCATCAATCGTCACAGTACAACAGTTACGTGCATTCATCAATCGTCACAGCACAACAATTACGTGCATTCATCAATCGTCACAGCACAAGTTACGTTAATTCATCAATCGTCACAGCACAACAGTTACGTGCATTCATCAATCGTCATAGTACAACAGTTACGTTCATTCATCAGTCGTCACAGCACAACAGTTACGTGCATTCATCAGTCGTCACAGCACAACAGTTACGTTCATTCATCAGTCGTCACAGTACAACAGTTACGTTCATTCATCAGTCGTCACAGCACAACAGTTACGTGCATTCATCAGTCGTCACAGCACAACAGTTACGTTCATTCATCAGTCGTCACAGCACAACAGTTACGTTCATTCATCAGTCGTCACAGCACAACAGTTACGTGCATTCATCAGTCGTCACAGTACAACAGTTACGTTCATTCATCAGTCGTCACAGCACAACAGTTACGTTCATTCATCAATCGTCACAGTACAACAGTTACGTTCATTCATCGGTTGTCACAGCACAACAGTTACGTTCATTCATCGGTCGTCACAGCACAACAGTTACGTTCATTCATCAGTCGTCACAGTGCAACAGTTACATGCATTCATCAGTCGTCACAGCACAACAGTTACATGCATTCATTAAGGATGGCCCGAGTCTGTTTGTGTGGATCTGCCCAGGTCACTTGAATGTCAGGAATTCTGAGGGCTACGAACGTTTCGAGAATAAGGGCCCAGATTATCTTCTCGTCGTCTCCGTTGACAATGCAAAGGAAAGGCAGTCCATCAGAAGTTTCCTTGAAGCGGTGTGGTGGATTCTCATCGCTGAGTGTCTAAGGAAGTGGCGGCATCATCTTTCGTCTCTGTTTGTTCAGTCCGCTCTTCACTGAATAGAAGGACTTGACTGGCGCTGCTTCATCTCGATTGAGTCGTGAAATCCCCTCGTCGTAGATAGTCGGTACTGGCGTTGTCTCAGTTTGAACCCGTCGCCGGAGAGCACTGGCAATCTTCAGAGCACCTTGATCCTCCTGTGGATGATTGTGTGGGGACTGATTTCGAACAAACTGTCCTACTGTGGTGCACTTACCAAGACAGCCTCCACGAACACACTTCCAGTGTACACAGGTCTGTCTGTTGAGTCTGTATCTGTAGCCATCTAGTAGTATCTGCTGTCCTTTCTGTGATGGGAAGTACTCGACTTTCTTTGGGTTTGCCATGGTTAGCAAAGAGGATTTTGGTTACAAGCATTCTAAAGTAATACATTTCCTTCTCAATAAGAAAAATCTCTCTCAATAAATAGAACATTTCCTTCTCACTTTGTTCTATCCCTAAATATGTTTTCTACCCTTCAACCGTGCGAGATGGAGTATAACCTCCGCTAACTGCGCTTTGTCCTCTACTCCCCTAATCCATTGTAAGCATTAGTGCACACTAACCGGTAAAGTCCACGCGTGTTGCAGGTAAGCGTATCGCTGTCACAACAATTTTTGTAGCTATTATTCCCTGTAGCTATTTGTCCCTGTAGGCATTAGTAGACCAAACCGTCAACAACCAGACATTGAGCTTTCTCTGTGACAGGCTGCTTACAACAATCAACAAGTTTGTATAATGTAACGAGCAGATTATTTACTTGTTTGTGTACACAACCAAGATTAAACTACTGCTCACGACCTCATACTCCGGGTATGCATACTGTTTCAAGACCGGCGAACCTATTCACTGCGCATGCGTTATGGGAGCAGCGCAGCACAGGTGTCGAAACCACTGTTTCACACAGCGCTAGGGGAAATTTGGTGAATCGTTTGAACTCTGATTTCGCGGTCTTTTTTTCTTCGCGTTCTTTCAACCTTATAGGTTGAATTGGCATTTTTGATGGTTTGATTCTGTAAGTGCATACCGAAAGGTATCAGAATCTGCAAAGTTTTGTTTTACGCTGCATGTGACCTTTAAGTTGTTTGCATACATTTCATGTATTCATATTATTGTCAATCCAGACGCCATGTCATGTATTCATATTATTGTCAATCCAGACGCCATTTCATGTATTCATATTATTGTCAATCCATATGCCTTGCCATGTATTTCTGTTATTTCTGTATAATTCATGCATTGATATTACTGTTAATCCAGACGCCATGTATTTCTGTTTATCAATTGTATCCAATTCTGTAACACACAACACCACTGACAGTAAACTTTTTGACTGTAATCGTTCTTCTTCTTAAGGTATAATCAAGTTCCCAAACACGGGTCAAAAGCTTGATTATAATATGATCCTGATTTATGTCTTGTGTCGTTCAGCAGTCAATATGTGAAAAAGTGACACATCGTTTCAGAATTTTTCACACTGTAGTCTCATTGGTCACGCTAGGATAGCACACCTGTCAACTAATTGCATGATGTCCGCCATTAGTTAGCCAATAATGAGCAATCAATCAATTAAGGTAGTGGCGGTTAATTCTTTGAATGAAGGATGCTGTTTTTACACTCGCACTTTCCGACAGGGTGTAGTCAGTATAGATTAGTAAATCCACACATATGAACACTGCCTTTTGACAAAGACACTGTGGAAGTGATTAATCAATCAGCGTGTTATCGGTTAATCCTTAGATCGATGTTTATTTCTGTAACTCATCTGATAAACCCTCTTGCATCGCTTACATGCACACATTACATAACAATCCTGACACTTGGTATTGTGTGGAATCCAGTGTTCATGTAATGCCACATATTTTAGCAGTTCCTTCTTACCCTCAGTTGCCTCACTTTATTATATCATACGATGATATACAAACATTTCGATGGCTCACAGACTCCCATATCAGCCACAGACGGCCTTGACCATGTCAAACCAATCACCACAACGTCAACAATAGAAGCACATGGGAAATATGTTCTTGATCACTTTATTCCATGAACATATCCAGCAGTAAAACGTACATACGTTCAATAGCAAAAAAGCATCTAAACGCAGCTATATACACAATATACACATGGTAATATATACACATATACACCGACACTGCCAACAGTGAGCGTGTTGTAAATATAAGTCACAAAGTCTGTCCAATCATAGGCTATATTCACTGTACAATTCCGGCGGCATCACGGTTACGGTGGCACAATATCTGACACTCGTTTTGTTATGCATTGTTACAGGAATTCAAAATTACACAATACTGTAAATAAACTTTAAGGAAATAAAACAGACCGTTTAGTACAAATGCTCAAAAGATAAAATGCCCAAACTGAAGAATCGTATTGGCATCTGGTATACTTTATCTCCTAGGTAGATGTGTCAACATTATGCAGATAGAGTCGATGAGACCGTTTGATGCTGTTGGTGAACATCTGCGTCAACATGAAATTAACCGGCTTCCGGTTTTAAGTAATTATCCCATGGTTGGTGGCTAATTCTATGGGTCGTAGTTTATTTTTTCAATGGAGATCAATTCTTCGATTGGTGCCTATCAAGAGCTTTTACTTGGCATTCCAAGACCTTTTTAAAACGTGTGAGAAAGCATAACTCGCCGACTTTCCCATAAAGAATTGTGTTTTAGCATACAGTTACATTGGTGTAGTTATGGTGTAAATGATGCCTCGGATGTAGATGGTAAACTCCCTAAATGGGATATAGTTCGAAAGGCAACGCCTGAAAATAACTGCTAAAGATATAAAACAAATATCACATTGAATAATCAAAATTAAAATATAAGTATTGGTTTTATTACAAAATAGTTCTCAATACAAGAAAACCCAAACATTGGCAGTAAATAGTTTGCCAACGGGAACACATAGCGGTATAAAAGCCATCCGAGCAATAGGATGGAACCAGTGAAAGAACTTACAGCGTAATCTGTCAAAACGGGCTTCTTAATGACCGAAATGGTATTTGACATTACATACATGAATAAGAAATCAACACAATTATCTGCTGTAGACAGGAATTCAGATTAGCGAGTTTCGACAGATTTTACTGCTGCGCCTCTCGTATATGGTTTGACAATATTTTGGCAAATCTGGCAGTGCTTGACATGTAAAGCAGCCTAAACGTATCACATAAATACATCAGACACAAATCATACCAGTGTACTCGTTGTTGGGAAACAAATTAGGACGTCACAAACTTGTCTGTTAGGTTTCATATTTACACCTTTTAAGACACTTACTATCGGTCTGGTTTCATCAGCCTTTAGTGTAACAGCATGGAAAAATATGGGGCAGATTCAACATTGACATATCTGTTCTCATACATGGAATGGCTGTAAGGATTCTCATCATGAATTTGTTTGTCTTGGAAACAATAGAAGTAAACAACATTTTAGAATTTGAGAACGGCCGTGAATGAAGTGTTATTATCAGGAGTCTCAGAGTCAGCAGATCTGTTGAGTAATCAGCAAAGTGGTCATGTTGTGGTATAATGCCCATCTGTGAGAGAACAGCATACTTCCATGCATTAACTCCAAAATGCGTATGATATACCCGTGTTCAAGACACAAACATGTGTGTATCATAAATAATCTGGCGTATAATAACTATATAAAAATAATAGCTTTGGTACATTCTGCACGTGGCACAACCAGTACGGCGTACAAAAGCACCTGACTATGGAATGCTTCTGGTTTTTGTCATTTGTAAATGCATGTTTACGTATGTTCTTAAATAGGCTACATAAACAATCTCTTCTTGTCTATACATTGGACAGATCGCAATTTGTGCAAAGTACTTCAAACACAACCATTTTAGAATCTGGATTCATTTAGTAAGGTGGTGAAAAGACATTGCCAAATTGTTTTTGCTCAGTTAAATCCATCAATCCGAAGAAAATTTGTTCTCAGAGGTACATAAAAGCATTTCAATACCCGTCATTGATCGGATAGTTGGACCGGATAATGTGACACACTATAAATTCATCAAAATATAACAGATCAGTCAAACAAAAACATGTTCTGTGGAGACTGTCTTCTTGTACTCCTCCTCCTTGACATCGCACAAGTTTCTATGGTAACTATAATGTCGGTTGGTGTCCGGGAATGTGGGAGTCTTTTCATGGATATAAAAGTCATATCCTCGTCGCACGTGACACACAACACAAAGATATGTCATTAGGTGTACCGTCTATGCGCGTGACGTCACAAGACAGTGTAATGCCTAGATTGTAAAATCTGATACTATCACATACTGTTCAACGTGTGTGTCCGATACTATCACAGCTTGTGAGAATCTATCACAGTCACGATCAGAGGCTACGTCAGGACGTCTTCGGGAGTCTGAATCTAACACAGACTGCCTGAATCTAATTACACCTGGATGCCCTGGAACTTTCTTGGCCGCTCCAAGGATACCCCCTAGCACCACTATTTGCGCATCGCGCTATCTTCATTCATAACCTGTTGCCGTGCGAACAGTTTCAGGCATATTCTGCTATTTTCCACTTCCAGTAAAGCTCCTTCTAATCTTCCCGCCGTTTCCGACATTGCATTGATTGTCGTCTGCTTCTTTTCGGTTCCATTCTCAAACATTGGCGACGCTGGGACTGAGTGACACCCGGCTGTTGATGACGGAGGACGCCGGAGAGAGCCTCGTGTCGGCCGTCATAGTGGAAGCGTTGCTGCCGAAAAGGAAGGTGGGGCGTGCTTTCTGAATATCGTCGACTTGGACCTCTGACGGGGCGTACCGACTGTGTTTCTGACGATCCTCAAGCTTGTTGGGACCCCACTGGGGAAGAGGTGCCATGTTGTAGACCAGCAGCTGAAAAAGAGGTGCAAGGTCACACAACGAAGATGGAAAATCACATAAGGACAATACTTTCACTAATATAATCAATGCTTCTGATCAGGTTGTACGCTATAAATACATCTGTCCACGGACTGACACAAATCCTCGGAGTGTCTCTCACTCACCCCTTGAGGTTAACATCATTCTTTACAACATTCATGCTCTTTCTACATACACTGGATGTTAAACTGACTGAGTTGGGAAGTCAAACCAACCCGGTCGGCTGTTGGTCGAGCCCCTTAGAGACAAGCCAGTGGTGAAAGAAAAGAGAACTCACCGAGAATCCGCCCTCAACGCAGTATTTGTACATGAAGTAGAGAGGCACGACAAGGATGGGAAACATCACGATGAGCCAGCCGACTGACAACATGGCCGCGGGGTACGAGGCTGTCTCATAGGTGGGACTCTTGTACAGCACCATGTTGAAGATGATGGTGGCGCCGATCACAAGCGGGGAGACAAACTTCCAGCAGATCTTCCAGTACAGGTTTGGCTTCATGCCCAGCATCATTTCGATGTCCTCAGAGAATCGCTCGAATTCTGTGAACAATGCGTACATCAGTATGAACCTGCAGACAGTGTTTTGGTTGAATGAATGAGTGAGTGCGTTTAGCTTTACGCCGCTTTTAGCAATATTCCAGCAATATCACGGCGGGGGATTCCAGAAAATGGGCTTCACACATTATACCCATGTGGGGAATCGAACCCGGGTCTTCGGCGTGACGTGCGAACGCTTTAACCACTAGGCTACCAGAACGCCCCGGTTGAATGAATGAAGGGTTCGAGTTTGACGCTGTTTGGTTATGGAGTAATGTGGACGGAAACCTCATATTGATCACCACTTTGATGAAGCACACAAGCAGGGATATTGTAGGGAAAACCAGAGATTCATAACAGTGAGGAATCAGATTCGAACCCACAAACTGTGTATCCTGTTACCTAAAGTATGCAACCCATCACTGGGAGAACCAAGGACGGTGCGTTTTTCATTTATATGTCATTTGTATATATAATATATAACTGTGCCACTGACACACATTATCATTCACAATGAAACAGGACATGTTATAATGTATTACATTACAAGAAACATGGTGACGGTCTGCCAACAATCTGTGGCTGGTATGATGAGCAAAAACTCACAACCAAAGGACACTGGCCAATTCACTGATTCGTCATGTACCCCATGCCGACAAACATAGGGCGCATGAGGCATATTGTATCCAGGATCCCCATAACAACCTAAGGACTGCATGCCCACTTACTGTAGATCCAGTTGAGGGCGACGATCTCGATGAGCCCAACGACGAGGAGAGGGAAGCCGCCCACGCTGTAGTCCACCAGATTCAACAGGTAAATACCACCCTGAAAAGATATGACTCCGCTAAAAACGTCTGTTGAATTTTCACTGTACTTATTCAACATTTTCTAAATGTAGAATACTGGTTGTTGTCGACTATAACAACTATTCAGATCGAAGTCCGCCGCCCCGCCGCCACCGCCCGCATATGCAAGAATATCGCCACCTAGTCGTTTGCTTTTGTCCACCTAACCATACGTAACAATCAAGCACGTTTATCAGTCATTCTGAACGGGGTGGTTTGATTAACACAATTGGTTTTGATCTCAATTGTTAACTGTATTCAGCTGGAGCTGTGAATGCAATATAAATATATATATTTCTCCTTTGGCTGGATAATAACTGCACATGTCCGTTAACAACTTTTAGGGCATGCGTATTGCTCATTTAACGTAACCGTTCTCATTATTATTGTGATTGTGTTAGCTGTGTACCTTGCACACCATGGGGAGCCCGAGAAGGAAGCTGACAATGACGATAGCGAGTCTGAAAATTGTTGAGGCCAGTTTGCCGGGCAGGGAGGAGCGGAACTCATCGATGAAGGCGCTCATCACACACTCGACCATGGAGAACTGAAAACATATACGTGCAAAGTGAAACTATTTGGTTTGGCCACAAATAAACACGAAAACATGACACAAAACTAGAATAGTCAAAATCACCCTCGTTATTTAATTGAAGTTAATTACTGTGTATAATAATTTCATCAACATTACAAATATTTTCTCAATGTCGTCGCTGCTGGCGTTATTGTGACGATCACAATTCATTCAACAGAACCATCATTTTGATTATTAACTATTCTTAATAATTATAAAACAAATTTAATGCAATTGCTATGTTTTATTAATTATCTTTATGACTGCGATCAATAATATTAGATGTATCACCTGAGATCCGAATCCGAGAGTCGCCATCATGAGGAAAAAGAAGACCGCCCATAGAGGTGAGACGGGCATACGGGATATAGCCTCTGGGTACACAACGAACGCCAGCCCCGGACCTGGAGAAGAGGCAAACCACATACTTCACTCTTTTTCAATACATTCTTGTAAACACAAACAAATTTTTTTTTTCCCGCTAAGTCACTGTCAACGTTTACATTTTCCCATTGCAAAACTAGTAACTTGGAGCACAGTTCAGAAGCATATTAACATTGCATTTCCAGTTGCTTATCCAGTTACAAGAGATTCTGTTTCACGGGGGTGGGGTGATAATTACAGGGCCAACACCAGACAGAAAGTACTCCAGAACGTCCATTATAGACTCTGTTACAGTTGACAGTATCTACACTCACCACCATCAGCAACATCAGCAACGGAGACACCCTTCTCTTTGGCCATGAAGCCAAGGATGGAAAAGATGACCAAGCCAGCGAAGATACTGGTAGAGCAGTTGATGAGGGCGACGATGATGGAGTCCTTGTAGCAGTTATTCTTGAACTTGTTGAAGCTTGACATGGTGATTAGCCCACCTGTGCAGGTACTGAGGGAGTAGAAGATCTGCGTGGCCGCGTCGCTCCACACCTACAGCACATACAAGCATGCCTCACATCAGACCAACATCACCAGCAGAAAGGGGCAAAATACTTGCCTACTGGCGCTACACAGTATCACAACTAGCCCAACAGGATCAACTTCACATGCAGCTTACCAAGGTGGATATCCTCACAAACATACTGATAGGCAGAAATAAGGGAACGACTATTGAGGGGCCATGACATTGATTTAGCTGCCTCATCCGCAGACATATTTTTCATGTGAATCCAACACTCTCTGTACAGGGCGCTGCTGAATTAAAATCCTACTCATTCACTAACTCGAGAAGACGAGGACTTACCCGCGGGTCGCCAAGCCTGGAGAAGTCGGGTTCCAGATAGTAGATAATGCCATCGAGGGCACCCTCTAACGTCACACCCCGGATGAGAAGAACGGTAAGCATGATGTAAGGGAAGACAGCAGTGAAATACACCACCTGAAACACATGCAGGAAAGGTGACCACATTGTAATTGACACAAGCGGCTGTAAAAGCAACGCATAGAGTCAAAGGGAGACAACTTGGTAACAAAACTGAACCGTCCCCATGTTTGAGTGCCGTACAGGTGTTCTCTTCAACAAAGCTAAGATGTGAGGGGCGATGGCCGCCACATAGCTGGAATACTGCTCAGTGTGTGGCGTAAAACTAAACTAACTCACTCACAAGATGTGGGGGCCATCCTTATTATTTCATTAACATTCAAGTATTTCATAAATAATTTCGCGGTGGGATTTAAGAGTTCCTGGCAAATAAGGCAGTGTTCAGTACATGCAACGGTTAGGACTGTTTTGTGAAGTATTAACGATAGTTTGAACAATAACCAAAGACAGTATCGGGTCATTACAGATAACCTAAAGGAATAACAAGTGAAACTGTAACAATTACCTTTCCGAGGGACTGTATGCCCCGAATTAAACACGCTCCAACGATGACCCACGCGCCGAGGAGGGAAAGCGCCAGTTTCCAGTTAACCGACCCAAGTTCCCCAATATTGTCATTCTGTTCAAGAACGAAGTATCTGAAACAAACAAGTCAGAGCGTTACTGGGACACTCGAAGTAGATGCAGACGTTTCATTCGACTTCACGCAATATCCAGACAATAACAGCACGAAAAGTCTTCAGACATTGCACCCAACGCAGGAAGCGAACCTGGGTCTACATTTTCGAAGTACTCTCATCGCTAAAATAGTCGTAAGTGCCATACATTAACATCAACTTCGACTTTCTTAGCGCTAAGAGAGCTTCGAAAATCTAGCCCCTGAATCGTAGTCTGGACGACATAAGGTACCCACGCAGTCACTCACGCAAATTATTAAAATCTAATGAAACATTAACAGCGTTAGCCTGTCTGAACTTCTTGGATGCTGTTGAAACAACGCTACACCAGCGCTAAGCTAATCGTTCCATATATATCAAACATCACCATGTAACATTACTTTGGAGCTAAAATTCATTTTTGGTCGTATTAAACCTTTGGTTGCTTTTTGACGCAAGCCGATCTAACACCTTGATGAAATGTACGATGATATTCGCTGCTCAATAACTCACTTATAATATTCCTCCGCAGGGGTGTTGACCGTTACGTTGCTGGGGTGTAATGGGGGCACCACGGCTGCAATTTAAGGGGAGATAACCCTATTATATTTGTCAACACAATACAAAAATGATCTTTTTCGACACTGCGTATTCCAATCTTTACAATATCAGTAAAACCTGAATACATACCATTGTCTGAGAAGTTATGGGGGAGACAGCTGTTGGTGTTCCATGCATTTCCACATGTTGTCCATGGCAACACGGGTGTCATGGAGGCACCGAGGTAAAACAGCGTATGCGCAATTATGACGTTGTAGTACAAGCTGATCAGCCATGATACAAGTACCATGCCGTACCCAAGACCTGAAATATACAAATCAATATTCTGTAAGGAAATCTAATATTACCTGCGTTATCTCACTGTGTCCCAGAGACATACATTAGTGCTGTAGACATACAAATAGAAGAATACATCGGTTGCCATAGCAACAGTGCATCTTAATCACGATTTCGCTGCTGTGTGAAATATGAGCCAACGGATGCGACAGTTCAGTCGACAACTTAAGCTCTTGTATTTCAGACACCATCTTATTGACATATTGTTCTGACATACCCTTGAGTATTGTCATTTTCATGGAATAAATATTTTATTTGTTGTTCTCGTGATAACGGAAATAACGTTGTCGGAGTAACGATGTTAATAAAATATCCCTATCAGATCAATGTGAATGAGTCGACTATTCAGTTTTCTGGCTGGGAAAGAACGGGGTTGTTTTGACATTCTTATGAAGTAATAAAGAATAGGCTGATCGAACAATTAAACAATATGGCATGAAGAACAGAATCTGGGGCAAACACATCCCCTCAATAGTTACAGTAAAACAGTTAGATTTTGAAAATCCATTACCTTTCAACAGCGGGTTGATTCTCCAGATAGAGATAGGTCCGAGACTTGCAAACTGCCCGAACGCCAGCTCCATGTAAAACAGAGGTAGACCCACGGCCGCCAGCATGATGACATATGGAATGAGGAAGGCTCCTGCGAATGAAGCGGAGGATTAGTCTCAAGTATTTGTTTGTTTGTATTTTGTTGCTGGTATATTGAATCTGGAACGGCTATTCAACATTCATATATTCAACAACGCCTCCACCTCCGGAATCCAAAACAACGTTAACATCTATATGTCACTATGATGTCACTTAAAACCCCGATCCTAACGGTTGATATCCAGTGTTATACATTATACAATTTCGAATCATTTCTGTGTTTCTAAAACGACATTTTCGCTTAAAATGTTAACAAATCACCAAATAATTGAATATTGATCATCTTTGGGAGAGTTCGTCGATATTCTTGTTTTTGTATATCTAAATGACGGTGTTTACATGATACAGACGTTTTTTCGATCGATGTGATATAATCGTCAACTAACTAACTAATTAAATAAATAATTGAATAAAAAAATTCTACTCTTGATCTGGAGGCGGTAGCTATAGCAACAAATTAACCCCAGATGTGACCTTGGCACAATACGTCATGATTAAGTAGGTGATGTCCGGCAAATATAACGTATAGCTACCGCTATGTTGGTTCGTCCTTTAGAACGAGGATGTCCAACTGAAATTCAATGAGCGAGATCTGTCGTGAGTGTACATCTGTTTCCTAACAAGGATTTACGTAAATACATATTCAATTAAACAACCACAGTCGCCTAGGGCGATTCGCGCCATCAATACAATTTCCTACCTTCTGCTACATATTTCCTATTATTTCCCGGTCATGTGATAACAACACGCATTACAAGTGGGTCGTTCAAGTCTTAATTACGCCATTTACAAACAAAGACATCGAATGGACAACAGAATGGCTGTAGTCGTTGGTGAAACCTGTTCTTTGGTGATGCTTGCCTTAAACATATCCATGAATTATTTGTTGGTTTATATGATCCCGTATCCCATGCTCATGGATTGTCTGGTTAACGTGGCGTGAAACAACAAACAAACAAAACAATAACGTCATTCAAATACGTCGTGACTCATTACCCGGATGTAAATGAGGCGCTTGAAGTAAGATGAGCCCAGACACAAGTTTTGTTTTGGTATGGTGCGAAAATACTCACTAACAAAATTGGTAGTGTGGTAATTATTAAGTGCAAATATATTTTTATTATCTTTATTCAGTCTTACCTCCACCATTCTTGTAGCAGAGATAGGGGAACCGCCAGACATTGCCTAGTCCTACTGCATAGCCGATACAGGTGAAGATGAACTCCAGCTTGCCGCCCCAGGCACCTCGATCCGCCTCACCACTCTTAACGTCCGTGCTGCTGTCGACAGTGTCCGCCGTCGTAGTACTGTCCACTTCATCCTTTTTTTCTTCCTGAAATTAATTAACGCACTATGTATACGATGTAAATTACATCCCTGTTTTATTCAAGTTATATATTACATGTATATGTGTATATATCTGATAAACCTCCATTATGGATTTCACGTTAAATGCAAGATTTCAATCAAACAGCGTCGTACAGACTGACCAGTGATACATCAGTACAGTTCAGCGATGTAATAATGTAATCCCTAATTATGCCGTGACCTTTCATGACTTTCATACATCAAATATTCAGATAATGTTTGTAACATCATAGGCTGATCCAGGATTTTTTCAAAGTGGGGATGTGTGTGTGTGCGTGCGTGCGTGCGTGCATGCATGTTGGGGTGGTGGTGGTGGGGGTGGGGGTGGTTCGAACTCAATCAGAGTCAAGCGGTTATATGCAAAGGTACAAATAAAAATGGAATCCACTGATTAATTTCTCCGATGTGGAAATAAACGTCTTTTCCATATATGGATTTAATTAAAGTTCATGACCACCTGGCTTCAGGCTTAGTCCGATGGGTCCCAGACTATGTAACAATCGCCTCTGTGACGTTACTTCCCTGTTTAACATCAATGCGATTCTTCCATGGATTAATGTTTCTATATCCAGTAACGTTTATCACCTTTGGCAGCACTGACTTAACGGAGTGATGTCTGAGAGCTCTCAGTGAATCAACTGACGTCACTGGCGCTATGCCAACGTGTGAGCTCTAGTGATCTGCTTGGAGTAACTGCTGACGAAAATATCTCAGATACGAGGGGGCTTGTGCGTTAACGGGCGATCACGGGGGGATCAATACACTTGCGTGGGTTTAACACAATTACATCGAAGCACACAGCTACAGTCCTGAGAACCAATCAACTAAGGGGGATAACTCGACGACGAGAGACGCGCCTAGGTAACTAAATGCTCAAGGCATGTACCCAAGATACAGGTATATGTACTAGAAACACAGTTACATGAAGATGTATTTCCATGTTTTGAATTAGGTAGATAGATGTAGTATGTCAATATAGTTAGATAAGTCAAACGATGGCGACAACAGTGCGGCATGGATGGCATCAGAGCATCAACGAACCGTTACAAGGAGTGTCTTGTAGTGGCTGGGTTGAAAATGTCAACATATAAATTTCTTTTCCTTATGCATAATAATGTTTTAGAAATGGACCATGAATTCACAGTTCCGAATGTATTTTGTGACAAAATCTTATTGGTAGTTCTTCAAAGGAAGCACGGAACATGAAGAACCAGCCTTGACACAAATGAATTATAATTTACCCCGATTATCTGTAATGAGGGGGCGATGTGGTAACCTAGTGGTTTAAGCGTCTACTCCTCACGCTGAAGATTCGGGTTTGATTCCCCTCATGGGTGCAATATGTAAAAAACATTTCCGGTGTCCCCCGTCGATGTATTGGTGAAATACTGCTAAAAGCGGTGTAAAACAATACTCGATCCCTCACTCACTCACTGTAATGAGTGGCCCGGGCAAGTTTGTCAGAGGTTATAATAATGAGTCATTCACTTGTTTTATCTACTCCCAGCATGAAACTCTTTTCGGGACAGTCACCAGATATGTCAGCGTACCAATATAAATACCAGGTCTTTGCAGGTTTCAACATATTGTCCTTACAGACACGTGCCCTTCCACATTACAAAACAATGTGTATAAGCCTCCAGGAAAATGGTCAATGCTCACTTGAATGCTGTTGATAAATACTTGAAACATACTGCATTGCCAACTTAAACGGACTAGGCACAGTTAACTTTGAGAACATACCGCAAGACATTGCCAATGCATATGAGTAAAAGGTAATATATATTCATACAGATGAAACATTTCCAAAGGTATGGAATAAATTGTCACATTTCCCTGATGTTTCTTTATCATCTGTTTCCTCCTTGGCTTCATTGTTTGCAGACACGTGACGATCCGGGGTAGAATAGGCCTTAGCAACCCATGCTTGCCGTAAAAGGGCAACTATGCGTGTTACATACAGACCGCCGCCATACAGACGGAATATTGCTGCGACTTAAAACTAAACTCACTCACTTATTCAACCATCATTTGCAATTTTTTCAGTCTTGTAAATCCAATATCCCGTACGTTTTGGAATGGTGTATGTGGCGGGTTTGAACTGATGTAACTATGACAACACTAACGAGAGGCTCTCTTCTGAAATTTGTTGCATGACCAACAAGGAAGTTTTAACTGTGATACTTCCTTCACACAATCCACCCTGACTTTAAATAAAGTGGGATTTTACCAGGAAACTTACATTTATAAAGGCAGACTTGGAAAACCAAACACACCCGGCAGATAAACATGTCTATATGCGACATGATCGTATGTATTTGTAACTTATTACGATACTATTAAAGCTATCAACAATATAAAGTTCTGAAGTTCAAGAATGGAGAGATGAATAGGTGCTCTCAATGATATCTTTTAAAACGCAGTGTTACAGTTCCGCTTCATGGCAGCAGTTTTTTTATATCTGCTCTACCAAGTGGGTTGACCTGAAAAATTATTAGCACTGTAAAACCGGATTTTAGTGCGGACTAAAGCATGCACCCATTCCAGCGTCCCCCCAACACACACTTGCTACGTAAATGCACTTTATCTCACCTGTATCAGAGGTGTCTACTTATCAACTACATGAATACAATTGTGCGCATGCTGAATTCACTGGCACTCTTAGCGAAGATTCACGTGTATTGGTTTAATAATGTTAAGGTGTGGCTTGGGAATTAATTCCCAGACGGGCATAGATGACTAGAGGCGCAGTGATAGAAACCTCATCCTGTCCAGCCAAACACCTTAATAAAAAATCAATATTTCGGTGTAGAGACCGATCGGCGACGTTTTTGAAGAATTGGTTTCTACGGCAACGACATACGTCACAATCTTCCTTCAAGATTACGCGTCCCTGGAAGCTTCCTAGCGCTATCGATTTTTGTCTCCAAGACATACAAAATAATCAGGATTGAAGAAAAATCAATCACCATTCCTTGGCAACTTTCCAAGTCCGGTCAAATCCAGACTGAACTAAATGTCGTCTGCTTCCCCCTCACTTCCAGCCATCAGTAGGTGTAGTTGCCACGGTGACAAAATCATGTTAAGTGTTTTCGAATACGCAAAATCAATAGTTAAATAAATTATGTCATTCCAACAAAACTGCCTCCATATTGTCTTTAAAATTCAATTTTTGAATGTGTTTACACTAGTAATGGTCGTCTAAGAGAAAACAGTACAGCGAATTGTTTAAATAAACATGAAAAATGAAAATGTTGTGAAATAATTGTGAAACAAATGCAGAACTACAGCGATATTATCATTTGAAATTGTTATGAACAGAAAAATGTAACTTTCTTACCTTCTGAACTGTATGAAACACATATTTTATCGTTTGTCCCTTCTCGTTCCCACCGAGCATCGGTTCACACACTTCTTCTATATTGACAACCTGTAGCAGTTCTTTAGACATTTCGAGTGATACTACTTCAAAAACACTGAAGACGAAGCCTTAAAGTGAATGTTCAGCTACTCGTGTGCGCCAAACCCGCGTGGCTGTCGACTTTTACGATATAAACACATGGCGATGCGTGGGCTTTATATAGACGGCGTGACGTCATGACCACGTGACTACATTCACCACGACCTTCTTTGATGTTTACAAACAATCCCGATTACGACATATCTACTGTACCTTTCCGTTCGTTATTGAAATTACTCCAAGAGCGTATAATTTGGACGTCGCTTTTCAAGTATGTGATGAAATAAGAGAAACTGGTTATTTAGGACAGGTTAGCATTGAGAGGAGGTATATAGGTTAAGACTGTCATTTCACGGTAGGTATCTTTGTACGAACTCTCTACCACAAGCTTCTACACGCCATTATTTTGATGATGAAAACTACGGTATTTACGCGTCAGTTGATGGTGTGTAATTTAGAAACAACATCGTTCACTTGATACACAGTGTTGGTTTGGTGATTAATGTTTATTATTTATTTGCGCGTTTCTGATGCAAGTTCGTGACAGCTGGTTTCTATAATCTAGGATACGTTTCTAGGAACGATGACTGGAAAAACAGACTTCCTACCGTATATGGTGTTCAGATGTGTAAACAAGGTCATGCCAAATTAGAGAGATTGTTGCATGATTATGCGTGTTTATGTACTGGTGATAAGTATAATAATATTGATCTCTACTCCATCACCACTGTTACTACCGTCGTCGTCGTTGTTGTTGTCGAAGGTGGTGTTTATGGCTATGTAACAGAGGATTCCGTTAATTCTTCCTTTGTAATTGTATACCCGCTTCCTTCTCTGATATGTTATCGAGGTGATCTATGCCATACATAGGTTATTGTTTTCAAGGGGAGTGAGCTGTCCTTCACAGGTGCATGTTTAGTTAGATTTGTTTTATGTACATAAGATACAGTGCTGAAGCTGTCTTTTGCAGTGGACACATTTTCTGTAAAATATTAATATTACATCAAGAGAGGGAACTGAAGGTTTTTTTTAAAAGATCTGACTATTGATTTTAGACACAAATAGCATTCCGTACTATATATAACACACTAGTGTAAGGGAGGAATCGATCCGGCGGGATGAAGGTCGCCACTTTGCAGTGATGTTGTGGGTGTCGCGCTGTAAATGTCGGTGTTGGCGACGGGGATACAGTGCTCGTGCCAGCGGGAGGAAAGATCAGAAGAAGAATTTTCTCAACAGTACCTGTGCAGTTATGTAAGATCAAGGCGGATGAATGAAGAGAAGGGTCGGGGTGTGGGGTCCTTGGGAGCAGGTGTTGGGGCCTGTGGGGAGGTGTTGGGGCTGATTGATTTGGGGGAGGGGGAGGGGGGTGGCGGTGGGGCTGTGAAGAGCTAGTGAGGTTGGGTTAGTCTTGTACACCCGTCGTCTTGGTATTCACACACGTTTGCTAATTACTAATTAGATGACTAGTATCACAGTCCACTAGCCCCCAATCTCCTGCCCAACCACAGTCCACTAGCCCCCAATCTCCTGCCCAACCACAGTCCACCAGCCCCCAATCTCCTGACCAACCACAGTCCACCAGCCCCCAATCTCCTGCCCAACCACAGTCCACCAGCCACCAGTCTCCTGCCCAACCACAGTCCACCAGCCCCCAATCTCCTGCCCAACCACAGTCCACCAGCCCCCAATCTCCTGCCCAACCAGTCCACCAGCCCCCAATCTCCTGCCCAACCACAGTCCACCAGCCCCCAATCTCCTGCCCAGCCACAGTCCACCAGCCCCCAATCTCCTGCCCAATCACAGTCCAGCACTATCTGTCAATAGTCTGTCCTGTTCACCCTTTTCAGTGCCAGTCCACCTACCCCATAGTATGTGCTTAATCCCTTAAAGTATGTATTCTGATAGCTACATTTGTTGTTATGTCCATATGAGTTAAACCGTGAATTATATCAACAACTGGAAGAAAAAGGCGGCAAAAATTGCAGAGTTTAAGTCAAAACACAAAGATTACCCTGACGTAACATTAAACATCGTTATCTTCGTCCCATGATTGATGAAACAGCTGGCAAGACACTAACGTTAAAACAATGATTGGAAACGAGTACTCACTGACATATTTACACTGAAACAAAAACAGCACGCCCTAAAGCCCTTACACAGACTAAGTTAGTTTAGACTAAGACATGTTTAGTCGATTAGCATTTAGAAAAACATATGTCCAATGACAAACTGTCACATGCATCTGTCCCAGATGGCGCCTGTTGTGCTGGTGCCAGTTGGCACTACGGTGAGCGAAACGGATAGAAACTGCCCATGTCATTACTGAGAGGGCAATTTGTTTCGTGATATTTGTGTTTCTATTGCGGATGTAAACCCTTCACTGTTCCGGGACCTCGCGGTAGCTACGCAGCCCTTATTGTAATATGGAAGCCCTGAACAGATGAAGTGTACATTTTCTTCATGGCCTCTGTATCACCCCTATCACCGTTAATGCTTCCAATTTTCAAGTTATAAACTTTCAGAGGTTGATTAATCGTCAGTTGAAATGTAAACCAACGACCAGAAATGACGTTCGTGATTTTACAAATCAGGGCAGCAAAGGTTCAAATGGGTTACATTTTTACAGAACAATCATGAATAGAGGGTTGGTTGGGGAAAATGTAAATAAATCAATACATTTATATTCAGACTGTTTAGATGGGGTGTGGCATTTAAAATCTTCAGGTTGGGTGGATGTCTGCCGTAAGTTGTCAATGGCATCCCTGACTCGTTCACTGCCATTTGATGTCTAGCCGCTCATTTGAACTAACACCCAAACTGAAACATTTCATTAGCTTGTTCCTGACAATTGTCTTCAACACTGAGCTATCCGAAAACGTCTGTATACAATAACACATATTGTTTATGATCTGGCTGGGTGATCTGCTTACGAAAAATAGGTAAGTGCATATTTGGGATGGGTGTGGGTATATATAACTCATTAAGTCATGGAGGCAGATATTAGGCAACGCGGACATATTTAAATGAATAATTTCTCAAGAATTGCTTATTCGTGTTATGGGTGCCGGACGTTCAATTAAGAACAATTAAGCTTTTTACGGGTATCACAGTAGCAATTGTACAACATGGCGCACTATAGATGAATAAAGGAAACAATCTATACACAAACCGCCATATCCGAGTATTTTCACAATGTCTATCTCAGTAATAATTGCCGTCAGAAACCATAACCCGACGCTATGAGTAGTACACAAAACATTAGCCCAGGTACACCAGGTGTATGACTATCACACCATGATGCAATAAGCCACTCTACACACTACAGTGGTCTCACCTCTTGACATAGTTTTACATCAACCCGCACCTAGATCTGTAGACAGCAAGAACAACACCTAACTCTTAATTTAGGATTATCGCCAAGGTGGGGCGGTACAAGTGTTAGTCAATATAGGACAAAGGCGATTATAAACTGCGGTCAAAAAGTGTGAAACGTATTTGCGAGTTAGAGCGTAATGGAAACCTTCCAGCCTGTATGATGCAATAAGAAACATTCCCAAGCTGATAGTAAACTTCCAGGATGTCACGTGATGTATGAATGGGTTGGTAAACACGCACAGCTTTGGAATGTAAATATACCAGTGGATGGCGTTGATTGGTCAATGCCTCGGATACCGACCAATGGCTGGAGGACATGTCTACCCACGCACGGTGATCGAGTCGATATGGAAATGTGGAGATCGATGTGAGACCCGCTGACCCCGAATGACGTCACTGTCCTCGTCACGGTGATCCCTCATGTATCTGAGTGATTACGGACTGGAATGCAGCTTTACTGCTACTTACCCTAAAACAACCTACCAAGAGAATTCAGGACCAGGATTACCTGAGACCCAGCAACCGAACAACTTGAATAATTTATCTATCAGGCGGGGAAGGGAGACAACTACATATTTTTCCTACATTTCAAAGATTCCTTCTTAGGGCGCAACACCATATATAGATTCAGTGTATATCTTAGACTCAACCATAATACAACATATTTGTATCTGATGGAATCTAGTGAAACAATGAATTACTGCGCCATGACAACAATGTAACGCTGTGTCATAATTGTTGGCCATTCTAAAATCAACTAAGTTTTAAAATCAGTAGAAATTCATGACAAGAATGACAATGACAGTACGCAATTTAGTGGCAGTACAAATTTATAGTACTAATTATTGCACTGTACAACAGGGTTGTTGCAATAAAGTGCGAGATCCTAATATTCAGCGAGCTGCAATATTAGCCAAGCTTCTACAACATTTCCAGGTGAATATCCTTGTCACATGTAACGATCTTCATTGGCTGCTGGTCCTGTGTAACGCATATTAAAGTTGAGAGTACACTTTCTCGGTAAAGTCATGCGGACTTCGAACCCAACAAGGGTAACAGAGTCTGTACTCTACTGAGAAAGTGTATTTCCAAGTATAGCATATAGTACGTTTGACCTCTTGTTAATGACATTATGTGTACAGTGGTGGTGTTAGTGTAATTAGAGATGACAAGCATGGTGTACTACGGTGGTAAATGATACGAATGTAACAGTCATAGAATATGTCCATGTTACAACTTATGACTTGCTTCCAGTGAATTTGCAACCCAGAGCTAACATCAGAAACATGACTTACCTATTTTTGCAATTTATAGGGCTTAAAAAGTATTCACTGGCAAAGATAAACAACAAACCAACTAATGGTGAATTTTGTTGGTTTTGTATGGATATTACATTGATGAACATTTGAGATGAAAGTGAGCTTATTTTGAGACACATCGTTCGTGTGTCTGTCCTTCGCGGTGATGTTGCGTATGAACAGGTTTTAATGAAAACAGAAATACAATACGCGCATGCTCACGGGACTTAGTATTGAAACCACTGAACAGCAACCACATCATTAGACTGGCTACCGTCTAATGATCTGACAACACCAGCTGGCACACATCCCACATGCTGCTTGCGTTGCAATTTAAACGTGTAAATGGTCGTGGATTCAAATATGAATTTTGGAAAGATAATAAACCGTTAATTACGGTATACCTGTACAAGGTAGGGAATACTTTGTTTGAGAGGATATTATGTGGGAGCCAAGACGTATTATTGGATGTATATTTAGGAAACGATTCAATATAGCAGTGTAGCAGTATAGCAGTGTAGCAGTATAGCAGTATAGCAGTATAGCAGTATAGCAGTATAGCAGTGTAGCAGTGTAGCCGTCTAGCAGTGTAGCAGTATAGCAATGTAGCAGTGTAGCAGTATAGCAGTGTAGCAGTGTAGCAGTATGGCAGTGTAGCAGTATAGCAGTGTAGCAGTGTAGCCGTCTAGCAGTGTAGCAATATAGCAATGTAGCGAGTGAGTGAGTGAGTTTAGTTTTACGTCGCACTTAGCAATATTCCAGCTATATGGCGACGGTCTGTAAATAATCGAGTCTGAACCAGACAATCCAGTGATCAACAACATGAGCATCGATCTGCGCAATGGGGAACCGATGACATGTGTCAACCAAGTCAGCTAGTCTGACCACCCGATCCCCTTAGTCGCCTCTTACGACAAGCCTAGTCACCTTTTATGGCAAGCATGGGTTGCTGAAGGCCTATTCTACCCCGGGACCTTCACGGGTCAGCAATGTAGCAGTGTAGCAGTATAGCAGTGTAGCAGTGTAGCAGTATAGCAGTGTAACAGTATAGCAATGTAGCAGTATAGCAGTATAGCAGTATAGCAGTGTAGCAGTATAACAGTGTAGCAGTATAGCAGTGTAGCAGTGTAGCAGTGTAGCAGTATAACAGTGTAGCAATATAGCAGTGTAGCAGTATGGCAGTGTAGCAATGTAGCAGTGTAGCGGTGTAGCAGTATAACAGTGTAGCAGTATAGCAGTGTAGCAGTATAGCAGTGTAGCAATATAGCAGTGCAGCAGTATGGCAGTGTAGCAATATAGCAGTGTAGCAATATAGCAGTGTAGCAATATAGCAGTGTAGCAGTATGGCAGTGTAGCAGTGTAGCCGTATAGCAGTGTAGCAGTATGGCAGTGTAGCAGTATAGCAGTATAGCAGTGTAGCAGTATAGCAGTGTAGCAGTGTAGCCGTCTAGCAGTGTAGCAGTATAGCGGTGTAGGAGTATGACAGTGTAGCAATATGGCAGTATAACATATGATACTGGTCTTAGATGAGTGGGAACCATGGACAAATTGCCTCTTAACAATTGAGATGAGATTCATAGACCTACATGTGTTAGAGAGAGTGAACAGACGATTCGCATTAATCGTATTCACATTCCTGCCAGAAGTCGGCCAGTCGTCGCTGGTTAACTTCCACTAACAGCTTTCTTGAGGCTCATGTGGTGCCATGTACGACCCAAAATTGACGTCTATTGCAACACAGAATTGTCAAACTATAAAACATGTTCCACTTGTTGTTTCCACACGTTATGTGTTTAGGACGAAGACGCGAGGTCACACAGTTCCTATTGTTTACTGAGTAGTTCCAAATGGAAAATATTACCACAGTGCCATAGTTAGAGCTTAGTCTCACCCAACTGTCTACCGATGTCAATTATATCAACAAGAGCTGAACAAGTTACAAATATCTGAGGCTTGCCGAGGAAATGTTTAACTTTACCAACGCGTGTTCATATATCTCATATCAGTTGACACGATAGTGAGATTTAAATGTATTATCATAATTCATTCTTCATTAGTTTTCAGTGAAATATGTACAACTCTCAACACTGTACTACCATTAGACTTGCAGTGCAGCGATGTCATAGTACTGTGACGTCATCAACTTCAGACGTCATAGCATTGTCAGGGCATTGTATAGTCTCCTAGGAAATATCTCCCGTGGAACTGTTTTGGATGATATGTGTGCGTACGTGCGTGCGTGCGTCTGTATAGTATTGCCATGGGCCCGAAATAATAGACAATGTATGTTTTAATGATTATACTATCGTTGTAATATGGCGGGACCAACATTGTATGTCGGTTTTGCCAGTGTCGAATTAGACAGGTGCCGGTGTCAGCAGGTGTCACTGTAGGATGAATTCAAAGGTACTGTGTAACTATTCATGTTAGTATAACGGTTTTGCTGTCTACAAACAGATGTGGTGTGAAAGGTCCTCCAGTGCTGAACCTAAATCTCACTACCAGAAACACATCGCTAAACAAATTATATAGGTAAAAACGACGTAAAGTCTCAGAGGCAATTGTGAACATGTAACGCTGTGACCAAGAATCACAAGACTCGAGACACAATATCCTGCCCTGTTTATTCCTCACAAAACCCCTTACATGATCGCTATGCAAAGAGTGACCAGCTGATATACAGTTTTCTTCGTGGTGGCAGTTAAGTGGTCTGCTAGATCTCGGACATTTGCGTGTGTTGGAACAGAGACAGCAGCAACTGGATAAACAGCCTATATTAAGCCATGGAGACTATATACAGGTGTAGACTATCCCTGATTAAGATGACCTTTGAAGGAGATTCTATCTATGCTATTGTTATGCCCAGTCTATTGCTCACAAATTAAAAGGCGACTATACTTGTCGTAAGAGGCGACTAACAGGATCGGGTGGTCAGGCTCGCTGACTTGGTTGACACATGTCATCGATTCCCAATTGCGCAGATCGATGTTCATGTTGTTGATCACTGGATTGTCTGGTCCAGACTCGTATATTTACAGACCGCCGTCATATAACTGGAATATTGCTGAGTTCGGCGTAAAACTAAACTCACTCACTCACTCACAAATTAACTTGTGTTCGCTCTGTAAAGAGTGGTCAGGCCTCGTTCACTCATCATCATGTGACACATTTGGTGTCAATACAGGGGTTTCCTGATCGCAGATATTTGTATATGTTGATTATGCTTGCAAACGACAAACAACAAACAACAACAACAGCAACTTTTAATGAGCTGACTTAATGGCGATTTGATATCTGCTCACGCAGCTAAATCTAGAAAACCAGACCTGTTTTTCACTTATAGCCATGAGTCTTAATAGTCCCTTGGCAGAAAATGTCTTTTCAGCAATCTGTGGAAGAATTACATTCTTCTGTGAATATGTAACATTTCTCGATACCATCACAGTCACCACTCTTTTCGCCACCCAAAGGGCTATCAAATGATTAGCGGTCAGTATGTAATACGAGGGGCCCTGGTACCGTTCCTGGTGACCTCTCTAGCCAGTTCTTGTGATTAACGTGGTAGGGGAGTCAATACGCGGTGAGTTGTTCACATTAAAGAGTAATTGTCTGGCTGTCGGACCACATGTACCTCCAGTCTTATTGATTGCAACTGCTTTCAAATTTAATCATGGGCTTGATGATGCTGGATGAATGGCATCTGATTTCCTGAGTGGTTGGAGGAGCGCCATCTGTGTTTGCGCGCATTTCCTACTGGCGCTCAGGAAACACACCAACCTGGATCTGTATACGCTGTCGCGCAGACGCAGCCTGACCTCCGTATGTGTGATATATGCATTTTGTACATGGACGAGAAGGAGTGACAGATATGCGGGAGATACAGTGGAAGCTGTCTAAACCGGCACACGGCGAAAAGAAGGAATAATCCGGTTTAGGCAGGGTGGTGGGTTGTAGACCTAACACTGTTACCTACGACTAGAACTGAACCAGTCTGTCACTCTCATGTACACTGGAATACCACGCGGTTCTCCCGTTTACTGCACACACTGACAATAAAACGTGTTAAACCACTGACTAAATATACAAATATACGCATACTGAACGATGATTAACTTATCTTTGTTGGCGACCAAGTAGTGACAATAGACACCCGGCCGACTCTTTGCAACGCGCCGGATTACACATCACTAATTACTGTATAAACATGTATTCGGGCGTCTCACTTCATGTCGAGATCAAGGATTGACAACTACCGGATTGCAGAGTTTGTAAATTATGATAAATGTACAAACCACGTGTCTGGTATCTGTGTTGTACATGGATGAGGCAAAGTGAAAGACGTGTGATGTCTGTGTTGTACATGGATGAGAAGGAATGAGAAATGTGTGTGATGTCTATGGATGGAAAGTAATGAGAGATGTGTGTGATATCTGTGTTGTAAATGGGTGAGGCAAAGTAAGAGATATGTGTGATATCTTTGTTCTACATGAATGAGCAGGAATGAAAATATGTGTGATATCTGTGTTGTACATGGGTGAGAGGGAATGAGAGATATGTGTGATATCTGTTGTACATGGGTGAGGCACATTGAGAGATATGTGTGATATCTGTGTTGTACATGGATGAGAAGGAATGAGAGATATGTGTGATATCTGTGTTGTACATGGGTGAGGGAAATTGAGAGATGTGTATGATATCTGTGTTGCACATGGATGAGAAGAAATGAGAGATATGTGTGATATCTGTGTTGTACATGGATGAAAAGGAAAGAGAGATATGTGTGATACCTGTGATGTGGATGGATGAGAAGGAATGAGAAACATGTGTGATATCTGTGTTGTACATGGATGAGAAGGAATGAGAGATATGTGTGATGTACATGGATGAGAAGGAATGAGAGACATGTGTGGTATCTGTGCTGTATATGGGTGAGGAAAATTGAGAGATATGTGTGATACCTGTGTTGTGGATGGATAAGAAGGAATGAGAGATATGTGTGATATCTGTGTTGTACATGGATGAAAAGGAATGAGAGACATGTGTGATACCTGTGTTATGGATGGGTGGAAAGGAATGAGAGATATGTGTGATACCTGTGTTGTGGATGGATAAGAAGAAATGAGAGATATGTGTGATATCTGTGTTGTACATGGATGAAAAGGAAAGAGAGATATGTGTGATACCTGTGATGTGGATGGATGAGAAGGAATGAGAAACATGTGTGATATCTGTGTTGTACATGGATGAGAAGGAATGAGAGATATGTGTGATGTACATGGATGAGAAGGAATGAGAGACATGTGTGGTATCTGTGCTGTATATGGGTGAGGAAAATTGAGAGATGTGTATGATATCTGTGTTGCACATGGATGAGAAGGAATGAGAGATATGTGTGGTATCTGTGTTGTACATGGATGAAAAGGAATGAGAGATATGTGTGATACCTGTGTTGTGGATGGATGAAAAGGAATGAGAGATATGTGTGATATCTGTGTTGTGGATGGATAAGAAGGAATGAGAGAAATGTGTGATATCTGTGTTGTACATGGATGAGAAGGAATGAGAGATATGTGTGATACCTGTGTTGTACATGGGTGAGAGGGAATGAGAAACATGTGTGATGTACATGGATGTGAAGGAATGAGAGAAATGTGTGATATCTGTGTTGTACATGGATGAGAAGGCATGAGAGATATGTGTGATATCTGTGTTGTACATGGTTGAGAAGGAATGAGAAACATGTGTGATGTACATGGATGAGAAGGAATGAGAGATATGTGTGATATCTGTGTTGTACATGGATGAAAAGGAAAGAGAGATATGTGTGATACCTGTGATGTGGATGGATGAGAAGGAATGAGAAACATGTGTGATATCTGTGTTGTACATGGATGAGAAGGAATGAGAAACATCTGTGATGTACATGGATGAGAAGGAATGAGAGATATGTGTGATATCTGTGTTGTACATGGGTGAGGCAAATTGAGAGATGTGTATGATATCTGTGTTGTACATGGATGAGAAGGAATGAGAGATATGTGTGATATCTGTGTTGTACATGGATGAAAAGGAATGAGAGGTATGTGTGATATCTGTGTTGTACATGGGTGAGAAGGAATGAGAGTTATGTGTGATATCTGTGTTGTACATGGGTGAGGCAAATTGAGATATGTGTATGATATCTGTGTTGTACATGGGTGAGAGGGAATGAGCCATATGTGTGATCTCTGGATGAGAAGGAATGAGAGTTATGTATGATATCTATGTATGTTGGAGATACACTAGAATGATTGAGAGATATGCGATATCTGTGTTGTACACACGCTAGAATGAATAGAATATGTGTGATATCTGTGTTCTTTAGACGATAGCAGAAGTGAGATATGTGTGATGTCTGTGTTGTACACACACTAGAGGGAATGCGATATGTGTGCGACAGCTGTGTAAATACACAAGAACGAATGAGATATATGTGTGACTATTAGCTATTTGCATTACATTTTTAGAAATGTGTGACAATGAGAGTTTGTGTAACATGATGTAACGTGAACCCTATGCAACCACATGCAACTACATGTATACATGTACATTCATACTGAGACAGGACAGAACAGCTCGTGTTGTCATTCAGAGTTGTCATGAGATTACACTATGAACATTACACTTCTTTATGATAGGCTTATCTAAATCTAGCTAAGACTGCAGCACTCGTTGTTTACACCCGAGTAAAGCTTCAAGGCGCCAATCCCACAGACCCGGGTCAACCAGTCACAAGTACATAATAGATAAGATTAGGTTTCATTCATTGATATTACACACTATTACACGCTATATAGGCGCAGTAAAATCCCGTCCACCTTACCAACTACAAATAAGCTGTATCCCGAGAATACTACTCACCATTGTAATATATGTAGTTGGAGAGGCTCGTTTAAAGCATTAACGCGTCTTGGGATTATCTCCACACACCATAACATTGTGCTGGGTGAGTGAATGGGTGTATTCTAACACACTCTGCTAAAGAATTGCAGCGTACGGGAGCTCACTGATGTGGATTGAGAGCGGGTGGGTCATGGTATTCAGATTTTCGAAGCCCTCTTAATTAGCGCTAAGATAGCCGTGTGCTAATGTAAATGTATGGCGCTTACAACTATCTTAGCACTAAGACAGCGTCGAAAATATAGGCCCAGCAGTGAACTTCAGGCTGACATACTCATTATTACTTTTCTGGCGTTTTCGTGAATATTTCTTTAAAAAAATCCCAACTCTCTCAATCAAAAATTAATTAGGGCTTCTTGCCATAAGGCAAAAGACCTATTGTAATTACTGATGTTTTTATTATTATTATTATTATTTATTTTTCCGCCGGATTTTGTTCCAGCCCTACAAAGAGCACCAGTGGACAGAATCGCTTGAAAAAAATCAGGCAGATGCGCACCGAGGTGTAGATATTCCCCATTAAAATCTCTAGGCTGTGGGCCCAATAGCAAAGGGGAGATAAATCAAAATTAATTCGAAATTTTCAATTTGAAATGCAAATATCGCGAAAACTACTGCTGCAATGACTACCAAACTTCTTGAGCAGATGCGCAATCAAAATGGCTACAATTTCGCCTGGACGGGTCGAGTCGCTAAAATGCACCGTTTGGCCGCTATTTGCGATTGAAGTTTTTGCTGCTGTTTTTCAGCCCAATTCTGACTACTTTGCTCCCAAAATCTGCTGCACTACAACTACAACAGCTACCGCTTTCAAACTTGCCATACTTTGTCTCTAGGCACCTCCCTACGCAACGACATCGTCAAATGCGACAATGTGGATTCGATGGCCGCCATATTGGATGCTACTTCGGCTCAAAAGTTGACTACAAAAACGTAAACAGGCTTCTCTCTGAATTTTTTTGCAAGCCATACGTAGCAGATACAACACTTGAAATACATGTTCTGAAGTTGCTTTTGGCTGGTGAACAATTTTTGTTCTTAGTCATATATCAAAAGTCACGTGATGCGGCCGCCATATTGGATTGAAGCTGTTGAAAGGAAATTTGCAGATTTTGTGAAGTACGCATTTTCCGCAATCCATAACTCTGAAAGTTTTGCCAGCAGAACATTGAAATTTTGCAGATATAGAATACCTACCTAAAATATGTCGCAAGTGAAAGTTTGTTGCGATATCTTGCTTAGTTACGCATATGGAGATGTTTACTTTTGTTGTTTATTTTCAACTCAGATGTATTTTCAAAAAATCGCAGCACCATGACTATTACAGCTACGCAGCTAAAATCTTGCAGTGTCTTGTAACTTGATGTGTTGAACATTTTTTGTTCTTTGATGCATGTCAAAATGTGAATTGTTTGGCCGCCATATTGGATTTTCTCAGATTCTTATGACACTGCATTTGAAACGCTGTAACTACTAGAGTTTTACACAGAATGACGTGAAAATCGGCATAGTGCATCAGCATGAGATGCTTCACATTTCGTGTTCTTACATGTATATCAAAAGTTGCATCGTTTGGCGGCCATGTGGCTTTGAAAATGGGAGAAATCTAATATGCGTCTAAAACGGCATAAAACAGCATATAACTCCATTACTATTGATCCAATCGCTTCCATATTTTGCATGTGGCTTGGTCATGAGAAGGCGAACATTTTTGGGCGGGGGTCAAAATTCGATATCTCTAACCGTTTGGCCGCCATCTTGGATTGAAGTTTTTCGTATATCGGGGTTGCCATAGAAACAAAAGTTGAAATCCGAATGACTTGATTTTTACAACATTGTTACGCACAGTCAAGAGAATGCGGTGTGCAAAATCTCAACTCCGTACGTTGAATAGTTTCCGAGATAATGGAGATACAGTGTTTTGACGGACAGACGTACGAACAGACAACGGACAAGTTTGTCAGCAAATCTAACCAGCGCATATGATACAGCGGGCCCGGGCAAAGCAGAAACACTAATTCTTTTCAGTCTAAATGCCATAACAATGTCGTCTTAGCTCGCGAAAAAAAGGTCTTTTTCTTGTGTCTAACCAGTTAAATGACCTTGACACGTGACCTTGGTGACCTTGACTAAAAAAATTGTTTGTTTGGCATGCTATCAAATGCAAGTGTCAAAACCCCGAAAAACTCAAAAATAACGATTTTCTTATTAGGGCTTCTTGCCATAAGGCAAAAGACCTATTGTAATTACTGATGTTTTTATTATTATTATTATTATTTATTTTTCCGCCGGATTTTGTTCCAGCCCTACAAAGAGCACCAGTGGACAGAATCGCTTGAAAAAAATCAGGCAGATGCGCACCGAGGTGTAGATATTCCCCATTAAAATCTCTAGGCTGTGGGCCCAATAGCAAAGGGGAGATAAATCAAAATTAATTCGAAATTTTCAATTTGAAATGCAAATATCGCGAAAACTACTGCTGCAATGACTACCAAACTTCTTGAGCAGATGCGCAATCAAAATGGCTACAATTTCGCCTGGACGGGTCGAGTCGCTAAAATGCACCGTTTGGCCGCTATTTGCGATTGAAGTTTTTGCTGCTGTTTTTCAGCCCAATTCTGACTACTTTGCTCCCAAAATCTGCTGCACTACAACTACAACAGCTACCGCTTTCAAACTTGCCATACTTTGTCTCTAGGCACCTCCCTACGCAACGACATCGTCAAATGCGACAATGTGGATTCGATGGCCGCCATATTGGATGCTACTTCGGCTCAAAAGTTGACTACAAAAACGTAAACAGGCTTCTCTCTGAATTTTTTTGCAAGCCATACGTAGCAGATACAACACTTGAAATACATGTTCTGAAGTTGCTTTTGGCTGGTGAACAATTTTTGTTCTTAGTCATATATCAAAAGTCACGTGATGCGGCCGCCATATTGGATTGAAGCTGTTGAAAGGAAATTTGCAGATTTTGTGAAGTACGCATTTTCCGCAATCCATAACTCTGAAAGTTTTGCCAGCAGAACATTGAAATTTTGCAGATATAGAATACCTACCTAAAATATGTCGCAAGTGAAAGTTTGTTGCGATATCTTGCTTAGTTACGCATATGGAGATGTTTACTTTTGTTGTTTATTTTCAACTCAGATGTATTTTCAAAAAATCGCAGCACCATGACTATTACAGCTACGCAGCTAAAATCTTGCAGTGTCTTGTAACTTGATGTGTTGAACATTTTTTGTTCTTTGATGCATGTCAAAATGTGAATTGTTTGGCCGCCATATTGGATTTTCTCAGATTCTTATGACACTGCATTTGAAACGCTGTAACTACTAGAGTTTTACACAGAATGACGTGAAAATCGGCATAGTGCATCAGCATGAGATGCTTCACATTTCGTGTTCTTACATGTATATCAAAAGTTGCATCGTTTGGCGGCCATGTGGCTTTGAAAATGGGAGAAATCTAATATGCGTCTAAAACGGCATAAAACAGCATATAACTCCATTACTATTGATCCAATCGCTTCCATATTTTGCATGTGGCTTGGTCATGAGAAGGCGAACATTTTTGGGCGGGGGTCAAAATTCGATATCTCTAACCGTTTGGCCGCCATCTTGGATTGAAGTTTTTCGTATATCGGGGTTGCCATAGAAACAAAAGTTGAAATCCGAATGACTTGATTTTTACAACATTGTTACGCACAGTCAAGAGAATGCGGTGTGCAAAATCTCAACTCCGTACGTTGAATAGTTTCCGAGATAATGGAGATACAGTGTTTTGACGGACAGACGTACGAACAGACAACGGACAAGTTTGTCAGCAAATCTAACCAGCGCATATGATACAGCGGGCCCGGGCAAAGCAGAAACACTAATTCTTTTCAGTCTAAATGCCATAACAATGTCGTCTTAGCTCGCGAAAAAAAGGTCTTTTTCTTGTGTCTAACCAGTTAAATGACCTTGACACGTGACCTTGGTGACCTTGACTAAAAAAATTGTTTGTTTGGCATGCTATCAAATGCAAGTGTCAAAACCCCGAAAAACTCAAAAATAACGATTTTCTTATTAGGGCTTCTTGCCATAAGGCAAAAGACCTATTGTAATTACTGATGTTTTTATTATTATTATTATTATTTATTTTTCCGCCGGATTTTGTTCCAGCCCTACAAAGAGCACCAGTGGACAGAATCGCTTGAAAAAAATCAGGCAGATGCGCACCGAGGTGTAGATATTCCCCATTAAAATCTCTAGGCTGTGGGCCCAATAGCAAAGGGGAGATAAATCAAAATTAATTCGAAATTTTCAATTTGAAATGCAAATATCGCGAAAACTACTGCTGCAATGACTACCAAACTTCTTGAGCAGATGCGCAATCAAAATGGCTACAATTTCGCCTGGACGGGTCGAGTCGCTAAAATGCACCGTTTGGCCGCTATTTGCGATTGAAGTTTTTGCTGCTGTTTTTCAGCCCAATTCTGACTACTTTGCTCCCAAAATCTGCTGCACTACAACTACAACAGCTACCGCTTTCAAACTTGCCATACTTTGTCTCTAGGCACCTCCCTACGCAACGACATCGTCAAATGCGACAATGTGGATTCGATGGCCGCCATATTGGATGCTACTTCGGCTCAAAAGTTGACTACAAAAACGTAAACAGGCTTCTCTCTGAATTTTTTTGCAAGCCATACGTAGCAGATACAACACTTGAAATACATGTTCTGAAGTTGCTTTTGGCTGGTGAACAATTTTTGTTCTTAGTCATATATCAAAAGTCACGTGATGCGGCCGCCATATTGGATTGAAGCTGTTGAAAGGAAATTTGCAGATTTTGTGAAGTACGCATTTTCCGCAATCCATAACTCTGAAAGTTTTGCCAGCAGAACATTGAAATTTTGCAGATATAGAATACCTACCTAAAATATGTCGCAAGTGAAAGTTTGTTGCGATATCTTGCTTAGTTACGCATATGGAGATGTTTACTTTTGTTGTTTATTTTCAACTCAGATGTATTTTCAAAAAATCGCAGCACCATGACTATTACAGCTACGCAGCTAAAATCTTGCAGTGTCTTGTAACTTGATGTGTTGAACATTTTTTGTTCTTTGATGCATGTCAAAATGTGAATTGTTTGGCCGCCATATTGGATTTTCTCAGATTCTTATGACACTGCATTTGAAACGCTGTAACTACTAGAGTTTTACACAGAATGACGTGAAAATCGGCATAGTGCATCAGCATGAGATGCTTCACATTTCGTGTTCTTACATGTATATCAAAAGTTGCATCGTTTGGCGGCCATGTGGCTTTGAAAATGGGAGAAATCTAATATGCGTCTAAAACGGCATAAAACAGCATATAACTCCATTACTATTGATCCAATCGCTTCCATATTTTGCATGTGGCTTGGTCATGAGAAGGCGAACATTTTTGGGCGGGGGTCAAAATTCGATATCTCTAACCGTTTGGCCGCCATCTTGGATTGAAGTTTTTCGTATATCGGGGTTGCCATAGAAACAAAAGTTGAAATCCGAATGACTTGATTTTTACAACATTGTTACGCACAGTCAAGAGAATGCGGTGTGCAAAATCTCAACTCCGTACGTTGAATAGTTTCCGAGATAATGGAGATACAGTGTTTTGACGGACAGACGTACGAACAGACAACGGACAAGTTTGTCAGCAAATCTAACCAGCGCATATGATACAGCGGGCCCGGGCAAAGCAGAAACACTAATTCTTTTCAGTCTAAATGCCATAACAATGTCGTCTTAGCTCGCGAAAAAAAGGTCTTTTTCTTGTGTCTAACCAGTTAAATGACCTTGACACGTGACCTTGGTGACCTTGACTAAAAAAATTGTTTGTTTGGCATGCTATCAAATGCAAGTGTCAAAACCCCGAAAAACTCAAAAATAACGATTTTCTTATTAGGGCTTCTTGCCATAAGGCAAAAGACCTATTGTAATTACTGATGTTTTTATTATTATTATTATTATTTATTTTTCCGCCGGATTTTGTTCCAGCCCTACAAAGAGCACCAGTGGACAGAATCGCTTGAAAAAAATCAGGCAGATGCGCACCGAGGTGTAGATATTCCCCATTAAAATCTCTAGGCTGTGGGCCCAATAGCAAAGGGGAGATAAATCAAAATTAATTCGAAATTTTCAATTTGAAATGCAAATATCGCGAAAACTACTGCTGCAATGACTACCAAACTTCTTGAGCAGATGCGCAATCAAAATGGCTACAATTTCGCCTGGACGGGTCGAGTCGCTAAAATGCACCGTTTGGCCGCTATTTGCGATTGAAGTTTTTGCTGCTGTTTTTCAGCCCAATTCTGACTACTTTGCTCCCAAAATCTGCTGCACTACAACTACAACAGCTACCGCTTTCAAACTTGCCATACTTTGTCTCTAGGCACCTCCCTACGCAACGACATCGTCAAATGCGACAATGTGGATTCGATGGCCGCCATATTGGATGCTACTTCGGCTCAAAAGTTGACTACAAAAACGTAAACAGGCTTCTCTCTGAATTTTTTTGCAAGCCATACGTAGCAGATACAACACTTGAAATACATGTTCTGAAGTTGCTTTTGGCTGGTGAACAATTTTTGTTCTTAGTCATATATCAAAAGTCACGTGATGCGGCCGCCATATTGGATTGAAGCTGTTGAAAGGAAATTTGCAGATTTTGTGAAGTACGCATTTTCCGCAATCCATAACTCTGAAAGTTTTGCCAGCAGAACATTGAAATTTTGCAGATATAGAATACCTACCTAAAATATGTCGCAAGTGAAAGTTTGTTGCGATATCTTGCTTAGTTACGCATATGGAGATGTTTACTTTTGTTGTTTATTTTCAACTCAGATGTATTTTCAAAAAATCGCAGCACCATGACTATTACAGCTACGCAGCTAAAATCTTGCAGTGTCTTGTAACTTGATGTGTTGAACATTTTTTGTTCTTTGATGCATGTCAAAATGTGAATTGTTTGGCCGCCATATTGGATTTTCTCAGATTCTTATGACACTGCATTTGAAACGCTGTAACTACTAGAGTTTTACACAGAATGACGTGAAAATCGGCATAGTGCATCAGCATGAGATGCTTCACATTTCGTGTTCTTACATGTATATCAAAAGTTGCATCGTTTGGCGGCCATGTGGCTTTGAAAATGGGAGAAATCTAATATGCGTCTAAAACGGCATAAAACAGCATATAACTCCATTACTATTGATCCAATCGCTTCCATATTTTGCATGTGGCTTGGTCATGAGAAGGCGAACATTTTTGGGCGGGGGTCAAAATTCGATATCTCTAACCGTTTGGCCGCCATCTTGGATTGAAGTTTTTCGTATATCGGGGTTGCCATAGAAACAAAAGTTGAAATCCGAATGACTTGATTTTTACAACATTGTTACGCACAGTCAAGAGAATGCGGTGTGCAAAATCTCAACTCCGTACGTTGAATAGTTTCCGAGATAATGGAGATACAGTGTTTTGACGGACAGACGTACGAACAGACAACGGACAAGTTTGTCAGCAAATCTAACCAGCGCATATGATACAGCGGGCCCGGGCAAAGCAGAAACACTAATTCTTTTCAGTCTAAATGCCATAACAATGTCGTCTTAGCTCGCGAAAAAAAGGTCTTTTTCTTGTGTCTAACCAGTTAAATGACCTTGACACGTGACCTTGGTGACCTTGACTAAAAAAATTGTTTGTTTGGCATGCTATCAAATGCAAGTGTCAAAACCCCGAAAAACTCAAAAATAACGATTTTCTTATTAGGGCTTCTTGCCATAAGGCAAAAGACCTATTGTAATTACTGATGTTTTTATTATTATTATTATTATTTATTTTTCCGCCGGATTTTGTTCCAGCCCTACAAAGAGCACCAGTGGACAGAATCGCTTGAAAAAAATCAGGCAGATGCGCACCGAGGTGTAGATATTCCCCATTAAAATCTCTAGGCTGTGGGCCCAATAGCAAAGGGGAGATAAATCAAAATTAATTCGAAATTTTCAATTTGAAATGCAAATATCGCGAAAACTACTGCTGCAATGACTACCAAACTTCTTGAGCAGATGCGCAATCAAAATGGCTACAATTTCGCCTGGACGGGTCGAGTCGCTAAAATGCACCGTTTGGCCGCTATTTGCGATTGAAGTTTTTGCTGCTGTTTTTCAGCCCAATTCTGACTACTTTGCTCCCAAAATCTGCTGCACTACAACTACAACAGCTACCGCTTTCAAACTTGCCATACTTTGTCTCTAGGCACCTCCCTACGCAACGACATCGTCAAATGCGACAATGTGGATTCGATGGCCGCCATATTGGATGCTACTTCGGCTCAAAAGTTGACTACAAAAACGTAAACAGGCTTCTCTCTGAATTTTTTTGCAAGCCATACGTAGCAGATACAACACTTGAAATACATGTTCTGAAGTTGCTTTTGGCTGGTGAACAATTTTTGTTCTTAGTCATATATCAAAAGTCACGTGATGCGGCCGCCATATTGGATTGAAGCTGTTGAAAGGAAATTTGCAGATTTTGTGAAGTACGCATTTTCCGCAATCCATAACTCTGAAAGTTTTGCCAGCAGAACATTGAAATTTTGCAGATATAGAATACCTACCTAAAATATGTCGCAAGTGAAAGTTTGTTGCGATATCTTGCTTAGTTACGCATATGGAGATGTTTACTTTTGTTGTTTATTTTCAACTCAGATGTATTTTCAAAAAATCGCAGCACCATGACTATTACAGCTACGCAGCTAAAATCTTGCAGTGTCTTGTAACTTGATGTGTTGAACATTTTTTGTTCTTTGATGCATGTCAAAATGTGAATTGTTTGGCCGCCATATTGGATTTTCTCAGATTCTTATGACACTGCATTTGAAACGCTGTAACTACTAGAGTTTTACACAGAATGACGTGAAAATCGGCATAGTGCATCAGCATGAGATGCTTCACATTTCGTGTTCTTACATGTATATCAAAAGTTGCATCGTTTGGCGGCCATGTGGCTTTGAAAATGGGAGAAATCTAATATGCGTCTAAAACGGCATAAAACAGCATATAACTCCATTACTATTGATCCAATCGCTTCCATATTTTGCATGTGGCTTGGTCATGAGAAGGCGAACATTTTTGGGCGGGGGTCAAAATTCGATATCTCTAACCGTTTGGCCGCCATCTTGGATTGAAGTTTTTCGTATATCGGGGTTGCCATAGAAACAAAAGTTGAAATCCGAATGACTTGATTTTTACAACATTGTTACGCACAGTCAAGAGAATGCGGTGTGCAAAATCTCAACTCCGTACGTTGAATAGTTTCCGAGATAATGGAGATACAGTGTTTTGACGGACAGACGTACGAACAGACAACGGACAAGTTTGTCAGCAAATCTAACCAGCGCATATGATACAGCGGGCCCGGGCAAAGCAGAAACACTAATTCTTTTCAGTCTAAATGCCATAACAATGTCGTCTTAGCTCGCGAAAAAAAGGTCTTTTTCTTGTGTCTAACCAGTTAAATGACCTTGACACGTGACCTTGGTGACCTTGACTAAAAAAATTGTTTGTTTGGCATGCTATCAAATGCAAGTGTCAAAACCCCGAAAAACTCAAAAATAACGATTTTCTTATTAGGGCTTCTTGCCATAAGGCAAAAGACCTATTGTAATTACTGATGTTTTTATTATTATTATTATTATTTATTTTTCCGCCGGATTTTGTTCCAGCCCTACAAAGAGCACCAGTGGACAGAATCGCTTGAAAAAAATCAGGCAGATGCGCACCGAGGTGTAGATATTCCCCATTAAAATCTCTAGGCTGTGGGCCCAATAGCAAAGGGGAGATAAATCAAAATTAATTCGAAATTTTCAATTTGAAATGCAAATATCGCGAAAACTACTGCTGCAATGACTACCAAACTTCTTGAGCAGATGCGCAATCAAAATGGCTACAATTTCGCCTGGACGGGTCGAGTCGCTAAAATGCACCGTTTGGCCGCTATTTGCGATTGAAGTTTTTGCTGCTGTTTTTCAGCCCAATTCTGACTACTTTGCTCCCAAAATCTGCTGCACTACAACTACAACAGCTACCGCTTTCAAACTTGCCATACTTTGTCTCTAGGCACCTCCCTACGCAACGACATCGTCAAATGCGACAATGTGGATTCGATGGCCGCCATATTGGATGCTACTTCGGCTCAAAAGTTGACTACAAAAACGTAAACAGGCTTCTCTCTGAATTTTTTTGCAAGCCATACGTAGCAGATACAACACTTGAAATACATGTTCTGAAGTTGCTTTTGGCTGGTGAACAATTTTTGTTCTTAGTCATATATCAAAAGTCACGTGATGCGGCCGCCATATTGGATTGAAGCTGTTGAAAGGAAATTTGCAGATTTTGTGAAGTACGCATTTTCCGCAATCCATAACTCTGAAAGTTTTGCCAGCAGAACATTGAAATTTTGCAGATATAGAATACCTACCTAAAATATGTCGCAAGTGAAAGTTTGTTGCGATATCTTGCTTAGTTACGCATATGGAGATGTTTACTTTTGTTGTTTATTTTCAACTCAGATGTATTTTCAAAAAATCGCAGCACCATGACTATTACAGCTACGCAGCTAAAATCTTGCAGTGTCTTGTAACTTGATGTGTTGAACATTTTTTGTTCTTTGATGCATGTCAAAATGTGAATTGTTTGGCCGCCATATTGGATTTTCTCAGATTCTTATGACACTGCATTTGAAACGCTGTAACTACTAGAGTTTTACACAGAATGACGTGAAAATCGGCATAGTGCATCAGCATGAGATGCTTCACATTTCGTGTTCTTACATGTATATCAAAAGTTGCATCGTTTGGCGGCCATGTGGCTTTGAAAATGGGAGAAATCTAATATGCGTCTAAAACGGCATAAAACAGCATATAACTCCATTACTATTGATCCAATCGCTTCCATATTTTGCATGTGGCTTGGTCATGAGAAGGCGAACATTTTTGGGCGGGGGTCAAAATTCGATATCTCTAACCGTTTGGCCGCCATCTTGGATTGAAGTTTTTCGTATATCGGGGTTGCCATAGAAACAAAAGTTGAAATCCGAATGACTTGATTTTTACAACATTGTTACGCACAGTCAAGAGAATGCGGTGTGCAAAATCTCAACTCCGTACGTTGAATAGTTTCCGAGATAATGGAGATACAGTGTTTTGACGGACAGACGTACGAACAGACAACGGACAAGTTTGTCAGCAAATCTAACCAGCGCATATGATACAGCGGGCCCGGGCAAAGCAGAAACACTAATTCTTTTCAGTCTAAATGCCATAACAATGTCGTCTTAGCTCGCGAAAAAAAGGTCTTTTTCTTGTGTCTAACCAGTTAAATGACCTTGACACGTGACCTTGGTGACCTTGACTAAAAAAATTGTTTGTTTGGCATGCTATCAAATGCAAGTGTCAAAACCCCGAAAAACTCAAAAATAACGATTTTCTTATTAGGGCTTCTTGCCATAAGGCAAAAGACCTATTGTAATTACTGATGTTTTTATTATTATTATTATTATTTATTTTTCCGCCGGATTTTGTTCCAGCCCTACAAAGAGCACCAGTGGACAGAATCGCTTGAAAAAAATCAGGCAGATGCGCACCGAGGTGTAGATATTCCCCATTAAAATCTCTAGGCTGTGGGCCCAATAGCAAAGGGGAGATAAATCAAAATTAATTCGAAATTTTCAATTTGAAATGCAAATATCGCGAAAACTACTGCTGCAATGACTACCAAACTTCTTGAGCAGATGCGCAATCAAAATGGCTACAATTTCGCCTGGACGGGTCGAGTCGCTAAAATGCACCGTTTGGCCGCTATTTGCGATTGAAGTTTTTGCTGCTGTTTTTCAGCCCAATTCTGACTACTTTGCTCCCAAAATCTGCTGCACTACAACTACAACAGCTACCGCTTTCAAACTTGCCATACTTTGTCTCTAGGCACCTCCCTACGCAACGACATCGTCAAATGCGACAATGTGGATTCGATGGCCGCCATATTGGATGCTACTTCGGCTCAAAAGTTGACTACAAAAACGTAAACAGGCTTCTCTCTGAATTTTTTTGCAAGCCATACGTAGCAGATACAACACTTGAAATACATGTTCTGAAGTTGCTTTTGGCTGGTGAACAATTTTTGTTCTTAGTCATATATCAAAAGTCACGTGATGCGGCCGCCATATTGGATTGAAGCTGTTGAAAGGAAATTTGCAGATTTTGTGAAGTACGCATTTTCCGCAATCCATAACTCTGAAAGTTTTGCCAGCAGAACATTGAAATTTTGCAGATATAGAATACCTACCTAAAATATGTCGCAAGTGAAAGTTTGTTGCGATATCTTGCTTAGTTACGCATATGGAGATGTTTACTTTTGTTGTTTATTTTCAACTCAGATGTATTTTCAAAAAATCGCAGCACCATGACTATTACAGCTACGCAGCTAAAATCTTGCAGTGTCTTGTAACTTGATGTGTTGAACATTTTTTGTTCTTTGATGCATGTCAAAATGTGAATTGTTTGGCCGCCATATTGGATTTTCTCAGATTCTTATGACACTGCATTTGAAACGCTGTAACTACTAGAGTTTTACACAGAATGACGTGAAAATCGGCATAGTGCATCAGCATGAGATGCTTCACATTTCGTGTTCTTACATGTATATCAAAAGTTGCATCGTTTGGCGGCCATGTGGCTTTGAAAATGGGAGAAATCTAATATGCGTCTAAAACGGCATAAAACAGCATATAACTCCATTACTATTGATCCAATCGCTTCCATATTTTGCATGTGGCTTGGTCATGAGAAGGCGAACATTTTTGGGCGGGGGTCAAAATTCGATATCTCTAACCGTTTGGCCGCCATCTTGGATTGAAGTTTTTCGTATATCGGGGTTGCCATAGAAACAAAAGTTGAAATCCGAATGACTTGATTTTTACAACATTGTTACGCACAGTCAAGAGAATGCGGTGTGCAAAATCTCAACTCCGTACGTTGAATAGTTTCCGAGATAATGGAGATACAGTGTTTTGACGGACAGACGTACGAACAGACAACGGACAAGTTTGTCAGCAAATCTAACCAGCGCATATGATACAGCGGGCCCGGGCAAAGCAGAAACACTAATTCTTTTCAGTCTAAATGCCATAACAATGTCGTCTTAGCTCGCGAAAAAAAGGTCTTTTTCTTGTGTCTAACCAGTTAAATGACCTTGACACGTGACCTTGGTGACCTTGACTAAAAAAATTGTTTGTTTGGCATGCTATCAAATGCAAGTGTCAAAACCCCGAAAAACTCAAAAATAACGATTTTCTTATTAGGGCTTCTTGCCATAAGGCAAAAGACCTATTGTAATTACTGATGTTTTTATTATTATTATTATTATTTATTTTTCCGCCGGATTTTGTTCCAGCCCTACAAAGAGCACCAGTGGACAGAATCGCTTGAAAAAAATCAGGCAGATGCGCACCGAGGTGTAGATATTCCCCATTAAAATCTCTAGGCTGTGGGCCCAATAGCAAAGGGGAGATAAATCAAAATTAATTCGAAATTTTCAATTTGAAATGCAAATATCGCGAAAACTACTGCTGCAATGACTACCAAACTTCTTGAGCAGATGCGCAATCAAAATGGCTACAATTTCGCCTGGACGGGTCGAGTCGCTAAAATGCACCGTTTGGCCGCTATTTGCGATTGAAGTTTTTGCTGCTGTTTTTCAGCCCAATTCTGACTACTTTGCTCCCAAAATCTGCTGCACTACAACTACAACAGCTACCGCTTTCAAACTTGCCATACTTTGTCTCTAGGCACCTCCCTACGCAACGACATCGTCAAATGCGACAATGTGGATTCGATGGCCGCCATATTGGATGCTACTTCGGCTCAAAAGTTGACTACAAAAACGTAAACAGGCTTCTCTCTGAATTTTTTTGCAAGCCATACGTAGCAGATACAACACTTGAAATACATGTTCTGAAGTTGCTTTTGGCTGGTGAACAATTTTTGTTCTTAGTCATATATCAAAAGTCACGTGATGCGGCCGCCATATTGGATTGAAGCTGTTGAAAGGAAATTTGCAGATTTTGTGAAGTACGCATTTTCCGCAATCCATAACTCTGAAAGTTTTGCCAGCAGAACATTGAAATTTTGCAGATATAGAATACCTACCTAAAATATGTCGCAAGTGAAAGTTTGTTGCGATATCTTGCTTAGTTACGCATATGGAGATGTTTACTTTTGTTGTTTATTTTCAACTCAGATGTATTTTCAAAAAATCGCAGCACCATGACTATTACAGCTACGCAGCTAAAATCTTGCAGTGTCTTGTAACTTGATGTGTTGAACATTTTTTGTTCTTTGATGCATGTCAAAATGTGAATTGTTTGGCCGCCATATTGGATTTTCTCAGATTCTTATGACACTGCATTTGAAACGCTGTAACTACTAGAGTTTTACACAGAATGACGTGAAAATCGGCATAGTGCATCAGCATGAGATGCTTCACATTTCGTGTTCTTACATGTATATCAAAAGTTGCATCGTTTGGCGGCCATGTGGCTTTGAAAATGGGAGAAATCTAATATGCGTCTAAAACGGCATAAAACAGCATATAACTCCATTACTATTGATCCAATCGCTTCCATATTTTGCATGTGGCTTGGTCATGAGAAGGCGAACATTTTTGGGCGGGGGTCAAAATTCGATATCTCTAACCGTTTGGCCGCCATCTTGGATTGAAGTTTTTCGTATATCGGGGTTGCCATAGAAACAAAAGTTGAAATCCGAATGACTTGATTTTTACAACATTGTTACGCACAGTCAAGAGAATGCGGTGTGCAAAATCTCAACTCCGTACGTTGAATAGTTTCCGAGATAATGGAGATACAGTGTTTTGACGGACAGACGTACGAACAGACAACGGACAAGTTTGTCAGCAAATCTAACCAGCGCATATGATACAGCGGGCCCGGGCAAAGCAGAAACACTAATTCTTTTCAGTCTAAATGCCATAACAATGTCGTCTTAGCTCGCGAAAAAAAGGTCTTTTTCTTGTGTCTAACCAGTTAAATGACCTTGACACGTGACCTTGGTGACCTTGACTAAAAAAATTGTTTGTTTGGCATGCTATCAAATGCAAGTGTCAAAACCCCGAAAAACTCAAAAATAACGATTTTCTTATTAGGGCTTCTTGCCATAAGGCAAAAGACCTATTGTAATTACTGATGTTTTTATTATTATTATTATTATTTATTTTTCCGCCGGATTTTGTTCCAGCCCTACAAAGAGCACCAGTGGACAGAATCGCTTGAAAAAAATCAGGCAGATGCGCACCGAGGTGTAGATATTCCCCATTAAAATCTCTAGGCTGTGGGCCCAATAGCAAAGGGGAGATAAATCAAAATTAATTCGAAATTTTCAATTTGAAATGCAAATATCGCGAAAACTACTGCTGCAATGACTACCAAACTTCTTGAGCAGATGCGCAATCAAAATGGCTACAATTTCGCCTGGACGGGTCGAGTCGCTAAAATGCACCGTTTGGCCGCTATTTGCGATTGAAGTTTTTGCTGCTGTTTTTCAGCCCAATTCTGACTACTTTGCTCCCAAAATCTGCTGCACTACAACTACAACAGCTACCGCTTTCAAACTTGCCATACTTTGTCTCTAGGCACCTCCCTACGCAACGACATCGTCAAATGCGACAATGTGGATTCGATGGCCGCCATATTGGATGCTACTTCGGCTCAAAAGTTGACTACAAAAACGTAAACAGGCTTCTCTCTGAATTTTTTTGCAAGCCATACGTAGCAGATACAACACTTGAAATACATGTTCTGAAGTTGCTTTTGGCTGGTGAACAATTTTTGTTCTTAGTCATATATCAAAAGTCACGTGATGCGGCCGCCATATTGGATTGAAGCTGTTGAAAGGAAATTTGCAGATTTTGTGAAGTACGCATTTTCCGCAATCCATAACTCTGAAAGTTTTGCCAGCAGAACATTGAAATTTTGCAGATATAGAATACCTACCTAAAATATGTCGCAAGTGAAAGTTTGTTGCGATATCTTGCTTAGTTACGCATATGGAGATGTTTACTTTTGTTGTTTATTTTCAACTCAGATGTATTTTCAAAAAATCGCAGCACCATGACTATTACAGCTACGCAGCTAAAATCTTGCAGTGTCTTGTAACTTGATGTGTTGAACATTTTTTGTTCTTTGATGCATGTCAAAATGTGAATTGTTTGGCCGCCATATTGGATTTTCTCAGATTCTTATGACACTGCATTTGAAACGCTGTAACTACTAGAGTTTTACACAGAATGACGTGAAAATCGGCATAGTGCATCAGCATGAGATGCTTCACATTTCGTGTTCTTACATGTATATCAAAAGTTGCATCGTTTGGCGGCCATGTGGCTTTGAAAATGGGAGAAATCTAATATGCGTCTAAAACGGCATAAAACAGCATATAACTCCATTACTATTGATCCAATCGCTTCCATATTTTGCATGTGGCTTGGTCATGAGAAGGCGAACATTTTTGGGCGGGGGTCAAAATTCGATATCTCTAACCGTTTGGCCGCCATCTTGGATTGAAGTTTTTCGTATATCGGGGTTGCCATAGAAACAAAAGTTGAAATCCGAATGACTTGATTTTTACAACATTGTTACGCACAGTCAAGAGAATGCGGTGTGCAAAATCTCAACTCCGTACGTTGAATAGTTTCCGAGATAATGGAGATACAGTGTTTTGACGGACAGACGTACGAACAGACAACGGACAAGTTTGTCAGCAAATCTAACCAGCGCATATGATACAGCGGGCCCGGGCAAAGCAGAAACACTAATTCTTTTCAGTCTAAATGCCATAACAATGTCGTCTTAGCTCGCGAAAAAAAGGTCTTTTTCTTGTGTCTAACCAGTTAAATGACCTTGACACGTGACCTTGGTGACCTTGACTAAAAAAATTGTTTGTTTGGCATGCTATCAAATGCAAGTGTCAAAACCCCGAAAAACTCAAAAATAACGATTTTCTTATTAGGGCTTCTTGCCATAAGGCAAAAGACCTATTGTAATTACTGATGTTTTTATTATTATTATTATTATTTATTTTTCCGCCGGATTTTGTTCCAGCCCTACAAAGAGCACCAGTGGACAGAATCGCTTGAAAAAAATCAGGCAGATGCGCACCGAGGTGTAGATATTCCCCATTAAAATCTCTAGGCTGTGGGCCCAATAGCAAAGGGGAGATAAATCAAAATTAATTCGAAATTTTCAATTTGAAATGCAAATATCGCGAAAACTACTGCTGCAATGACTACCAAACTTCTTGAGCAGATGCGCAATCAAAATGGCTACAATTTCGCCTGGACGGGTCGAGTCGCTAAAATGCACCGTTTGGCCGCTATTTGCGATTGAAGTTTTTGCTGCTGTTTTTCAGCCCAATTCTGACTACTTTGCTCCCAAAATCTGCTGCACTACAACTACAACAGCTACCGCTTTCAAACTTGCCATACTTTGTCTCTAGGCACCTCCCTACGCAACGACATCATTGTTGAAATGCTTTGTTTTGACGGTGATACAGACTGTATTAGCTAAAACGAAGACACAACGTTTGAGACGTGCCCCCTAATGAAAGGAAAGAGTGCGAAGCAAATTTGCTAATATTTCTGCTTAGACCGCTTTAAATATCTATCGAAAGTGCTTGCCTCTATGTACACATCACCGTAAACAATACTAGCCATCAAAATCCCCAAGTTTCTGCGTATTAAGGAAATACGCACTTCTTTTTATCACCGACGGCCCATGAATACGCGGCGGTATGTGCCAAAACTTGGTGCAGCATTTCACGTTTAACACTTGGAAAGAGCATGAAAATCTGAAGGAAAGCGGGAAGACGATTACGGCCGCTTTTTCAAACACCTGTCTCACAAGACCGTACACCAGCACTCATTGTTGTTTCTAAGTTCAACTGTTCCGTTCAAAGTTGTATGAGTCCTGTGTATATAAATATGTATCTTTATTTATGTCAAAAGTACTAACAGTTACCGGATACATTTTATTTCAACTTCAGCTGAAATTCCCTACAGTTATTTGCTGCAACTCCATTTACAGAGACTGTATCTGACAGCAAACTCAAAATGCGAAAAAGTGAAAGGTATTTGTGTGTTTTGTAGTGCATACGTAAAATTCAAAACAAGCAAAGGCTGATGTGTATCAGTCAATATCCCTTCTGTTTAGGCGTGGGGCCTCCGATGCGTCTCCATGTCTAAAACAGTAGAAATATTTACCGATGCAGCGAGGAAACCATGAATATAACTTATAATTACTTATACTCTATTTCCGGTCGAGCTTCCGTATTCTTTCTATATTATAAATGATTTTACATGCATTTAAACAGATTTCAAGATCAAGACTAATTAAAAACCCATTTACTTGCATCTCTCTCCTTTTCACCCTCATTGTCTCTGCATGAGCATGAAAAGCACGTGAAATTCGTTCCAAGTCGCGAGTAAACAAATCTACAGCGTCTCGCAAAGCAGCGGTGTGATAGGCCGACTTGCTCGTATTATTTCAATGTTTAAACTCATATTTTTTATTAACGAGTTTACAGATGTTAGTAGTTCAGCTAGCACACAAGGTGTGGAAAGGCATACACAGACGTTTAGCGTCTCAATCCTATTTTATGAGGACTATTCAAAAATAGTCCCAAACTCTCCCATATTGTTTTACATATTCACATTGACAAGTCTCCCTGGTCAGTTTTACATAAAGAGCAAATATCATCGTTAGTTCATAAACATTAATTCCTCCTTAGTATAGATGTGGTGTAGAAATTCCAGTGGAATTCTACAGCTTTAATATCTTTTGTCCTGGAGTAATATACTAGGATTTCTCCATTTGGAGAGGTTAGATTAAAGCTTTCCACTCACTTATCACACACCATCAATAGGTTGAGTTATTCAATCATGTGGGTGCTATATCTCTGTAATTCTTCTTGCTCAAGACGTTTTGACAAATATTTTCATTTTTTAAAGAGTGTGTGCACTGTGTAAACCGACTTGGAATGTAGCAGCATTGAATCACATTCAGCTTAAGCTATAGCTTTATGTTTTGGATATTTTGAACAGATCGCTGTGCCGTATGCACTCTTTGATTACTGAATGGACAACCACAAAGTTATTTTTTCTTTTGATGTTTTAATACAGGTAGCATCTGTTTCAAACCCAACATGAATTCAAACATAAAGAATTACGCTTTCCCCATTACTGACAGTAGTATGTATCTATATTTTCTGTAGCCATGACTACTATTGGAAGTACGTCACAGATGCAAATGGCTGTATTGCAAAACATCCAAGAAGCCCTCATCGCTGCTCGCAGCTATATTTACTTTTGTTATGGTTACGAATTGCCGTGACAAAAGGTGTAAGAAATCCCCTGTGAGCCAGCAAAACAGAACAAAGACAAGTGTAAAACATTCAAATATTGTATTTATTCAATTTCGAAATACCCATTTCCAAAACAATACAAATGAGACAAAATCTACGGCAATGGGTCACAAAATATGTAACAAAATCACCCAAGGCTTAGTGCGAGAGAGACAACAGTTATGCAGAATATAACACTTTATACAAATAACTCAGCAACTGTATAAGAAATTAATGACTTGAGATGTGTGACTGGGACAAGACATGGGATGACTGATATCGGATGATGGACATTTTATCAACTCTGTTATAAATACCACACAGTGCAGAATACACGCCAGCTCGGCAGCTGATACCATCACGACACGGTAAATTGGTTAACCAAATTAGGCGAGAGGGAATTCCGAGAATAGGATGTATAATGCATTCTCACCATGACCTGTCAAGGAGCATACGCGCACGTGCTAAAATCCGGTCTGGCATTCATGTTTTCGTGCCCTTAGCATTCAGGGAAATGATCAGGTATTTCCAAAATTTCCTAATATCGGTCAACTTCCTTCTTCTTCTTCTCCACACACACACACACACACACACACACACACACACACACACACACACACACACACACACACACTAACACTAACACTAACAGAGAGAGAGAGAGATGAGCCTCATTAACCCATTCATTCAGACAATGACCTTATTTTCAGCTGATCCGAATTTTCTGTTGTGAAAGTGAAAATTGACACCACAAACAACTCTAGTTACACTAAATTCCAGTTCCTTGTTTCAAAGATACGATACGAAAATTGTAGTTACAATTGAACTATAATTTGAAACTTTTGTTTGATGAGGTTGTAAAATGATTCAGAATACATCTGACTCACTGGTTACACCTGCTATGTGGTTTTTGAGCTTGTTCTTTGTAGGTTTGTAATGCACAACAAGATTGATATAATATCAATTCCGTAACAGACCGCCAAACGTTTCTTGCGGCAGAGCCTCGTTTTGAGATTTCCACGATTTCCAGGTTTCAGTTTGTAAGAGGTCGCTGCTGTACAACAGAGCAGGCTGTATGTGTTTTGCAAGGAATGGAAGGAGCGTAGTGTCACAATATGCAAGTGTTTGGACGTCAAGACTTGTGTGACCACGGAGGTCAGAATAAACGAATGTCCTGTTTTTGCGTATTATGGACTCTTCGTATTCGAAAGGAAGACCAAAATGAATCCGTTACACACCCTTTGAAATGTTATACAATGTGTATGTGTGTCGGCAAGATAAAATAGAACGGTCATGTGAGTTTGTGGATGTTCACTAGGGCGTAGACGGTTATGTTTATTCATAGACCAGGCTATTTACCAACCCAAACCGCAAGATAACCTGTTCACCGTGCATTAAATGATTTCCCACAGTAACGATGAATATACTACCATAATTCCACTACTCTCATTGCTGCTTAAACAGGACCTACTGCCCGGGATGGTCACTTCCGTTCTTATATGTAAGCACGGAGGACACGTGCAAGTCACAATGACGTTGTAATCTCCGAAGATAACTGTTAAAGGAAAGGTCAATCGATAATGGAAGACCTTATACGGGTTCGGTCATGATATCTGGGCTTGTCGGTACTTTCTGTAACTATGGTCATGTTAAACCAAAAGCATTAAGTTGAAAAATCAACTCGGAATTTTCAGTTTCCTGTGTGCGAAGCTAGAATCCCGCGCTCCCTGTGTGAGAATTGAGATCCCGAACATCAAAACTTACAGGGTAGTTCGAAATATATGGAGAATCGCTGCATTTTCGTAACTTTTTTGCAATTGCCTTTCACTAAAAAGCACACATGCGTACACACATACATACATGCATGTATGTATATACATATCCATACATACATACATGCATGTATGTATGTGTGTATATATACATATATATACATATATATATGTACATATATATACATATCCATACATACAAAGACGCACGTACGCACGCACGCACGCACGCACGCATGCACGCATGCACGCATGCACGCATGCACGCATACATACATACACACACACACACAAACACATACATACATACATACATACATACATACATACATACATACATACATACATACATACATACATACATACATACATACATACATACATACATACATACATACATACATACACACACATACATACATACATACACATACACATACACACATACAATATTTTTTGTCCTAGTTACAGGCATTTTCAAACGACCCTTGTTCATATTTCAGAAACACCTCGTACCGGTCCGACCTCGTACTTTTTCTCTGTATCGTAAACAAATACATCACTGAATTCCCCATACATGTTAACGTGATATCGCATCTGGTCATCTGCGCATTTGTTGGAAAATTAATGTTTTAGTTCTGAGATCAATGTCCTTTCAGACATTCTAACCTCAATGTCAACAAAAACATAGAACCACGTGGACATTGCAGTCTTCCATTTAGTTCCATTGGTGAGGTAACCTCGACAAAGTGGCCCCATACATCAGGGACAGGCATTGACAGTAATCAGTGGCCATAGAATTACAATCATCACATCGGAAAATTTCCTTCCTATGGTTAGTCATGAAAAGGATGTGATGAGTGTCTGCACGTTTCGGAACCGAAACAGACGGCTCGTGATAGCTCGAATGGCCATATTTACTTTACCATCATAGTGAAAATGTCCTTTACGACATTGTGGGCATAAACACGATGCAGCATTTCTGTGATTTTGGGTGATCTTCGTTCCGACAATACCGAAGAACATATTTCAATTACGTTTTGTCCACGTTGCAAAATAAAGTCCGTCATTTCAAAACGAGGTCTTGCGTAATTAACCGTGTCAGTTTTGGATGTGACCGACCAATACTGTGTTGATACATGAGAGACAGCCGTGGTGTCTCGAAGCCGTCATGTGATTGGAAACCACCCATGTGATGTTGTTCCGAATACCAACAATAGATTCCCCCAACTGAGCAAGCACTACAGGTTGTTTCTGATTCTGTCGTAGCCGTCCATCCATATAAAGAGACATGTTAGGGGAAGTTTGGATAAACAGCTGACTAGTAACAGGCATTATCGTCGCGGTAGTGCATTCAATGTGTCTTTAACAATGATGAGTTGTATTCTCCCCGAGTTGGGTCACCACCCGACACCATATTCAATCCCACAACTGCATGGCGACGCTGAGTAACACGAGCGTTTACCACCACGTTTTAATGGAACCTGTAGATCCTAACGCGACTGCAAGAGATGTTTTCTTGCTTTCATCTGTAACCATCATACTGGTCTTGTCTCAACTGAAGTCGACGCAAACCGATTGAAATAAGGGACTTTTTCATGGTTTCACAAAAATGAAAGTTGATTCTGATAGAAATGCTAGACGGTGATGTCCAAACAAAACTGGGTCTGTCGCTAGCGGTCGGGGACGCTGCACCCGTCACCCGTGCAACCGCTGGTATACGTTGCTGTTACAAACCGGTATTAAACAAGGTATTGTTTGGCACGTTGTTGTAGATTCTGTACTGTGCGTCTATTCCTCATTCTTCTATACTGTCTTTCCGTTGACTTGGACAAGCCGTGGCAAGTTATGAGTTTTGCGTATATGTAAATAACGTTTCCAAATGGTTTAGTCTCTAATCGCCTACATCTCTATTCGCCTACGTCTGCAGTCGCCAACAGAAACAAAGCTGACCAAATAGGATGAAAAAATGCACCACTACTCTTATAATGAAATCACCTAACCAGAGCTATAGTGATCTTGATTGACTGTTGTTATAAGGACATTTAGTGGAGTAGGAAGATAAGTATATCCAATACGAATTCCATTATTTATTTAGATGAAAAGCATTGGCGAGTGAACGTTCTTCATTTAGTAGTGATCATATTTATAAATGGCCCAACATGTCAAACTATAAGCAACTTCTTTTCAGATTTTTAAGTCCAAGAGATACATGTTACCTCGATCGCATGTGTGTCTAAATGTAATAATTTTACATGATTTGTAGTAATTTTCTTTTATCTCACTTTGGGTGAACGTTTGGTTTAACTGCTTTTCTGCTCATGGTGAAATATTCTTCGTCACTGTTAGGCAGATAATGTTTAAAGGATTGTTATTTCTCCCCTTAAAATAAAATAATATAATATTTTCTAATGTTAATTTAATTTGTCCTTCGCCCAATACCCCAAGCCATGAGGACAATTCGATCCACTGTTCCTTTACAAACTACACTCAAACCGTAGATGCCATACAAACTCTCGTGCCTGTTTACAAAATGTGCGTAATGGTGGTTCTCTAATCCCAGCCGTGTGTACATAAGTATTAGTTGTTAAACTATTCTGGGTAATCTTGTACTGGAAATATTTCAAATATACACTCTGTGTACATCTATTGGCATTCAATGTATCTGTCCCAATCATTTTGAGTAAATCACCTTCCTAATATTTCTTCAAATTAAGACATTAAGTATCTTTTAATATCAATAAAGTCATTTTATACCGCTGTATACCTCTTTTTCTTCTTTCAAACACAAGAGTCCAGTTTCAGATCAGACATAGGGGTGACGATCGTTTATCATTGCGTAATCTGTGGTCCACAGACCATGAAATGTTGTCTTAAGAATTTTCCAAAGACCTGATGTTTCCGAAAATATTAATCTGTCTGTGCCATTCCTGTTTGCAGCTATCTCTACTGTACAGGGTGATCTTCACCAAGCCCGGCCCTGTTTCACAAAGTTCTCGTAACAGTTCTCGTAGCATTCTTACCTCCTATACTGCAACATAGCAAACTTACGAATACTACGAGGACAGTTGCGAGACCTTAGGTTTACGGAAGTCTCGCGAAACGGAAACGAACGTGTTAAAGCACGTGCAAAATATGAATTACAACATGCAGTGCAGGGTCCACATCAACAAAACGCTTGTAGCGCTACGACACTCGTAAAAAACTATTGAGTTGGATCTATCAAAGAGTGAGTGAGTGAGTGAGTTTAGTTTTACGCCGCACTCAGCAATATTACAGCTATATGGCGGCGGTCTGTAAATAATCGAGTCTGGACCAGACAATCCAGTGATCAACAACATGAGCATCGATCTGCGCAATTGGGAACCGATGACACGCGTCAACCAAGTCAGCGAACCTGACCACCCGATCCCGTTAGTCGCCTCTTACGACAAGCTGAGTCGCCTTTTATGGCAAGCATGGGTTGCTGAAGGCCTATTCTACCCCGGGACCTTCACGGGTCTCTATCAAAGACGTATATTAATACACGTCTTTGGATCTATAAACAATTAACAATGGATCGGGACCAAGATGTCTTTTTTGTTTTGTATTACAAGGAGTATGTCACACAAAGACCGCCATATTTTGGAGATAAATATAATGTGTTTGAAATCAAAGGTAAATACGTGTTAGGTTTTAAATCAAATTTACAGCTATTATTATTTCGTTATATACCTCTGATTTTCAAACACAGTATGTTTATCTCTATTCTACCATACCGCGTTATCAAGATTAAAAAAATGCATACTGTGTTGGAAAATCAGCTAGAGGTATATAACGTGATTGTATACCTCTGAATGACTTCGAGTAACCAATCACAATCCAGTATTTACTGGTGTGGTAGAATGGTAGAATTAAACAATAGAATTAGAATTAGAAGTCATGGTAGAATTAAACATATTGCATCTGAACAGCAGGGCTGATATAACCAATCAAAGAAGATCTCTATGCGATATTCAAAGTACATGTATGGCCTTATCAAGCGTGACATACATACACTTTACAAGTAGATATACCCAGCAAAAAAGGAGTCGATATAGGCATTAGAGTGTCGACTCGGTCAAATAATGGTCGCAAAGATGTGATTGAGGATTTGTTAGCATTTGACATGACAAAGACTGACTATCACCACAGACCATATAATATTATATGGTCTCTGCTGTCACTTTCTGGGGTCACACGATAAAGCAAAAGCGATGACAGTCAAGGGCAGATAACTCTAATTCTATCAATGTTTCGGAAGTTGCAAGTGTTAGAGTTTGCACGTGTATTTACGAGAAAGACATTTGGACCTAGAAGGTTAGATAAACCAGTCTCTTGTGGAGATTATTCATTATTATAATATGCAAAAACATAGTGGACGATATGTTGACAGTGTTGAAGTACCGGTGTACAATAATGTAACGAATCCGGCGATATGTGTTTAATTGTGTGTTAAAATGAATACAGATACACATAGGCACTGGAGTGATTAGATTACACCAACGGATAGATGCATGTTCGTGTCACGCCATTATCAGTTATATGGATACTAGTACAATCAGTTACATATTGATAATATGAGAGAATAATAAAACCTTGTATTATTGAACAAATCAAGTCTGCAAGTGGAATGTGAAAGGTATAGATTTATGAGAAAGGTGTATTTATTCAAATTTATAGCTTTAATGTTGCCAACAATATACCTTGTATAAATACAAATGTTTACATCAATATCTGTCACCACCAAATGAGATACTTCCTATTAGCAAAGACAGTACAGAGTTAGCTAAAAATGAGATTTGGTATCATTGAGTTTGGGTCAATTTACCTTGCATTGTAGACAGTCTCTGAAAGTGAAAGTTTGCCAAGTCCCTGTGTACAGACTTATGAGTGAGGAACCTGCTTGCAAGCGCCCCTGCATGATGAAAATAGGGACTCACAATGGCACATTCCACTGCGATGAAGTGCTGGCATGCTTCATGCTGAAGCAGTTACCCCAGTACAAAGATGCTGAAATTGTCAGGTGAGAATATGGTCCTTGTGATATGTGGGGGGGATGTATTTTCAAGGCCCCGAGGATGCTTAGTGATAATTTTAGATGATTCAAGGCTTCGACAAAGGCATGGTAACATGTCGCACAATTCAAAAGTCCATTTTCCTCAAAACAAATACCTCCCCTTAAAGGTCACATGCGACCAAAAAATCAAAGATAATTAAAACACAATTATCACTTATTCATGACATATAATATACACAGTTACTTGTAAAAATTCAAATAAACAAAAGCGTACAGTCGCGATTCAAAAGTGCAATATTTTGCACTTGGGCTTACTTCCCTCGAAACGAATCCCTAGGGAGACCAAACCCAGTAATAGTGAGTGGATGTGCACTCATGTGTAACAATGGCTTCCAATTGGCGGGTTCATTTGCTGATACGCTGAGGGTTCATTGTGTGTACAGAAAGAAGATGAAGTATGGCGAGGCACAAGAAAGTAATATTCTTTATGGATAACAACTTCATTTATTGTACTTGATGAGTCGTTTCTGTATGGATTCATGGATTGTCAAACAAAGAAGAAGTTGTAATCCATAAAGAATGTAGACAGACATGTTTGTTTCAACCCAATCAAAAATCATCTCTGTAGAGATGGTGAACTACTGTGTGGCTGGAAACTGTCATTCGTCACAGTACAAAGCAGGACTTGAAATTGACAGAAGTACGCACCAGTTTCCGTCAGAATCAGTCATCCGAGAAAAATGGATGTATTTGTTTGCAACCCACAGACATCAAGACATGTCATGTGTACAAGGATCTCACCTACCTAGTTGCATAATGTGGCAGAGACATGACTCGGATCAATTTATTTTGTTTATGGCGTATAGCCTGATATGTGTTAAGTTCAAATTGCATGTGTTCGATGATTGAAGCTGTGTATGTTGTCTTTAGCAGACAGGCAGGCAGACATACAGGTGTCAATAAACCAGACATTGAGCTTTCTCAGTGACAGAGGCTGCTTACCACAGTCAACAAGTTTTTTTATGTAACGAGTAGATTATTTCCTTGTTTGTGTACACAACCAAGATTAGACTACTGTTCACCTCATACTGCGGGCATGCATACTGTTTCAAGCTCTGCAAACATATTCACTGTGCATGCGTATGGGTGCAGGAAAGCACAGCTGTTGAAACCACTTTTTCCCCTAGCGCTGGGGGAAATTTAGTGAATCGTTTGAACTCTGATTTCGTGGGCTTTTTTCATAGCGTTGTTTTTTTCAACTTTGTGGGTTGAATTGGGATTTTTGATGATTTTTTTCGGTAATTGCATACCGAAAGTTATCAGAATCTGCAAAGTTGTATTTTACGTTGCATGTTAAATATGACCTGTTATCAGTAAAATAGGGTCACCTCCATATAATTATAAGGTCATTTATAACTGTTAATTTGCATATTATTTTATTGCATTCTACAAATTTTTACTGCCATTTTGACATGTGTTTCCAACTTATGACACTTGAGAAGTTCGGGTTAGAATTGATCCTCAGTAACCCATGTCTCATGAAGGATAGGCCTTCAGCAGCCCATGCTTGCCATAAAAGGCAACTATGCTTGTCATAAGAGGCGACTAATGGGATTGGGTGGTCAGGTTCGCTGACTCGGTTGACATATGTCATCAGTTCCCAATTGTGCAGATCGATGCTCGTGTTGTTTATCACTGGATTGTCTGGTCCAGACTCGATTATCTACTGCCGCCATATAGCTGGAATATTGCTGAGTGCGTCATAAACTAAACTCACTCACTAACTCACTCAGTTATTTGCAGATGCTACCATATAGCTGGTACATTGCTGAGAAAAACTTCACTCACTCACTCACTCACTCACTCACTCACTCACTCACTATGTTTCCACAGGACACGGGATGCTGCAGTGCTTGACACATGTGATATTGTGGTTGATGTCGGGGGAGTGTATGACCCAGACAAAAACAGATTTGACCACCATCAGAGGTAACAATATGAAAACATATTTATGAAAAAAAATGTGGGTTTAGACCATATTTACAGAAACCAGTTTTGTTTCAGCCATGTTGTATAGCTATGAAATACTAAGTTATCGCATAGACTTACAGACATCCTGACAAACATAACCTTGTAACAAAGATTCATCCCTTCACAATACCAGGCGTGTGTTTCGAATTCTGGTTGCTCTATTTTTTTTGTCTGCATTCATGGTCGTGGATTTCACCAAGGTGGTAAATGTCTTAACCAGCATCCTTGTGGTGTTTCCTACCAACCGGAGAGCGTCCGATAACATTCACTAAACGGGGGCAAGGGTGGCAGACTTGTCTTAGGTGTCATCTAAAGCAGAAACATGCAGTTATGGATTCAGTTACCAGATAGCCCTTATTTAGTGTAATGGCACCAAACATGTTTCACCAAAATGGTTTCCTTGCAAGACCTGCATTATGTGAGACTGTTCTGCCTCTAATTTTTAGCCAACACCCTTCTGATTCTGTAAACTTAAAACAACAATTCATTTAACAACTGTCCTTCATCTTTTCCCAGAATTAAAACAGAAGTAAATATGTACATGTCGCTAGTTCTGTTCATATTGCCTATATATACTAGTATCACCTTGGTTACAGGACCTTCTCTGAGAACATGAAGTCTCTCCGTCCCGACAAGACATGGGAGACTAAACTGAGCAGTGCTGGCCTTGTGTATGTCCACTTCGGTGGTGAGCTGCTTGCACAGGTCCTAGAGCTGCCTCGTGAAGACCCCATCACCAACATCATCTATGACAAAGTGTATGAGAACTTTGTGGAGGAGATCGATGCCATTGACAATGGTATTGACCAGACTGATGGCGTCCAAAAGTAAGATACAAGTCATGTAATAATCACCTCTGAACCAAATCGTTAAGCAATGTTGGCCCACTTACTTTAATGACTGTGTTCTTGCATAAGTATACATCTCACGAGTTTTCTCAGAGTATTAACACTACGAGTTAGTTATCTCATAGCTACATCAGTGATACTTTGAAACAAGCTTCTCATGTTGGCAAACAGGAACAAGAATTAATTGTGTCTTGCAGCAAACACGACCAGAATTGATACTAAACTTGTGGGGGTTGTCAACGTGTTAATTTGTTAATGAAACTAGGATCATAATGCAGGCTGACAGAGCATTTGACCTTAACGCAGGGTCAGTAGTTGGTTGGTTGGCAACTGATCAATAAAATAGTAAACTGTGGGGAAAATAGTTAAATGTCGTAGAAGGTATGCATGCATGATATATTGTTTCTCTTCTTGAATCACCAAAGCAGCTGAGATTGTCCAAGTTGAATTAAAACAAATGAGATTGCTTAGTTTCTGTTGTCTTTGGTCTGATTACATAATCATTTGTGAAGCATCAACCGATCTGAGCACTTTGGAGTTATTACCATATTCCCTGTATTAAGATCTGATACCAGTCTGTTAGAAGTCATTGTAAGCACCCTTTTAAGATATGACAAGTGTATGTTTTTCTGTGTATGTTGGTTTTCAGATATCGAATCACAACAACACTAAGCAGTAGAGTTGGGAATCTCAACCCTCAGTGGAACCAGACGGATGTGGACATAGATGTAAGATTGTCGTGGAACTGTATATGATACACAAGGCATCGATGTGACTGATGGGAGTGACTCTGTTGATGTTAAAGTTGTCCCAGAAAAGTAGTGGATGTTTTGTCAAACAGAGCTGTTTGTTTCTAAGCAACCTTGGTTATGTCCTTTAGACATGCAAGGATCTGATGACTGCAGTTTCGAACGTTAACATTTGACTATCATTACAGCTATGCTCAAGTGCTTTACCTGCGTCATTGTTGCTTTTTCCTTCCACACTGAGGTAGCATATCTCAAACAAAGATAGGTATTAACCTCACCTCGCCTTGTCTCACCTCGTCTCGCCTCATCTCGTATGATTCTTCCAGGCGCAGTTCCGCAAAGCCATGGAGATGGTGGGTTCAGAGTTCATGGACCGTGTGTTGTACTTCAAACAGTCATGGCTGCCAGCAAGAGATCTGGTACAGGCTGCCATCAAACAAAGGAAGGAAGTATGTGCACTTTGTTCCATGCACTCCATAAATTGATACTGTCAAATTTACAGGATTGAAAAGTATGAAGGCATCAGTAAATCTCTGCAGTTAAAGTATATTGAGAGACTAGGGGCTTGTATCAACAAGATATGACCCTACAACACTCTCCTTTCCTGTGTGATACTAGTCTCTCGTCCCTTACGTCCCTCCCTGCCTAGCCAACTACTTTCTGACATAATGATTCACGGTGACCAAATACTATTCATTTAGTATTATCTGTTCATCACCAAAAGTTATCCTGTGGGTTGTGGCCTGTACCTGGATCCATTTCATATCATTGCAATGATGTTGAAATGAGTAACTTTTCTGTGGAACCAGTACCTTTAGATACTGTATTGTGTTGTGTAGGTTGATGAATCAGGGGAGATAATCTGCATGAAGGAAGGCGGTGCCCCATGGAAAGATCATCTGTTTTCTCTGGAGGCGGAGCTTGGCGTGAGCCCACCAATCAAATACATCCTGTTCACAGACCAGAACGGAGCATGGCGAATCCAGTGTGTACCGGTCAGAGTTGGGTCCTTTGAGAACAGGTTTGTGTTTGAAAAGTTAAAGCCATCCTTCCTATGGTTTCCTATTTTCTTACGTCTCCAGATGACCTCAGTGATGGAGTCAGTATCATATAATGTGAAGAGCCAACTATTATGTTGTAGTCAACTATTATGAATGTTTTTAAGAAATACCTTTGTTGTTATAAAAGTAACACTCACATATTCAAATGCAGGAAATGATTGCCAAAAGACATCTGTCCATGTCACGAGTAATTTGGCTGTCCTTTTGGCTGATGGCATTTCTTTGCATGACTTGGTACTTGCAACCATCTATATAATCAAAATGCCTCAATTGACTGTAGAGAGTAGTGTCTGTTCACCAGAAAATGTCATGTATGTCACATCTATACTGATGTTTACTGCTTATGTTGGCAACTCCATGACCACATCTCCCACAGATCAGTGAAAATAGGACCTGCATTACTTCCTTGCACCACCAGTCGACATGTCAATATATTGTACATTTATATGTTTCATATTTGAAATGTAACAAATGATGCGGCTGTTTCTTGGTGTGTACGTATACCGACACTTTATCAAAACTCCAGGATAGTGTGGTAGCCTTATGATTGAAGACCCGAGTTTGATGCCCCACATGGGTTCAGTGTGTGTAACCCATTTCTGGTGACCCCACTTGCCGTGATATTGCTGGCATGTTGCTAAAAGTGGCACAAAGCTACACTCACTCACTCATTATCAAAACACCATGTAAGATGTTAATATGCTTTCTGAAAGTGCCTCGGTGGACATTATAAACCATTTCCGTCTGGTTATTGCAGACTGTCCATCTTGGAGGAATGGAGGGGAGTGAGGGATGAGGAGCTGACCGAGAAATCGGGAATTCCTGGTTGTATCTTTGTCCATGCTAGTGGCTTCATCGGCGGCAACAAGACTTATGATGGCATCCTGGAGATGGCTCGGCGTTGTCTCAAACAGCCTAGCAGCTAATGAAGGATCATCTCTCACCTTCACTATATAAATCATGCTTATAAAATTTTGTGTTTTTTTGTTATTTGTATTCTGTAAGCATTTTGGAAATTTCAGTCCTGCAGAATTTATGGAAATATTTTTAGGCAAATTCATATTAATGTGCTTGTGTTCCTATGACGTCCTGGGCCTCCTTTCACATAGCACTAAGGTGATCAAAAGTCGCTAAGGTAACCTTAGTGCAATGTGAAAGAATAGGAGTTTATGTAAACTTACATCATAGTGACCAGTCATGAATAAGATGAAATGTTGTGTTGTAATACCATTTATTAAACATTTCTGATGTGAAACATATATGATTATGCTTTTATGATAACAAACCCACTATGAAAGACTGTATTCACTGAGTATCCACTATATTCAACAGATTGGCTGGGTGTGATACATACACCTAGGTGCTGTAAAGTATCAGTTAACAGATCAGTGTGGTCAGTTACTGACTCAAAGGGTGACATGAGAATAAAGTCATTAACATATACCACCAGTCTGATTCCAGGTGAACGCAGATATTTTACCACCAGTCTAAGAAACTTTGTGAAGTAATAAGGACTACAACTGAGACCAAAGGGTAAAACACACCACCTATATGTCTTATTATTCCAATCGAAAGCTAAGTAGTCTCTATCTTCTACATGCAGAGGAATGTGGTGGAATTTATATCCATCCTTAATATCTAAGCTAATCATAAAGTCATCAGGCTGTATCACACTTGCCAAGTCCGTAATGTCTTCATTCCTGTGAGAAGTCTGACTACAAAATGAGTTTAAATGTTTAAGGTTGTGCACTAAACAGAGTTTACCGTTTGTCTTAGGCACACAACAAATAGGAGATACAAAGTTACTATTTGAACATAACTCTATTGAGCCAGACTTCAGAAGTCTATCCACTTTCTCATTGATAAATGCAGTATCATAGGGACCTAAAATTGGGTTAGGTAAATGAAAGTTGGTTTGTAAAACAGTGAAAGGAATTCTAATTCCATTCGGTGTCCAGTCCATGACCGGTGAAGGAGTCCCAATTTGCTCCCATGCTTAAACATACAACTTGTTTACCATTGCAGGGAAGGGAGGTAACTCTACTCATGTTACTCATCGTTCTGTCGGCTGCCTAGGTCGTTTTGCCGGAGAAGAACTGTATTTTGTTTGTCAGCAATTTCATATAACGAGACTGATTGTGCTTTTTGGTCTTCATCCGACATTTCGTCTCCTCGCGGGGAATACACAGAGTGAGACTGACGCTTGCGACGTTTGTCTCTAGTGGATCACATGACTGGTCACATGATTACACTCAAGTTAACCTTAGTAAAGGTTGCTTCATGTAAGGAACTCCTAGATAGAAACAGACTCAAATGCACCATGCTTGTTTCGAGTGAGGAGACCTGGCCTTATGGCCTCTGGTATCTCACGCCTGTGTTCCTGTGACAGTCCTGAAAGGAACTAGACTCAAATGCACCATGCTTGTTCCAATGAGACATGTCCTTAGACATATCATGCTAGCGTTCCAGTGACAAAACAAATCCCATGTTGATCACCTGTGTTCCAGCAATACATCACTCATTACAAATAAGAGGAGATGTCAGTCTTTTTGTATACATTTATTTTGGCAAAACAAACACATTTTGTTACTGATGGTTGGTACGACAATGAAAATATGCAACTGAATCGTACATCTTGTCACAATGCATGATGCTGAACTAGAAGAGTCATCATCAAGCTTTCAAATCTGTTACTCAGGTGGACACTGGGTAATATGGACGGTTTTAACCTGGATCTGGTATATCAGTGCCAAATTATTTGTTTCCTTATGTAATTATTTTTAGAAATGGATGGAGTAATGGTGATGTACCAAATGTAATAACAAGAATTCTTAACCTTGATATCTGTCCTGTGTAAGTGTGCGTCCATTATACTGTACCCAAGACGGCTACATATATGTCTTGATTTTGCCATGACAAAGGCTGATCCCCTCCCTCCCCCATTCCAAACCCAATTTCAGTCCTAAATTTTGCTCCAAAGAACCTGCTCCTGTTTTCCACCCCTAAATTTCTGCCGTCTTTAACTCATGACTGGTCCATCCAAATACCTTACTGATGAGATGTGAGATTACATGGTAATTCAATTGCAAAATCTACTTAAAATTAATACGTTGCCATGGTAATAAATGTTGTCAAGGTGTACGAGACAGCTGAAAGAGACGAGTAGGGGAGGGACTCGAATGTCATTATCTGAAAACACCAACTGGAATTTTTCAACATGTATGACTGTATGCAGATATGTAGTTGAGTCATACTGTGTTTTCAGATATCAGACTGCAGTCCCTGCTCCCTGGCAGAACAAACAAGAAGACAGATACACATCAACATATACCAAGACAGGACAGACATAGCACATGGGAAAATTGCAGATCTATTCTCAAACCACACTTCACAGTCTCTCTCACAACATACCGTTCAAACAGGATTAAGTTTATTTGGTCACAGATAATATGAAATCTGGTTTGATAGCAGCATTTACTTTCTGTTCATGTTGTAACTAGTGTCAATCTCTTTAAAATGACCTCTTAGTAGACATGACAATTTTACTGTGTTGCCATAGTGACAGAGATGAGAGATTACAAAAATGTTTGAATAAGACATTAATCCAATACTGAACACTATTCTGTTTTCATTATATTGTCCTGGTTCCTGAACAGTAAACGAATTATAGTTCTACAATATTTGTCAGCTGATAAGAAAATATAGATTTACAATTGTTCATAAGGCCCTAAATGCTTTGTGAATGCTAAGTTTGAGTAAGCAGATACACGGAATCTGCAAAACAATAAAGCTAATTCAGGTGACCAAAAATACAATAAAAAAGTACACCCTAAAAGTCTTAAAGCAACTTGACACCCACCATGCTGTACACACAAATCATGAATTTAGAAAAACATCATTTTATTTCTTGTGAAACATGCACATGTTCATGCTCATACATACAACATTCTCTCACTTACACTGAACAGAGTGACAATCTCTGGCCATAATACCAGTTACAGGAGATGGAGGGTCAACAGTTTACTGAGAATGAGAGGTGCTTGGTGCAGGCTCAACTTCAGGAAATTAAACCAACATGTTCCAAGTGCAATCTGAAGCAGTGACCTAATTGATGATTTGGGACATCGTAATAACAAAGTTATTCTGCATCAGATAAGCTTACATACTGTCTGTCTTCAGACTGGCGACAATGTGTGAATGCTTTAACCATTAGGCAACCCCACTGCCCCTTTTCCAGCTAAACTCTGTGTTCTTTGAACGTCAGAATATTAACATGCACTGAGTTGCCTTTTGCAGTTTCAGCTGCGCCCATGACAATTCTAAATACGCAAGTCAAACCCTGCTGGTGATATGGAACATACAGATACAGTGACTAACATCAAGACACGCTAAAAAGCCACATTTTAACAGACTGAAAAACTTCTATAATTTCTTGTACAACCATATATTTTACAGATATTTTATAGAATTTTTGGATAAACAGGATGACAAGTGGATAAAGTTTTACCCAGTATTGAATGGATGTATGCATGTTTCCCCTCCATGTCTTGAATGTGTGTAGGAATAATATATTAATGTTGGACATGAAATATTGAATTTCATGGACCACTTCCTTATAAAATCATGCTTTTACTAGCATAGCCTTCATCTATGAACATCCTGCATGACAGTGTGCTAATACAGGATATTCTTGTCATGCTGTAACTGAAAAATTATTACACTAGCATGTTCAGGGCTTACCCTTGCTTCAACAACATATCATACGATTTTCTTGGGGCACAGACTGTAATTCAATATTTTAACCCAATTTACAGACAGGTATCAGATCAGATCAGATCTAACTATATATTTAGAGACAAAGATAATATCGGAGCACCTGCTACAACTTCAGTTGACATACATCTTTGTAAGAATTAGTTTCATGACACACATTGCTTCATGACACTGACAGTACTAATCAACAGATTCCCCATTAAAAGTTATGACATGATAGTTTTATAAATCTATGATTTAGTTTTAGTTTCTATAACAAAAATAATACTTGACATATTTCTATCCACATGATCAGTTCAGTTATTTTGTGTATAATGCCCCATTCTATGATAAATCCCACAAACTCATTTGCCATATTATGTTAATATTGAGTTTAGTGACAAATGAAACATTAAAAGTACACTCACATTACTCTGTGATTTCACGACTGAAACATCCAGTAATCGACTCAACCGTCTCAACACAACCAATGACATCCCTCCATCAGAAGAAGTACCCTGGAAACACCTCTTCATTAATAAGTTGTCAAATTCAATAACATATTTTCTGGTATAACTCCCAAAAAGGGAATGATGTTTATCATTTTTGTACATAACCAGGGGTGAAGCAAGCCAATTTTTTCGTGTTAGCCAGATTGATTGCAAAGCTTAATAATTAGGTAGTAAAAGATAGCAAAAATCATGTGTAAGCCAGGCTCTTTCTTATAATGGTAGTTACGCCCCTGAAAACTTTAGTCTAAGCTCATTAGGGGGAGAAATTGTGTTCTACTTGAGTAGTAAACGAGACTGAGGTATCCATTACAGTAAAATACATATGCCATACAATAATCATCAACCATTAAAACTGTTACTGGTACAAAATATACTGGTTCAGCTTCAAAGTTGTTCGCACAAAGTATTAAGGCATGCAACTGTCACTGGATCACACAGATTTCTATATATCTAGATCAAAACAGAGTTATACAATCACTGTCACTGGATCACACAGATTTCTTTATATCTAGATTAAAATAGTGTTATACAATCGTATGATAATAGAGATAATTCCCTACTCCAAAATCCCAATCTTTAAAAACGTCTTTCATCCAATCCGTGGAAAGTTTACAGCAATCATCTGTATACTAACCTTGTTCATGGGTGATTGCATAATTAATTACATTTGATTTTATGACATAAATATTATTAGAAAGGTTAACAATACTTTGATTTTCAGTTTATCTCTATTGCAAGTAATAAAGACAGTATTCCACGATTAATCTGGGTTTGGATTCATAAAGCATTCATAGCATGACAACACACATAAGGGTATGTAAACTGTAGAGTTGCAAAAGATTGTGACGTTATGAATACTTAATGTATCAGAACCCTCAGCCAATCCTGAGTCTCATCTAAAATCTAACGAGGCTCCAGTCATAAACATACATTACCATTGCTTGGGTCAACAAGACACATTACACAGTGGTAATATGACAACACTGTACACACACTGAACATTAAGTCTCTTCTACAAATGGCATAAAACAGTAGATCATAGATGAATTAAATACACAATGTGACATGATTAAAAACAACTGTACACAGAACTGGACTTCAAGTCAGACTTGTATATGAATACCATGCACAATCACGTGATAGGTAAAAATCTAACTCCACATACACTTAATCATAGATCCTTATAAAGCATTTGAAATATATTTATAGCCCTGTTAAAAATTATATGTCAGATGGTATTTGTTTCTAAACAACATAACAAAATTATTTCAACAAACAGGCAAATTGATAGTATCTTCAGTTACCAAAGTTGTTCATATTAACAAAATAATGTATGATTTGAAAACTAACACGTTAAAAATACAAAAGTGTGAGCTTACTTTTAATCCAAAGCACTGGTAAATACAACATAAAATCTCCTCAACAGTATTTTCAATGCTCCAGCTTCAAGATTGTTTCTTCATGAACTGTCCTCCATTGGGGATTTGAATTGACAAGATACCTCTGGCTGGATGATGGCTTGGACGTGCAATAAATAATTTAAATGGATGTCATTTCAACATTTATGTCCGGAATGTCATACTGAGCTTGTTTCCTGACACGACATTCCAAGCAGTTAATCATGCTAACAAGGTCAACTTCAGAATGTTTAGACAAGGTCATTTAGTTTCATTTGACCTCTGATGCCAAGTTTACAGTGACATGTTGCCCATTGAGTTCTAAGGTCAGTATGACTTTAACACACATAATAAGCTTGATGGATAACAGGCACTTTCAAAAGATAGATGTCTGAATGAAGCATTATAAACTTAAGGCCAGTCACTAAGTCATTATGAAGGAATTTGTCTGATGTGGAATCAAGACATGATCACTAAAGATTAAATAGTACTTCTAATCAAATGAGAATTCAAAGGCAAAGCGAGGACATGAAACCTAATAAATGTGTTAAATACATGAAGATGAAATTATGATTGAACCAAACTGGTTGTGACTATGGACAACAGAAGGGAAGAGGCAACAACTGCTGTAGCTGGTGGTCCAGCCAAGGAATTGTATCCCGCCAGACTGACAGTAAAGCAGGTGCCCTTTCATGTCAAATCTATCATCATGTGTACACTACCTTCCTTCAAAACCTGTGAATACATAGGCAATGCAGGCATTAACACACTGAAGTCAAATGAACCCTCTCCATCCATGAACTCTTTGGAACACACACTACCATTGCTTGATAGTATCGCCAAGCTTGGAGCAGGCAGCCACACTATCAAGTGAGAAGTATGGCTGTTTGTGTGATCAGAGAGCCATTGGTCCAAGCATATAATTCTTCCACCTCTTTATCATTATAGTGTACGGGGGTTGACTGACTAAATAAGTCTAATTTACAATCTTGCCTAACTATGGAAGTGAGTATCACAAGACATGTCAAATTTATGTCCCTCGTACCGACCAATCAGCTTCCAAACTGTTCCACTGCTGAACACAGGGATTACACTGTATGACACAGGGTATTACACAGGGTATGAATAACGTAGTATACACAAACTGTAGGGTATTGATGATGCATCAAATCAGAACTGTATTCAACCTAATTAGCGCCCTGTGCGTGAAGTGATGGGTCCGTAGAAACATGCTTGTCTTGATGCATGACAGTTCACACTGAGCTTATAGGAGCAGAGCGTTAAGTGTGTCAACTACAGCAAATGATTCTCAAGTAACTTCAGTGGTGGCAAAGCTTCTTCAGTTTTCTCAGACATTCCTCCTTTCATTATGTTACTTACACTAGAAATCACAAGAAATAGTTTTGTCAAAGTTTCACATATTTCATTCACAACCCCCAAAGATTTCCCAGCAACACTTGGTAGACTATATCTACCAGTACTGGAAATCAGTTTAGATAGCTTTCACTCTTTGTTCACTTGCATGAACATTCAATTAATCTGAACAGGCTGATGACAGAAAAGTTTGGTATGTCTTTGAATGGTTTGGTTTGACTATTTAGGTATTGACTGGCCTTACAATGATTTTGAGTCTCTTCAAAGTGCCCTGTTAATTATCAAACGCGGAGGATCTCCAAACAGTTATTGTAACAAATAGCGATCCAGTCAGGTTGTGTTGAAGACCACTGAATCTGGTTTATCTCCCCTGAAGATGTGTAAGCTAGGATGGGGTCTTCAATAGCACGTGGCATCTGCTGGATATCCCATATTAGGGCTTGGTGATCATCAGCTGAAACAAATTAGTTTCAAACGTGGAATATTGACAGTTAAATATTCTTTGTTCACATGTATATATTCAAAATATATGTCGGTACCTACTGTAAATCCTCACAATATAACTGAAATATTGCTGACGTGACACTGAATTTTAACTCACTCACTTACTGCAAAAACATGTACAAATCTGTAACGTTACGAATTCTTTGAAGAAAGTCGTCCTTGGAGTACATATAACCATTTTAATGGCCACTCAAAATCCTGCGACAATTGTAACAATACTTTTCACTAAAATTAAAAAAACCCAAAAAAACATGTTTTTGTGTTGTGAGACCACCCTTCAGGGACTCTCAGGGCGCCCTACAGCCAAGAGCAGGTAACTCTAGCCATCAACCTCGCACCTCACTTTTCAGTGAATGGATCAGACAGAATGAGTGGAGAGGGGTGGTTGCACCCCAAGGAAGACTTCCTTCAAGGAATTCATAACTGCTACAGGTTTGTAGAATTTTTTTTCAGATGACATCCTCCTTGGGTTTGTCACGACATGGCTGAGATAATGCTGATGTAAGGTTAAATACTAACTCACTCCTTGTGGTACATCAGCATAAGACAGACTCCCAAAGACAATAAAGCCGGGAGTGGTATTTTCCCTGACACAGTGATCCATTTGAAGCAACAATCTACACCCATGCAAAGGCTGTTGAGGAGAAGCTGTCTTGCTCTTTCTTTTACTCTTGTCCTTGCGTTTGTGGGCTTGAAGTGGAGATGTCCGCCTAAGCGCTTCCTTCCCCAAGGTGGATGTTTATGCACTGGCAAGGACAGGAGGCTGGGCGTGAGAGGTGAGGGATTGCCCAAGTACTTGAAGTCCTTATATTGGCTAATCACCTCCACAGCTTCCTTGGCTACTGTCAAAGTCCTCTCCCATCCTCAAGGGGAGAGACAACAGAGCCTGTTGGGTAGCAGGTGAAATCAACCAACCGACAGCCATAGCCGACGGAGACCCAGAACTGAACTCATCATTTGGCTTGCACATGATACTATGGGCATAGCTGGCAAGATGAGAGTGCACCTCTGTGAATGGCCTTGAAAGCATGGACAATGACATGGCATCACCCACACACCCCTGATCCATCAGCTGCAGGGCAGAGAGGTAAAAGCTAAAATGCGCAATTGGGTCTTGTTCACCTGACACTGAGCTAACGCTTTGCCAGAAAGGTGACACTCGGTGGGGTCTGGGCCCAACACCTGGCCCAAAACAGTAGCGGTCTGATTATGCACCTGCCACACGGAGGAAACAAGCAAGAACCTAGCTTCCCCCGACTGCTTCCAAGCCCCAACCTCATCCATGGCTCCCTCCTCCTGCTCCTCCAGGAGGAAGCTCTCAGTATCAAGAGCCACCTCCAGTGGCGGAAGTCACGGAAGAAAGGACCAAGGACAATGATAACTGATCAAAGTGAGCTGAGGTGTCTGACTCAACCAACCTTTGGCTTGAGGTTGAATCTAGTCACTAATGAAGTGCTGTAACAGGATTTCCCGGGAAGCTGGAAGGCAACGAGGTAGCCGGCACTCAAGTACTCACAGCTTGTGTGCAGGGTATCTGACCTGAAGGACCAATGCCTGTGAGCTGGAGTGGTCATCACTGCAGCTGAGGTTTGGATTAAGCGAACTCCAAGAGACACTCGTCCAGGAGCCTAGACCCAAGGTAGGGGTGCAGACGACCCCGGCCTGCTACCCCTAGTTGGATACCGATTTCTGACATCATGCCCAAGATAAGCAACCAAATCGAAGCTTGACATTTGTCACACCCCTGAACATCATGATGCTCCTCGACTAAGCAGACCAGGCAAATGAGGTGAGTATGTTAAGGTGGTAAAGTAGAGCCCCATGAAATGCTAGGCCAAAACTGTAACAAACAGAACCATGGTAGTGGAAACTGTTTTGCACAGTACAAAAAACATATGTAACTATGTAATCAATAGCAAAAGGAATATGCAAGCGCAATAAAATTTGCCAAAAGCTTAAGCATTTTTTACAAGCTTTTAACATGGTTTTTAATACATGAACAAGGTGTGTTTACACATAACAGAGTAATATACAGCAGAAACAACGTACCTGCTATATTAACCACCCAGACTTACCGTAAATTCACTGAAAGAGAAACTGACAAGGCAAGCCTAGCTAACGATAAACATGTGACCCATGGCAGCCAATCAGATAACAGCAATGGATAATGTCCTTTGTAAACTTACAGATTCAGACAAAAGTTTTGAGTAAAATCATGCTATTCTGAATGTGTCACACAACATACCACCACCCATACATACATTACGCATCATGTGCATGTATCGTGCTAGGTTATGACTTTTGCCAAAAATGCTTTATGCACATTTTTTATCATTAAACATCGTGTCCGAGTGTCAAGTTCGAAAGCTGAGATGTCACTTGAAGTACGGCACACAATCACTCAAAAAACATGGACATAGTAAGTTATAATGTTCATTTGACAACTTTTTTGCATACTGTTGTTGATTGTATTCTTCAGCTTATTCACACTGACTAATTATCTAACCGAAAAATCGTTACTTTGATGATATCATACATGTGTACGAGAATTTTTTCCAATAAAATAGGGAAAAATAGTTTATAATTCTAATTCTGTCGGGTTTAATGTATTTATGTGGATAATGAACGGAAAACAAACACAGATTTTTAGAATAATGGTCAGTATAATCTTTATTAGATATAATTCTCACTTATGTTTTAAGACAGTAACTGCGAGATATCTTGTGGTGTGGGTTGACTGTGACCATACTTACATTTTACATCCAAGACTGTAACTGCCACATGTCTGATGCGGGGGCTTGGCTTATGCACAAAACACACCATTTTGACACTGAGTTTGGGGGTCAAGCTAAGGGGTCGTCTTATACACGGTAATATACGGTAAATGTTTTATTGAAAAATTTTGTTACAACTGTCCTAGGATCTTATTGGGACATTAAAAAGGTTATATGTACCCCAAGGACAACTTCTTGTGAAAAATAATACAGCTACAATCATTTTCTTCTAAACATGATTGACAATTTGAGCATTTTGTTAAAATACATTTGAGCAGTATTCTATACTTACTCACTGTAAATGTGTTGGACACTGATCCTGGTATTTCTAAGAGAGGTGCCAATAATGTTACTGGCCGACTAATTCTCCTACACACTGCATGAACCACCATGTAAAACAATGAGCACCCCTTGTGATTCGTGACCTACCAGCAGTACAGATGTGACAAGAGGAATGTGGCGCCCAGGCAATACCGTTGACACATGCTCGATGATTGTTGAGTCGGGCGACTGGTGTGCATGGGACACGTACATCCAAAATGATCACCTGCACATGCAAGACATAAACATCATCACTCACATGACCAACACATAACCATCACCTAGACAGTGAGGGAAGCATCTCCATAGTGTGGAGTGGGATATCAAATTGACCATACTCACACTGAATGATCCTACAACACATACAGTCTTGTTGGTGTTCATATATATAGATTTGATAAAAAGAGCTTTTGTGAGTACATGAAATATTGTGCATAAATTCCAACTCAAAACATTGATTAATTTTGTTCAATCCCAACATGGAAAATTATTCATTTTGTTCACATGAGTGACAAGCAGAAAATGAACAGGAAACACCCCATATGTAAACAAACAGATTCCTGACACACAAATAGAACACACCCATTGAGTGCACACAGTAGATAGTCACACAGTACACACACGAACAGAACAGAGTAAATACACAAACAGTACACACATATATTGTAAGCACACCAACAGTACACACTTCTATTGTAAACACACCAACCGTACATACACATATAGCAAACACACCAACAGTACACACATATATAGCACACACACCAACAGTACACACACATATTGTAAACATATCAACAATACACACATATATTGTAAACACAACAGTACATACATATATAGCAAACAAACAACAGTACACACATATATAGCAAACAAACAACAGTACACACACATATTGTAAAGACACCAACAATACACACATTCACTGTAAAGACACCAACAATGCACACATAAATTAGAAAACAAACCAACAGTGCACACATATATAGCAAACACAGAAATAGTACACACACCTATTGTAAATATAGCAACAGTACACACATATAGCAAATAAATACATAGTAAACAAAAAGAAAACAATCCAAAAGTAAACATACAGATACAGCACACACATACACTACATACTGTAACAACAGAAACACACACACACACACATACACATACCTCGAAAGCATCCATGGCCATAGTGGCGAGATAGTTGGGGTCCTGCTTGTTCCAGGCGAGCCGCAGCAGGGGCACATGTTGTGGGTCCTCGTAGATGATGGTTGAGTGCTCAAGGTGGCGGAGGTCGAACATTCGCACTGATCCATCAGCACCTGCACAGATTGGCTTGTTAATACTATTGGCAGGTAAATGCATAAACGTTTCAGGCAAAGGAACACTTCATTACCACTTGCCATTCTGCCCTTGCCATTCAGCCCTTGCCATTCAGCCAATTTACCAACACTGGCAAACATGTTCCCACCCCACCCAGCCCTACTCACCAACACTGACAAACATGTCCCCACCCTACCCAGCCCTACTCACCAACACTGACAAACATGTCCCCACCCTACTCACCAACACTGACAAACATGTCCCCACTCCACCCAGCCCTACTCACCAACACTGACAAACATGTCCCCACCCTACCCAGCCCTACTCACCAACACTGACAAACATGTCCCCACCCCACCCAGCCCTACTCACCAACACTGACAAACATGTCCACATCCCACCCAGCCCTACTCACCAACACTGACAAACATATCCCCACCCCACCCAGCCCTACTCACCAACACTGACAAACATGTCCCCACCCTACCCAGCCCTACTCACCAACACTGACAAACATGTTCTCACCCCACCCAGCCCTACTCGCCAACACTAACAAGCATGTCCACACTCCACCCAGCCCTACTCACCAACACTGGCAAACATGTCCACACCCCACCCAGCCCTACTCACCAACACTGACAAACATGTCCCCACCCCACCCCACCCAGCTCTACTCACCAACACTAAAAAGCATGTCCACACCCCACCCAGGCCTACTCACCAACACTACTAACAAACATGTCCCTAATCCATGGTGTAAAAAATGTACACACCCCATCTGGTCCTACTCACCAACACTGGGAAACATGCCACCACCACACCAGGCCAACTGGCTAACACTAACAGACATGTCTCCACCCCACCTGGCCAACTCACCAACACTGGCAAACATGTCCCTGCCTCCGCCAGCCCGACTGAAGGCGATATCGTACACCTCCTTGTCATGGGCTATCAGCTGTGTCTTCACATGCCCAGACACCATGTTGACCCTGCCAAGCACCTGGCCAGTCTGTTAACAAAACAAGATCCATATATCAACATGTGCATACATACATTAATCTCACTAACAAACGCATACTTCATATGTATATTCATTCTCTTCCTACAGAGGGGCGGTGGGGTAGCCTAGTGGTTAAACCCATAAATCGCAACACAAATTATCTCCCTTCTTTCTATCCAATCAGAGCATGTGTTACATTGACTTATGTCCACCTTACCTAATACAAGCAAATGTGGGGCTTCAAATATTCCTCCTCTGCCGGGGACTTGTGTTGATGTGACACACTAAACATTTAATGGCTACCTTATCCTTTGTCAATGAGAGCGATGGAGATACCATTGATGTGCCAATACATGACTGAGTTCTGTCCAGAAGACAAATTTGTGCATCACGTTGGGGAGGAGGTTCTAGTTTCCTAAAGCATTCAGAAATTACAGAGGCCTTACTAATGATCACTATTGAAACAGCTTTGCTGATTGCATGACTAAATCGGATTGCAACTGATCAAGAATCCTGAATACTTGCACCATGAAAGGGCCATATTAGAACAGAGCTTTGTAGAATGATTTCACAAGTAACCTTTGTGGGAAAAGAATGATGCATATTCCATAATTCTATGACAATGATAAACATAAATATTGACATAACTATCCCTAGAATGTTAAAAATTCACATTTGAATATATTCTGAAGAAAATCCAGCAGACATTCCATCTCAGTCTGTAAGTTTACACAACCAAAACTACTAACAATGGTCAGTCAGCTGGGTGTGCATGGCTGGCACAAGTGTTAATCCTATTATGAAATGTCTCTATGCTTGGCAAAAATGCCACCATTGGATCAAGCAGTAGATATTTAACATTGATGAAACCCATGAGCTTAATGCACACAACATCTGGGATTGAACCTGTATCCCATGTTACAAAGGGCTGTATCTCTGCACATTTGAATATCCTTGCTTCCATGTGATATGACAGATGTCTGCACATCGTCATGGTTGTGTATCCCAAAACCACAGTTCTAACAATAAAGCCATGACAGTCACAAAACTATGTTAAAGTATACAAGTTACAATCACCTTAGTGCTAAAATCGCTTTGCACAATCTGACATACTTTGTTAATGTAACAGTAAAATAGTAATTATCCCTGCATCCTGCCATACTGACACTGCTAATGCTGCAAGTATTGAACAGAGCAGTAGGAATCCCACCTCGAGACCCCAGATGGTGCAAGTTGTGTCGATACTTGACGTCCCCAGAAGATTGGGATCAACTTCATTCCAGTCGAAGGAAGTCAAGGGAGCACAAAAATCAGAATTCTTATTCTGAAACGAAAACAATTCAACAATGGTCACAATAAAAATCAAACCAGAAGTATGTTTAAAAATATCTAAAATGATGATTAGTTACATGCTTCTGGTGTCTCATATCTCATGGGCATTGGAAAGAGCAACACAATGACATATTTCTAAACTAAGCTCCAGACTTGAACAAACTAAATGATGATTCTTTCAAGGCGGGAATCATCACCGCATGTTACTTTACCTTCATATCACATTGTTAATACAATACTTAGGCTATGACTGAATGCACATGGAAGAGCAGTCTAAGTAAACTTATCCTCAGTACTTTTTGCTACACTCCACTGCTGAGTCTAACAAAACCTTATGGGAGGTCGCATCAGGTAACCTTTGAGACTGACCAATCAGAACACAGCTTACCAAATTGCGAAAGTGCACATTCGCACATACTTTTTGAACTTTTTATCTTGAAAAGGTTCTTACCCAAACGATTCTGAATGCTATTTAGCGTACTCTCGCTTCTGGGTGATGCACACGGCATATGTACAACCATGACAATGGTGAGTAAACAGTCGCTGAAAATGGTGTTTTTGGCCATATTCAAGAATGTCATCTTGCAGAAATATTAGCTAATGGTAACCATGTCAACAGAAACCCCAAAGTGTATATACCGCATGTCAAATAGTTGTGTTATATGTGGATTTTTGTTTGTGAAGAGATCTGTGTCAGTGACCTGAATATTTTGAAAGTCCCTCCGATCCCTAAATAGTAGCCGTAGTCTGATCGGTTAAATCTATTTAACCGTCTCGCGTTTGATTGGGTGGTCTTTGGTCGCTCAATGGTTACCTGACACAACCTTCTATTAGGTTTTGTTAGACTCAGTGGTGGAGTGTAATGAAATACACTTGGACTAAGTTTAGTTAGACTGCATGGAAGAGGAATCAAAAGCTCTTCAGCTTACTGGTCCAAGCAATACTAATTCATCCAGCAAGGATCTGTCAGATTTCCTTGTGGAATACCATCTTTGCCATTAGGAAGATGGTGCTCTGTAGCATATCATTTCAGATACATCCATTTCTAACTCTGCTACAGGTAGGCATCCCGGGGACACCAGAGAGTGGAACCAGAGCTCTAGTGTAAATGACAACTTACATTATTGAGCAGACACTCCAGCCTTGTCTCAGTGTCACCAACTCTCCATACTCGCAGATAGTCTCCACTTGTCGCCAGCAAATCCGGGAAAACACCCTTCTATTAACGAAATAAATATCAGTTACCATGGACACCAAGCAAACTTCAACATTTTGGATCATAGGCTAGAACTATAGCCTCTAACTGAAATGATGAGGCACCAAATATTCAGTAACACTGATAAAACTGAAATAGCAAATCATTTATTTCTTAAACAATTTTGTACTGTGAATCTACAAATGAGCTGTTGCCTTAAATATGGCGTACAACTCACTGTGTCAGGAATCCACATCAGTTTGGTGGTAGGATACGGGTGGTCAAATGTGCTCTTGGATGAGAAGTCTGATGTTTCTTCATCAAGAGATACAATCTGGACCTGAAGTGAAAGAGATATATTACTTGTCCCCAACTTCATCCAAGTTCCAACAATCAATTCTATGAATATGAACATAGTTTAACATTACACTCAGTACTGTGACTACATTTGTAAAATAAATTTGAGCACAAAACCTTTTCTCTTTATTCAAAGCAGTGACAGTGTCATGCCTTACATGTTACAACACTAGAAATGGTCTTCACAAAAGTGTACCCATCTAAAGAACTGAACCACATGACAACCAGCTGCTTTTACCACTCAGTTACCAAACTGTCCTGTGTTAACATAGAAAACGTTACCTTAACCATGTGTCATCTTAAGCTATGAAAACCTGAACTGATATGAGTGGGAAATGTAGAATTTCAGAACATATGCTAACATTTGACATGTTTGAGTTGAAGTAGATGTCCAATATCAGTCTCCTATGATGAATAAGATAAATCCTACTTGTGAAGCCTATACCTGACAGACACATACCTTATTGTTGTATTCTTCAACAAAACTGCCCAGGGCAAGTCTGAATCTTTTGTCTGGTCGAATACTCCAGTTCATACTGTAGACTGTCCATGGTGCCTCATACTTGTAAATCTCCTTCCGTTTGGGTGCCCCTGGTGCTGATGGAATGCTCACCAGCTTATTCATTTTCTACTTTATACCCAACCCTGAAAGGAAGGGAACACACAAGATGCATTTAGAAACGACAAACTATGTGATGTTAATCCTTGTATGGGCAGGTAGATGTCCACTAATAGGGACATAACAAGAGATCAACCGCACTGGGGCATTTTCAAGATTTCACAATATAATCCACTTCTGCTTCATATTCTTACATACTACTCAGCTAACTTTCTTGAAAATCCGTAGGTACATAATAAAACCAGTTGGCAACTTTGCAAATACATTTCAGCCATCTGAAACAACAATAATTCCCATATCAACTGAACAAACTGATGGTTCAAAGGGCCGTTCAAAGAGTTAGCCATGCAATATATAACCGATAAGAGATAGGTTTCAAAGCACTAACTAGTGATATTTCTTGGAGAGAACCAGCGCTGCAGCAGTCTCAATGTCGGTTAAAACTTAACAAGAACGTTACCAAAATCGCAAGCAAAATTAAGACTGCATGCATCAGATAAGTTACAATAGCTCCAATGTGATGTCTGTGAATTGTGTGTTACTTTTGTCGTGAAGACAGGAAACATGCAATGCAGGTACTTGTTCCTGCTGAAAAATGTGAATATTTCCAACCCGTTTGTTTACAAACATGATTTGGTCAATTACTCGATAAATCGGGTTTCTGCGGTAAAACACATGCATCAATACTAGTAACATAGAGTGTTCAATGACTGTGTGGTCAAGGATGCAAACAACAGCTATGATAAAACGAGTAATGCATTATTTACCAAGACACTGTCAATAAATTTCCCGCATCTAACAAAAACAATATGGCGAACGCATAATCGAGCCAGTTTTCGGTACAGCTACGACAACAGCATTTAAAATGCAAGGATTGTTCTATATCGTTGATTAGTTTGCTCATTATAGATGAATAGTCATCAGATAAAATAAAGCTATAATTTAGAATCTTAATGAAATCCATGCATAAATTATTTACGACACCCATAATTCGAACTTTTAGCATCGCGCGAGATGATGTCGATTTCAGCGGGAAAACAAAGTATTCTGATGCCCTAGTTTGTTTGTATTTACCTAATGCACAATGAGTGACACGGAGGAAAAATCTGCACAAGAAGTCAGCCAAGAAGATGTTTTTAAAAATGTCACATACTACCTTGTTGGAGACATAAATGAGAACGTAAGGAATGCTCACGACCAGTTCACATTTCGCAACAAAGACTGAACAAGTGTCAATCTTTACAGCACAACAAACATTCTGTTTTTGCATTAAATATCTTATTAAGTGGTCGAATGAAATAAGTAAATTTCGCGTTTACACATATTATAATGAACGCAATAATCCTTCATGTAGAGACAACTTTGGTGAAACTAAACCATCAACACAGGAGATACCTCATTGGAAAATCGATTTGGAAATTGTGAACTAATGTCAGAAACTTGAGAAAGGAATCATGTATTATTTGTCCATATGGTTTCAGTCCCAGTTTGTTTACATACTTATGTTGTTGTTGAATGGTTAGCCTTAATATGCAGTGAGTATGATAATAAAGTAATTGAGTCGACGTCACATTCCAATGTATTTCATATTGCTTGTTTTAAAACTGTAAAACTGTATTCCCAAAGTTGTGTTTTCAACATTAAATTATCTCATTATGTCTATCGTAAAACAACCAGCAGTGTGAACTTAAATTAGCATTGGATATTTGTAAACATGTTTCGAATCAAGTTTGCTATAATTGATTTCGTCACATGTGTAACCATTCTAACCAGAAGAAAGGAATGCTGATCTTGCATTTTCCACACAATTGTATTAGTCTTTTTATGCATTAATTTAAACATATTTTATTCACAATGTGAAAAGGATTGGGGACAAGTTCTTTCAGCTTATAAAAACCCTCTCCTCTCTTTATACATTCATTGTCATTACAAGGAAGGTATTGTGTACAAGCATTATGGCAACAACATCACAACAGTACCTTTCTGCCAATCAGCGATCAATATTTCTGCTGCTAATCCTTGACTTTTGCTCTATTATGGCCACTTATAGATAGAATATAAAATATTTTGCCATCTGACGTATAGGTGGTGAAACAGCTGGATGATGGAGGTGCGAAACTGGACAGCTACCTGAGTGAGATGGTTAGCCATGTTATCGCTGATGACATTGAAGCTGACGAATGCGCTGAAGCCAAAGACCTTTTTGAACTCCCCATTGTATCTGTGAGTATTTATTAAAAACAATGATTTCAGCAACTCCTAACAATGTTTTGATTTCTTGTTTCTTAGGACTGCATTATCATGTGTTTTCTATTTTATTTAACCTTGTATGGTGCTATGGGACTAATCCATTGGAATGTCCCCTCTTGATTCCTCCTTATTCCCAATATTTGATGTTTTATTGACGCCAGGTGATGACACAGTAGATACATTCACATTACTGTGTATTGCCTTCATGGTACAATCAAATACATTTGCTCACACTCATTACATGATGATTTCACAGCAAACTGCCACAGGTCAAGGTATCTGACTGAATAAGTGAGACAACTTACTGTGCAGAGTTGTCTCCCTTGGATGCTAGCATTTAAGGTCATCTGTTGTCAGTACCTGATGTATTGAGGGTGGATAACTTGTACCCTGTCTGTCTCACGTTTTGGGCATTCAGTCATAGTATGATTATGAGCAACATGTAATCAGAATGCTTTGTGACCTTCATTACTAAGGGTTTCCTTCACCTTGCGCTGACATATCTTGTTCTCTTGCTTTTTCATGTAACTCAAAATATGAAATTCTGTCAAATGTGGCTTTCAAACAAACTCATTGTAGTAGATTATAATCTCTATACACTAAGGTATTTAAAGACATGTTTTGTGAGTTATGTTGCATGTATTTACTTGGATTTCTTTCAGTGAATCTTAAAGTTAGAAATTTAAGTTTCATTTGAGTCTTTGTGCTGTTGTGTATCATACTTAACCCCTGAATCTGTTTCGACAGCATGAATATACTCTTCAGTTTCAACTCTGAATAGCTTTAAACACCTATAACCCATTCTTATTTTATGTTTTTGAGCTAGTTTTAAATAAAGTCTTGGATAATCAGCTTATTGTTCTATCCTCAGATAACATGTTTTTACGTAGACTATACAGCACTAGAACTAATCGGTGGCCCAGAGGCCCAATGCTGGTTGTTATTCTGTCAGGCCAGCAGTTTCAAATATCTGCAGGCCCCTGTGGCCTTCTGTAAATGTATTATCTGTCCGTTTTTGTTCACCTGGAATCTTCCCCACAATATTTTTCCTTGGGAATCTTAACATTCGGGAATCATCCAGAAGCCATTCTGTTGCAATAACTTTCAGTTTCATGTAATGGTTCTTCAGCATTTTGCTTTTAGGAATGTCTAAACAAATCTTTAGCAAATAAAAACTTCTCTCAGTGCCATAGGCTTCGCTAATTGAAACAGTGTGAAGCTCTGCAATGTATTCTATTTGCTGGATATTGGGTTTATTTTAATAAATGGGCCTGCAGATTTGATTCAGGGCCTGTAGAGTTTAAGGCCTTCTGGCTCTGATGGCCAACTGGCAAATTAAAGTATTGTAAACACTGAGACTATATCTTTCTTATTTAAAACTTTCCCCTCTGACAATATGGCTCAAACATGTGACTGAAGGTTTTAACTGATTCACAGCTGTTTCTTACATATGTAAATCACTTTGTTTCAGAGTGCCTGGGTTGGACTCTCAGTTAAATGCAAAAAGCAGTTACGGTATCCTTTTGTTCATCAACAAGTCATCAGTTTTAACTGGGATTTGAATTTAGTTTGAATTTTCTCGTTTGTAAGGCAACTAACGTGATCGGGTAGTCAGACTCGCTGACTTGGTTGAGAAATGTCATTGGTTCCCAATTGCGCAGATTAATGCTCATGTTGTTGAACACTGGATTGTCTAATCCAGACTTGATTGTTTACAGACAGCCACCACATAGCTGGAATTTTGCTGAGTGCGGCGTAAAACTAAACTCACTCACACACTCACTCCCATTTGAAACGTATCTTTACTCTCAACTGCATCCCGCTTTGTAATTTCTGCAATTACGTGTTTGTGAATTCTACATATACTAGATTATGTTATTGACTGTAAATCTTGTGATCACTAGCAAAAACATAGAACTTTCACATTGGGAAATGATGTGAAATTCACATTCACTTCATTTTGAAAATGAAGTTGTTTATCAAAGGGTAAAATGTGCGCTAGAAAATGAAGTTTCTCAAAGTGTGAAATGTGCACCAGATCAATCGTAAATTTTCAATGGACCCAAACACTCGATCTTTTGCACATTTTAAAGCAGTGATCGTTTCAGTAAATCTGAGAAACATTTGCATGTGTAAATCTACCTTTTAGCAACTAGTAAAATCCTACTGAGTATTTTACAAATTATGTGGGCAAGGAAAGTGGCAAGTTCCCTTAATTCTACTCCACAATGGTTTTCAACAAGATGGTAACATTTCAGCACCACATGAAAATTTTTGAAAATATGCCACTTCTGATTTACAGCAGAATATAAGGGCAAAAAAGTCCTTGTTACATATTATCAAAATATTATAAAATTGTTTGTTTTTTCTGATTTGTTATGGAATTGTGAAGCAATATGTGCCATTAACAGGCTTCTTAGATCTCTGTTAAATAGATTCTAAGAAGAAAATTCATTTGCATATCCAAAGACACACTGTCTCATAGGTCTGCGTGACACTGACACACTGAGAGGAACATTCAGTTGTATCTCAGGGTCTATATTTGTGTTTGGTAAACTCTCTTGAGTTCAGATTACTTTTGCTCAAGAGTAGTTGAAGGGAGATAATCAGGAGGTCCTGTTCTGTGTTGATATTACCTCCCCTTTAATGTCAAAAAATGGAGGCAAGTGACAGTGTATGTTAAGGAACATTGTATTCCCTTTAAATCACTGATATGTTTCTTCTTCCCTAACTGCTCCCAGAAAGGAGGTATTTGCCTTGGAGGGACTCGTTTTCTCGGGGGTGGTTGTTTGTTTGTCCCAGGTGAGTGCTTTTATTTTCTCAAGTTTAAGTGAATCACCATAATTGAGCTGAGACATCTTTAAATATGGGTTATTTTGAAAAGAAAAGCAAGTGTTATGGATGTCAACTTCCCTTGTGAATAACACAATGTTTCTGAGTATATGCTTGCTCCTTCACCCTGATGAACCAGCAAGCATATGGTGTGAAGTGTTGTGTTGTTCACAATAAAGAAGTCCATAAATCATGCTTTTTTTAATTCCACTTCTCAAAGATTTGGAATATCTTTACTTGATGTTAACATTTAGCAATCTGTTATCAGTGCTGTGCAGGCAAGTCCTTTGAAGTTGGCATCACATCTGTCTGTCATTACTGTCAGATGGGTCTGATTCTTGTTGACTGTTCATCTTAATATTTATTTGGAAAGTTTGAGGATCTTTTTCAAAAAAGATCCTCCTTGGGTACCTATAAGCATTTATATGTCCATTTCAAATTCCTATAACAGTTGTAACAATATGTTTCAATAAAATATTTACAAAACAAAGCAGTTGTTTTTGTCTTGTGAGACCACCCCTGCAGGGTCCCACCAGCCCACCAGCCCACCAGCACCCCACCCCTTCCCCGCCAGCCAAGAGCAGCTAACTCTAAATGGTAACCTCGAACCTCACTTTTTCATGGTGTCATGAACATGTCAGATGTCTGCATGTCTCTCTCAAATTTTCCTACCGACTGAATTGAGTGATAAGGAAGCAAATACTGTATGTATGCTACTTTTTCTTTGTTGCACAGGCGATAGGTAAATTGTACGTTGCTTTCTGCATTCATAAATAATGTAACTTCATGTGTCCCTCTTCTCTTCTAGCCACGTAGCTTGTAAGATGGCGGTTCTTAACGATGCTCAAATGTATTTTTCAACACCTTATGGTAGCTATCTGCTTGCTAGCTTTTCTTTTTGGTTTATTAGGTGGTACTTCCTTCGGTTTTTTATCATGCCTGATGCTTTTTCTTTCAGTTAAATTGGTGAGTCATGTGTTTTTTGACTGATAGCTGGGGTCCACCTCATTTTAACAAACTATGTGCTCCGTTTAGCTACGTTGTTCAATGTATGCATTTGTATCATGTATACGGGTAGTATAGTGTTATATTAATATTCACTGGTCTATTATGTAAATATTTTATATAAATATAACATATCGCCCATGCGTGTGTTTTCTACATGATATTTATTCTTAATGTGCACTAGAGGTATTTGGGCCTGTTTCTGTTTGTTGCAGTTTAAGAAATGCGTCACATGCAACACATTTTCACTGCCACAAGACCTACACCTGGTGTGTCTCAGATGCCTTGCAGAGAAGGCAGATGATGATCATGGGTGTCCACTTTGCCAGACGTTCTCGGAGAAGACATGCAAAAAACGTCATGCCAATGTGCTTTTTTCACGCGAATCTGCTTCAGGTGGGAGGTGATATGTGGGGACAAACCTTCGTCAAAAAGCATATGGAGGCTACTGTGCACAAAGAATCTAAAGATTCATGTGCTACTCGTTCCACTTCTGCTGTGTCTGTGGCTGTGGGCTTACTGATTCAGTTGCCACCCCTTCCCCACTACTGTCAGATTCCAATGTTACCGTTTCTGCACCATCAATAACATAAAGATTTATTTCAGCAACAGATGTCATAGATGTTATGCGGTGTCTGGGCTCCATCAGGAGCTCAGCGCTAAATCGGGTGGTGGAGATGGCGCTGGTGCATCTGTTGAGGCAGGTCCCCTACTGTCGTCAGGGCGGGCCAACCTACGGGTGCATTACCGACCCAAACTGTAGAGCTAGGCTTGGGCATCCTTCCGGATTGTTTGCTGGCATGGGAGATGTCCCTAGGTCTGTTCAGTCCCTGATTCCTTGCCATACAGCTTCAGCTCCAATAGCAGTATGTATCGCAGACTACCATGGTATCCTCCAGGCTCCTGGGACTGCCTGTCATTTCAGGTCACTCCTTGAGCTCTCGTGCCCTAGCTCTTCAGTTAGTTGGGGGTCGGCTGATCAGTGCACTTCTGCTTTGCTCAATTCTTTGTCACTCACCCTCACTCCATCGCTTCCCACCTCTGCATTTATGCATCAGTCACACTGGGCGGTTGTTCTAGCAGTTCTTTGGCTTCAGCCAGACAAGGTTGTCCGCTTCCTCCCTTTGGTGCTAACAGTCAGTCCCTCCTGGATTCCACGGCAAATTTAAGCAAATTCTGCACTCCATTTTTCAATATTCTTCAAAACATTCTGCGTTTACAACATTTAGAAAAAAACAACAAAAACATCATACAGACCTTCATGGTTAATTCTCAAACTCAAAGTTAAGTCGACAGTACACATCATGTCTTGAGTTTGATGACAAAGCACCCACACCTTTTTCTGTTTGAGAATTAAACACTCGTGGAAAGTTATTTTTCTTCTCTAAATCGTAGCTTTGATGCGGACGAACAACTTCCGGTTTCTTGCTAACAACAATTTTATACCTAAAGGAAATGTGAAATAATTTCAATTTACAAAATGATTGAAATTGAGGATGTAATTGCAGTGTCAAATTCAACTAATATGAGTAGAAAGATGCCTAAAACTTGCTTTATTTATTAAGTATCTTCAATCATTATTTTGAAAATGTTATCACAATAAATATGTCAGTCCTTTTTATGTGTAACCAATCCTACTTTTGGCATTAACTCTACTTTTCGTTTCGGCTGAGTCAGTTTTCACAAAGTTTTTAAAATAAGTAAATTCCGCGGCACAAAAGTGGCAAATTTTGCTCGAATTCTGCATGAGTTTTCCGTGGACCTGTCGTTTTTCTGCATGGCAAGGTAAATTCCGTGATTTTTTCTGCAACAGCGGAATCCAGGAGGGACTGAACCTTCCTTGCCGTATACAGTATGTTCGAAGAACTGTTTCGAAATGCTCATCAGCAGTTACGAGTGGTTATTCACTCAGCGTACTTATCAGCGCTGCAGTGGCAACGAACTGAGGTCGACCAGGATGATGATGTTGAGTCTTCATCCCAAGTTCCAGCACGAAAACTAGCGGGGGTACATTTTCATCTAGGAAGGGACTCTGTTTGGAGTTGCTATTGCCAAATGATGAGTGCTGTCATGGGGCTGAGGCGTTTGTGGCAACCAGTCGCTCGTCGCTTGTCACTCTCCTGCTACTCAACAGGCTATCCTTGCCTTACTGTTTATACTGGGGTCCACACTGTTCAGGTGCCATTGCGGTTGTTTGGGAGGCAGCGGAGGGTGTTTAAAGTTTTAAGGATTTTAAGCCTTTGCTGGAACAGTCGTCCATATCTCGTCCTAGACCTTCGGTTCTTGCCTCGGCCTATCCTCCCATTTCTGGGAAGGGGGCTTATGCATAAGAGGTGTCACTACTCCAGTCTCGCGGAGGTAAAGACAAGGGTAGGGGCAAAGCTCCTTCGCAACAGCCTTTGCCCTGGAAGGGAAAGTCGGCCCCAACTTCCTATGCTTAGTTTTCGGAGTCAAGCCAGATCAGGACATAGTGGTGTTTCTCACTTCTGGTGTATATTGTCTTCATCCCGATGTCCCTGTAGATGGCCATCATTCCCACTTGTTTCAGGATTGGGTAATGGTCATGCCAAATCCCTGGGTCCTGTCCACACATGGACCACATGCCACAGTGGACAAATGGTAGTCCTACCTTCTCTGGAATTCATCACAGTCTGTTGCCATCTTCCCATCAGAAAGCACAAGTTCTCTGTGCCGAGGTCCAGTCATTACTGGACAAGGCTGCCATCAAGGTGGTCCCAGAGGGGCATGAAGAGGCGGGTTTTTACCTGACTTATTTCCTGGTCACCAAAAAGGGACCCATTCCAAATCTCAAGGGTGTGAACAGGTTAATAGAGGTTCCGTCTTTCAAGATGGGGACATTGCGTTCAGTAGTAGTATGATACTGGGGATTCCGTTACAGGTACGTTAGAGGCTTATTTGGGCTTAATTTTGGTCCCATCCTCCAGTTAAAAGAGTGAGGGTCTGTCTTGAGCCAACCTTGGATGTGCCATCTACTGAGACCAGATAAAAACAAACCCCCAAATTTTCCCGAGGATTTGAATGCTAAAACTGTGGATCTGTGTTCCGGCACATTCCCTTTACACCAGCTGTCTTGCTGTCATGGTGGGTGTTCATTTAAGCTATATATAGTTCATATGTTCTTTTTCATGTTTTACAACTGATTCTAAATTATCAGTGTTTATCAATGCATTTATCGTGATCAGTGGTCTAGGTTACCTAAGATCATCATGTTAGTATGTTGTTTACCTTTTTCGAGCTGAAAACCCACCAAATGTGTCCGAGGTGAGCCATCTCATAATACTCACCATAGACTGGTTGCCTGAATCTGACCGGTAACCAGTTTTAAAACGGGTTTCAGACATCCTTTGTACTACTGTAGCTAATATAGACAGAGTCAAGCTCAAGAGGCATGAGTTGTTGTCATAAAACTGGTTGCAGACTTTCTTTGCGCTACTATGGACGGAGCTGAGCTTAGGAACATGATGCAATCTCAGGATGGACCTTTCAAACCAAACACTTGGCTATCGGGTCCACTGTGGCTCTGCTGAGCGACTGCTGGGATACGATTAAGGTGCAGAACTTACCAATTCTGTACGTGGGTTGTGGCTACAGGGAGCATTAATTCCATTGTAATCGACGTGAAATATCCTGAAGGATATTCTGCCAGCTTATTTCTAACCTATTATGAATTGGTATCTCTTTTGTGGGTCATCTTCAAGAAAAGTTCAATAATAAGTGTAGAAGCTTGTATCACTTTGCTCCACGTTTCTGGGTACAAGGTGTTTTGCTCGCTGGGCAGATTGAATCCCTTGGTGTCTCACAGATTGCTGAGTGTGATGTTGGGATGGTGGTTCATCATGTACTATGTCCATTATGAATAGTTTCCAATTGGTTTTCGGATAATTTCTCGGACATGCCCTACAGATCCATCCAACCATGAGATGGATGTTGTTGGGTAAGAAACTTTTAGCTTGTGAGATTGTTTTCCAGGATCATGTTGGCACCATGCCGACTGGTGTGAAAATTGACGTTCGCCCACACATAAAAGGAGCAAATGTGGTATTGTTATGTGGTTCACCTGAGTTTTATCCCTTTCACGATTTTGATGGTTCGCTGGGGTAGACTTGGATGAAAAGTGTGGAATTCACCGGCAGATGTGGACCAGGCTGTCCAATTCCAACACCACCTGCAATCCTACATTTTGCGTTCTGGGTTTACATGAGTATGTGTGGGCTTTTTTACACTACAGTATGTTGATGAGGAAGCTGTGTCTCTGAGTCTCAAGCACTCATTGGTTGTCGCCGGTGGAGACGAGCTTGTATGTCGAGCGACGACCGTCCTCTTGTCGTCATTCAGGTCGAACAGCTTGCTGCCAAACACTGCAGCTATCATTCATTTGTCCTCATTGGTCGCTCCTCTGATGTTGAAGATGTCACCTAGGGCACTGACATTGCGAGATTCCCTACCACTGGCAGTGGGCACTTCAGCCTGTTTGTAAATGTTGGCTTTGAGCTGCAGGGTGTACAGTTTGCCGTTGATCCAGGGTTCGTCGAGGCCGTGTGTGTCCCAAAGTTTGGAAATCGCTAAGTTGGCGCATTGTCTCAGTCACATGGCTGTGCCCGGACATAAAGTTTGAGTCTGAACGTTCGCCCACACATAAACGGAGCAATTGTATTTTATATCTAAAACTGATAGTTTCAATTTCGTGATGTTGCTTCGCATTAATTTCTTGTACAGCAAGGACGAAAACAATTCTGTCATTGCACTTTTCTGTTTTCATCGGCACAGCTCTCAGAAGCGTGGGAGGGTGTTCGCTTTGAAAGTTGTCTATCGTGCTTGGCCGATCGAGGTGAATGCACAGTTTGGGGTAGGGGACTAGGCTCAGCAATTTCGAGCCTGTGACGATACCAATACAGCAAATTGGAGCCCGTTATTACCGGCATAGCATTTTCCATGGAGATGTTCCTTCAATTTTGGAAATAGGTGAAAGTCTCTGGGGTCAGATCAGGTGAATATGGAGGATGAGGAAGTTCTTCGAAGTCACATTGATGTACTGTAGAATTTGCCAACTGAGAGGTGTCAGACGAAGTATTGTCATTTAAAATCAGAGCTCCAGCCCTCAACATCTCTCATGTTATACTTGTATGTATACCCCAGTATGCTTCAAGGACCCGTTGCTTTGGAACCAGTTGTCTGAAACTGTCCAACAACACTTCTAAGTTTAGTTGGTGTCACCAGTCTAGAAGTTATGTAGGCCTAGAACTATTTTACCAGCCCTTGTAAGTACCCCAAGGAGTATCGCTTTTGAAATAGAATTGAACAAACCTGCAGAGGTTTCTGATTCTTTGAAAAGAGTCCTCCTTGGGAAAGGATTGCCCACCTCCCCTTATTCTGTCTGCGTTGACTCATCATGAAAAGTGAGATACGAAGTTCACGCTTAGAGTTACCTGCTCTTGGGTGGCAGCCCAGTGGGGCTCTGTAAGGGTGGTCTCACAAGCCCAAAACAAATTTTTTGTTATGTAATTATTTTATTGAAAAATATTACAACTGTCTTAGGAATTCAAAATGGACATTTAAATGCTTATAAGTACCCCAAGGAGGATTCTTTTCAAAGAATCAGAAATATTTCCTGAAAGGAAGTAGATTTTTCACTTGGGTCTTGCTAGTTATAAAAGCTTGTGTCACTGGATGTTTTAGGTAGATGAAGAAGACCGGAAGTCTTTGTGGAGCATGGTGACGTATCATGGAGGCAGATGCCAGATGCGGCTGGATAAACATGTGACCCATCTTGTCACATTCACCACAGAGGGGGTGAGATCCATGTGAAAAGTTTAATCTCAACCCGAAGACACAGATACATTCCTCATATAATGTCAGAAACTGTAGCTGGTGAAATTGTCTTTAGACTTAGTGGATAGCATTAGTTATATCCTCTATGTTTAAAATGATTTTTGACTTGAAATTCTATAGTACAGCCGCTTCTTTTTGCCGCATGAAAGAACTCCAGTTAACCTATGGATGTGCACAGATTGTAAGTTCACATTTTGTAAACTGCAAGTGACAACAAGAAATGAATTATGTATCAGTGCACATTTCATTCGTGTTTCAGAAAAAGTACACTGAGGCTATGAAGAGATCAGAGAAGATAAAGATTGTGTGTCCCGACTGGATTATGGACAGTATTAAGGAGAACAAAAAAGTAGATGAAAGCATTTACCACCCGAGACTAATAGAATATCCCAAACCAGAGTCCCCACCCAAACCAAAGACACCTGAAACAGAAATCCTAACTCCAACCAGGAACCTGGCCATCAGTCCTGGGCCAGGTCAACAACTTGCACAGCAAATTGCTGCGGGGCTTCGGCGGAAATCTTCCTCCGAGGAAATGCCCCGAAATGGAAGTCGTCCTGGAACACCAAGTAGTTCGAGTGCGAAGGAAGCGTTAGCTCGGATGGTGAACAGTAGATTGCAGCAGTCTAGGGTGGGAGACAGCCCTGAGGCCCGCCCAGCACCCCCTAGTCCCCTGTTTCCTCACCAACACCCATCTCTACCCCCAGGGCAGCATCCCCTCAACCCCCAGATGGCTCCGGGTCAGACCCCTCCACTTATCAACCCTCAGATGATGACATTCAACCCTCTTCATGGCTATGAGCCCAACATCTCCAACAGAACACTGAGGAACATCACCAACAATGCTGAACAGGCACAACATGGGCTCAGGCCAGGCATGAACAAGGTGAGATCGCTACACTCAGTTTCATGACTTTCAAGACAAACGTTATCTCTATTTTTTTCACTGAAAATTTATGTGACAGAAATTAAAGTGTCAATTAAAGTGTAAAAGTGTCAATAGCATATTGTGGCAGTTTCCATTGTTTAGTACCAGCATGTTTTGGGGGGTGGTTTTGAGCGTATTACCGTGATGGGGTAGCCTAGTGTTTAAAGTGTCCACTTGTGACACTTAATACCAGGGTTGTAGTCCCCACATGGGTGTAACTTGTGAAAATAATTTACCAATGTAACAATATTTTGGTTATTGATAACATAATACATATCTTATATAAGTAAGTAAAACCCATAAGTCAACATAATCACCATACAAAGTGAGACCTTGTATATTTTTCCTTATCCTGACACCTGCCTATTATGCTTATCTCCTCCCTCTGTGCGAATATATTGGAACACTTCCAATCCCTTCAAGTTCCCTTCTAATTGAAGCAGACGTACAATACACTCACCCACTAGAAGCCCCCATTCCTGCCTGTACGGTCACATGACCAGTCATGTTTTATGTGTTTTGGACACATTGGACAAATTAGACTTGGTCTTAGTTGATGAAATCGTGCTCTCAGTGTATACTACGGCTGTTCATCCGCATTTTGTGTGTCCTTCAAGCAAACCTATTTGTTCTTCCTCTGTTCACTGTGAACTTTGCAAGAATTTATCTGATTCAGAATTTGCATTATAATTATATATTTTTCAAAGACGTGCTAAGGACAAAAGACGTAGGTTGTCGCTAGTCATGTCTAAATCCATTGATTCTACATCTAGTAACCATATTTTGATAACAGCTGACATTCATAATCTTAGTGATTAACCAGATGTACCCAGATGAGACTTTGTCGAGATCACAGAGGAGGATGTCAGATTCGGGATCATCTCAACCTAAGGAGTTGAAGTCATCATCATTTAAGACTAAGTCTTCAACTGCTAGATCTGCACTGAAAGTACTATAACCAGGACATTTAGAGTTGAAAATTTTATAAAACATTGATAAATATATGAGGGAAAATTGAAGTCAAGTTAGGCAGGGTCAATGTACTGGGAAAGTGCATTGACCAAGTAATCAAATTTTATGGATTCACTTTTCCCAGGGGAAATGGCAATTTCTCTGAAGTAACATAAACTAGGACTTTATAATTCTACATGATTAGGCGGATGGACATTCGGATACTAATGGTCAGTTTGTCAATAAAAGGGACACGCAGATGATTGGAAATAATTTGTTTAAGAATTTTCTGGTGCCTACCAGTCGGAAATATTATTTGATATTCTGTCAGATATGTCAGTGTTTGGTTGATGGATGGCTAAAAGTTGATTAACGAAGATATTTTATACTGGAAGAATTTGATGGTACTGATAAAGTCTCGGAAAGGGACTAATGAAAGTAACTAATTATTAAGATTGGGTATGAGTCATTTTTGTATGACGTAGGACATTATTTCGGGGGAGGAGCCTAAATTGTCATGACTTCTATTTTGTTAGTTGTCCGGTGAGTGGTGCGCGATTCTGGGCCCCACCGTTGACTTGAGAGGTTCTCTCCGTATATTGAGAGAATGGCTCAGATGAACTTAGAGTATCAGAAGTTGTGCAAGAGACCAACAAGTTCTTCCAGGACATTGTAACTAATGTCGTGTTTAGACCAGAGTCTAGGAAATATTTGAGGACCTTTGTTTGTGAAAAACTATACACAAAAAATAAAAGGACTTGAACGCCAAACGGGACTTATCCTTGAGTATACCATCTGACTACATCATCCCCAGACAAAGAGTGGAGGAAATACAGATTGCCTAGGGAGAAGGGTATAACACCCCGACACCCTCAGGTAACAGTACACTTCACAGATTCTATGAAGTCCTCCAGCAATGACGAAAATCACATCTACCACAGTCCTGCACTACTACTTCCTGATCGTCAGCCCTCATTATCAGTGATCAGTATCTACTAGACCTTCATCAACAGTATCTACAACTACGTGCATCCTTCAGAGAGTCTACTATCTACACACACATCTACAACATCTAGACGCAACACGTCAGATGTTTGTGTGATTCAACTGCCGCTGCTTGCACCACAGTCACTGGACACCAGCCTCTTCATACAGCAGTTCACCGCTCATGCGATGAACATGATGGATCGCGGTTTTGAAGAGGAACGGAAACGCCAGTCACCTGCTATGTGACAATTCATTGGCTGCTAGATAGGCGCTGTCTATCTTCATCATGGGAGGAAGCCCACTTCTCAGACCGAGAAGTCACCTTGTGGACCACAAACGGACTGGACTTGTCTCTCCATCGATTGACTCCCAACAAATCTGACACCCATAAGATGAGTAACGGGGACATTGACACTTTGACCTTTCTGCCGATTGTGCTGATATCTACCATCTCATAAACTTTGTCCACAGCCTTTCAGATGGCGACTAAGTACCAGCAACAACACATTCCAGCCTTCAGTGCTCGTCAGTTCCCACTGCATGACATTGAGTTCTTTATGAAAGCACCTAAACCAGACGAGGCATACAAGCTCATAAGTGAGACTCGTAACAAATCCTATAAAGTGGAGGATAAGCGACTGGCTCAACTGGATACAACTCCTCAGCATTCCTTCCTCAGACTTGCCCATTCCAGGGCTATCATCGAGGCTCTCATCTCCAAGTTCAGCAACCCGGAGACTGAAGAAGAAAGGGTAATCCTCTCTGCGCTCACCACTCAGAAGAAGGATCAACAATTCATTTCGGAGCATGTTCATTTACCCTCTGCGGGATTGAATCTACTATGTCAGCAAGGATAATTATCACTATCATCAATGGGAGACAAATTTACTAAACTCTTGTATTGAGCTCCCTAGTGAGCATCTACTGTATTCAACAGCAGAATTGAGGATGTCACAGAATCTGACTCTAGGGAAGTAATGATGATAAAGTCGATCAACACTTCACCTACTGTCTTCAAGCAGATATTTCAGCATTACTCAAACAAATCAAAGTTCTCCATGGTTCAGAGACAGGAAGTTAAACTCTCCTGGCAAGAGCTCTTTTCTTCGCTCAGCCTGCCAGGAAAGCACTGAAGATCAGGTTCGGAACGACTGGAGTATTCCACCCCCAGCCTTTCCCGTACAACGTTCACGAGTGGGTGGACATCTACAATGCTGCTGGAAGAATCGGGGACTTCTCAACGACAATTACGTCATGAGCATCCCACGAATGGCTACAAAATCCAACTGCAGGCAACGATTCCTGATTCAGCACCTCAACACCTCAGATCAGATGCTCTGTCGGACGATTTGAGACCATATCTTTTATGGTGGACTCACCAATCGAATGTTTGCACAGGGACTTGTTTGCTAGGGCCAATCTACAACAACCGTCTCTACGTAGATGCGTCGCTACAAGATTGGGATACTCACCTGGACAACAAGATTGCAGCAGGAAGCTGGATGAACAACAAACACATTCAGCATATCAACCACCTGGAGATGAAGGCTGTAATCAACGCAGAATGTTATTGGTCGACATCATTAAGGAGCAATCTGCTGCTGGTTCATACAGACAAATCCAAAGTAGTGTTCTATATAAACAAGCCAGGATTAACATGATCTCACACACTGCTACAGCTGACATTTCAACTCTTCGACACCATCAATGACTTGAACCTTCATATAAGGGCATGTCACATCCCAGGTGTGCACAATGTCATGACTGACGTACTGTCACATCCTCTTCAAATCATCTCCAGCGGAATGGATGCTACATCGAGAGGTGTTTCAACTCATCAGTCAGACATTCGGATCTCTGCAGGTAGACCTATTTGCCACAAGGTTTAACAAGCAGATACCAACGTTCGTATCTCCAGTGCCGGATCCATTAGCATGGACAACAGATGCTCTGAGCATCTCATGAGAAGGTCTGAATGCTTACGCATCTCCCCTCCCCCCCAGTACTACTACCAAAAGTCATCAGGAAGATAAAACAGACGATGCTGATACAACTGATTTTGGTTGTGCCTTATTGCCCAGCGAGAGATTGGTTTCCAGTACTCAACTAGGACAACAAACACTACCAGAATGGAAGAACCTACTCATCCATCTGCTCATGTGTGGATTGTATCAAAGCCTGCTTAAACCATTGAAAATATTCTACTAGAGTGGCGAAGACAGTCACCCTAGCTCTACTTAGATCTACCCACCCGCACCTTATGTGACCATGAATGGCTGTGGTTTGAAACATGCGCCAGAAAGAAAGGCTTCACTGCAATGAAGGTCACACATCCTCAAGTAGCGGACTGGTTATGTCATCTACGACATACTACTCTCTCAACATACTTGGCTGCACTTGGCTCTATTATCACCATGTAAACAGGGACCAAGCTGACTAAAGTAGCTGAACTGCTCACCTTACTACGCTCGTTCAAACTGGAAGACCAACAACGCAGGTTTAAGGCTTCAGCTTGGGATTTGAATGTCACTAGACCAGACATCACTTGAATTATTGACACAGAAAATGCTGTTTCTACTCGTGTTCCACTATCGCATAGAGAGAGGAGATAAGCATAATAAGCGTGAGACAGGATAAGGATAAAATATCAATCTTATGCAGAAAATCATATTTATGTTAAGCCGCAAGACTGACATCACTCCAACCAAAACGTTTCAGATTCACCAGATGTTCAACATGCCCCGCCATGTCCGTCCTCCTCCTCCATACCCCATCCCTCCCCACACTCTGCAAGTGCTGCCACAATTCTGGGGACATGACCCTGCAGACAACAGTGAGTTACACCTACATGAAACTTTGTGTTAGATAAAGAATGGCCAGAGGTGCAGATTTGTGGCCCTTGGCATTACCTCTGCATTGCTACGACCATGTTTTTTATTTGTGGATTGCAGATAATATGGGAAATGTTTAAAACCTGCATCTCTTTTGCCTTCCCTCCATTATAACGCTGATGTATGATACAGAATTATTTAAACTTTCTGAGTATTAACAATGGGTTATTGACACCTTCGTGTAAGACTTTTTAGCAGATTTACCATTACAAATGTACACAGTTGATCCCAAGTGCATGTGATGTCATGAAAGTAAATTTGATCATTTTTTTTAATTAGATACCTTGGTTCAAATATGTGAGGTTTTTTTCGTGTACATGTTTAAACTTATGATATTGCAGTTCCCCCGGACATGTGCCTGCTGGGGTGTGTGTTCTATGTCACTGACTACCAAGCTATCCTAGGACAGGAAGAAATCAACACATGGAAGCAGGTAGGATCATGACGAATATCAGAGGGCCAGTGTAAAGTCAAGGCAAATTTGGTGTTGGGATACAAAATCTAGGGATAAGGGATGAAATACATGCTTGACAACATCAATAGAAAATTTCATGTGCTGTAAAACTTCTGAATAGATTTAAATATGTAATCCTGTTTTTCTCACAGATTCGTGCAGACATTTACTTACTGTTAGATAGTATAAGGCTGCTCACTGTATGGTTAGAGGCGATCCTGTGATCTCTTGATGTGATGCACAACTCACTGTACACATCCATCATCTTCATTCTTGTTCTGGTGCCTGTATACTGTCAAATGTCTGGAGATTCATTAGGATGCATGTATTTGTCAGGTGATCGAGCAGTATGGCGGCCAGGTGGACTCATCCTACTCCAGTCGTATCACCCATCTTCTCTGTGCCACACAGTTCAGCGATGTCTTTCAGCTGGTAACAACTTTGATCATCTCTCATTGATCAATTTGACATCAGCAACAACAGAAACGGTTCATCTCCATAAATGTTGATGAGTCATGAATAGCATACTAGCTTTACTTTTCCTCTGCTCAGTTTACTACTTCCAAGTTACTGTAAATTTTAACGGCTGATCTTGTGGATATTATTCTGGCATTTTATTTGTGTACATATGTCCTGAAGGAAGAGCTACATGCAGTATGACAGAATGAAGTATTACAAATAATGTTGGATTATCTCCTATGGTGACAGGCTCTGAAGGACCAGAAACGTGTGGTGACGGCGTTCTGGCTGAACGACTGTCTCCTGCAGAAGAAGCTCCTCCCGCCATGGCAGGGCCTTCATCTCCCCCAGGTGTACCGCGACCAGAAGCCATGCAGCAACCAGGTACCATTTGTTAACTTGATGTAGGAATTGATGGGACACCATCAAACTTTGAAAAGGCAACTTGATAGATTGAATAGTCATTCTTTGTGACTTGGTCAATGTATAGAACTCAGATGGGATGGATTCTTAGTTGTGATATGAATCACTGGATTATCTGATCAGGTCTTAGTATTGACAGCCTGGGGCCAGTTTCACAAAACTCTCGCAAGCCTAAGATCTCGTAACTTTTCTCGTAGCTCTTGTACCTGGCATACTGTAACATAGGAGGTGCAAATGCTACGAGAAAAGTTACGAGATCTTAGGCTTACGAGAGTTTTGTGAAACGGGCCCCTGCTGTGATTTGATGGAATATGGTGTTAAGTTGTGATGCTTTATACAATGCAGATGTATTGTCATGTAAAGACACATCCTTCCATCCAAGAGAATGTTAAAAAGAATATCGGTATTTGACTTTACTGAATGATTCAGCTTCTGCCTCATGTTCCATGATGCGAGTGTCAGTGATTTTCCTCCCCTTTCTAGATTATCTGCATGACAAACTACGATGGTGAGGAACGGCAGAGGATAAAGCAAATGATCAACGCAATTGGTGCCAAGTATACAGGCTACATGACACACTCTAACTCTGTCCTCATATGTAAAAAGTAAGTTGTGTGTGTAAATCTGTAGGTATCAGTATGTCAAGAACATCAACTACGTAGTATATAGTAACGGGTGAAAAATACATGGAAAATCTCCTTATTTCGATCACAACTGTGACCTATGCCACATCTCCTGGACATTCCAATGACACCTCTTTGTTTGAATCCCATACCCAAACCTTTACTTTTGGATTATTGCAAATGCTATACAATGTACATCATTGCAAATACAAATAGTCCCATTTTAAAGAAAGCAAGGTCTGTAGGAAACACTGTGAGGAGCATGTCGGTTGAAATCCTGACAGTGTTATACAATGCAACAATAATGTTAGTGCAAGAAAGACACATATCTGGTTACAGACCTGAAGGTTTGAAGTATGACAAGGCCAAAGACTGGAGAATACCTGTTGTGAATGTGCATTGGTTGACGGACCTTGTGATCGGGAATCTCGATGCTCTGCGTCTGCCAGTACACGTCAAGTACCTCCAGCTGGGTCAGCCCAACGAGTTCAGCATGGACATTGTCAAAGTTCAGGGCTTCATGGGTGAGCTGTAGCAGTTACTTCTCTGTTGTGGTTCTATTGATTAATGGATCAACTATGAGGGCAGTCATTATGCAAGAAGTGACCATTTTGGGGGTCTGAAGTCTATAATTGGCTATCTAGTTTGATGAGGTGCTTGCCACTTTAGCTCTTTTAAAATGATGTATCTATTGCATTTCTAAACATGTGTATCAGTAATGCAAAGCTGCATCCCTTGAATGTATCAGAACCTGTGATTGTTGGTTCAAATCCTGATATGATCTGATGGAGTTTCGATTTTCATCAGCAATATACCTGAGTCTAAATATTTAAAGTTCTCTTTGCTCTAATATATACTGGACAAAATAAGTTAGGGATATTGGTATTTTATGGACACTTTATCGGTGTGTCATTGAATAAATACATCATTGTTCATACTTTCAAAATTTACAAATATCACTAACTATTTTGTCCAGTATAGAAACATTAACTTACAACTATCTTAGCACTAAGACTAAGAGAACTTAAAAATCTACGCCCCATACAGGTGGGATTTATCTGTGCCAGTGTAAGATAGCATCAGAAGAGACTTTCCTGCTATAAGCGGACACTCATATAACTGGAATACTGTTCAAACTGTTCACTTCATTTCTCCATTTTTCTGAGGGATTTCACAGGGATTTAATTCAGATTTTTTTCTTAATCTGTAATATTTTTTTCTGATTAAAAAAATGAAGACTGTGGAAATTACTGTGGAAGCTGTCCAAACCGGCCCTCAACTGAAGAAATTATCCAGTTCAGATTATGTGTCTGATGATAGAACTGATGGCAAATGTACAAGCCACGGATGGGACGGAGATTATGTGCCAGCATTGCCAACTTGCTGGATTGGACAGATGCTGGTTTTGACAGCTTCCACTGTACGAATGTTGATTTGTTTGAATTTACATAACTATTTTCGATATATGTTTCGTATTAATCATTATTCATGAGGCTTGGTTCACAGAAAATATTCTGTTATTGGTATGATGTATCTGCAGGTGGCTGGAAGACTCCCCTGAAAGTCAGTAAAGAAGCTTGGAAGGTGAGCGAGATGTTTGCTGTCATGGTTCTCATATCCCAGTTGCATAGATCAATTGTCATGCTGTCAGTCAATGAGTTGTTTGACCCAGACTTGATTATTTACAGACCACCATCACATAGTTGAGTGTGGCAATAAAGAAGAAAGATATATCAAGTGAGAATCTAATGGAACTGGGTTCAAATCCAAGCTTTGTCCAGTATCTAGCTTTGTCAGAACCATGGAAATCACGTGTTCATGGTAGTTTCAGCAAAGTTGTAAAGGTGATGAGACCAGTGAGGCAAATACATATGTCATCTTGACCTGCCAGATACTGATATTGTCCTCTCTAACATCCAGCTTAAATTCTGCTTAAACGTAAGGAACAGTATGCTTCCTTTATGAGTGTGTTCAGATTTGAAGTATTTCTTTTTCATTTTGGCATATAGAAATTTATTCCTGCTGCCAAGTTAAGACCTCAGCCGGCCCCTGGACAGGAGAACCCAGGAGTCAAACATAAACTGTCGGAGTCCGAGAAGGAAGAACCTCTATCTAAGAAGCCAAGGTAAGGGAACAGAGAATTTATTCATTCACCATCAGTCAGTAATATTCAAGCCGCTTACAAACTTTTCTGTGGAGATAGTGATGTCTTTGACAACATTTCTGAAATTGCATTAAGATTTAATTCTGTAAGATAGACAGGTATTTTTCATTGCATTGTTGGTGACCATCTGTTTCAGGCTAGAGAGTAATGGCAGCACCACACAGCCTAGGGTCATGTTCACGGGCTATCCTAAAGGCATAGTAAAGAGACTACAGCAGGTAAACAAATGACACAATTAGTGCTACAGACCTCAAGACGTGCAGCAAGCAAGAACTCATTGATCAAAATACCTGCGTTTCTGTGAACGTACGAAACATGATGAGAAGTAGTACCTTGATTGAACTGCAATCCACTGGCTTCATAGTATATGTGATATCTTTGTCGTTCTTGTTGAATTGAGCTGATAATGATTTGTAATTTGTGATTGTTTGATTGTCTTGTATCAAGCACTGATTTGTTTGGTACAATCATGGGCTGGTGATGATTGAAGCATTGAGCAACATTTGCTCCTTAATGTGACTGCACCTTGAGTCTTGAGTGAGTGAGTGAGTTTAGGTTTACACCACTTATAGCAATATTCCAACAATATCACGTCAGTGGACACCAGAAAATGGGCTGCACACGTTGTACCCATGGGGGGAATCGAACCTGGGTCTTCAGCGTGACGAGCAAACACTTCAACCACTAAGCTACTCCACAGCACCTTTATTTCTTGAGTTGGATATCCATGTTAAGCTGTGGCTATCTTAGTTGCAAAGGTAGTTGATACAGGTACATTGATATGACATTTGAATGCCGGTGTGGTTTTAGATTGTGAACGACTTGGGTGGAGTGTTGGTGGACAACCCTCGGGACTGTAGCCACCTGGTGTCGCAGATCTTCTCACGGACCATGAAGTTCTTCGTGGCCATCAATGTCTGCAAGTTCATCCTCACCAAGGAATGGCTAGAGGAAAGCCTCATCCAGAGCAAGTTTCTGGGTGAGCGGCATCCCATGGGCGGCCCAGGCCTCCTGCACACTGTGATAGCCAACAGCCCAGTGGGGCCTTGGCTCTGCCACATGGTTCATCCTTAATGTGTATTACACCCAACTTGCTTTCACACAGATATGCATCTATGTAAAACTATGTTACATGTCTCACTCTCCATTTGTAAACTTTAGAAATATTTAATTGAATTAACTGTGTTTATACTCATTCTTGGTGTGATCAGTTTAAGGTATCAGGGTCTGTGAATGGACTTGGCGCAGTATGATAAAGGATTTCTGTTTTGTCTTAGATGAGTCGAAGTATCATCTCAATGACTTGAAGGGAGAGACCGAAATTGGCTGTAAACTGTCTGAGTCATTACAGAGGGCCAAGACAAAACCACTCTTTCAGGTGAGAGGTCATCTTGAAATGTCATTGTGCAAGCTAGTTCACGCTCTGTATCCTTCATCAATTCTCTTCTCATGTAGATAATTCAAGGATAAGTTGAGCACCGACCTGACATTTTACCTGTATTAGTATGTATGAGTGCCACCCACTGGCGCTTTCTATTGTGACTGAAGGAGCCCTAGTCCACGATCAAATGTAGTTGCTACACCAACCACGTGAGTTTTATGAGCAAGGCATGTGCAGCTACTCTCAAAATAGCGTTTATCATCATGCAACTACACATGCACTTGCCCACATCTGCTTTACCTTTCACAAACCAAATGGGTTTTCTCATTGCTGTTCACCGCCCACTTTTCGTAAATGTGTTCTCAGCACTGGTTCAACTTATCCCTGTTTGCCAGCAAATATTATTCAAAGCATACTATGGAATAGAAGTAGCCAGACTGAAATAGTTCCCTATGGCTAAGATAACTTTCTGATTGGCTAAAGTTGACTTATCTGTATCTGATCTGTTACAAGATGACAAGGTCAGTCATACTGACGTGAGATAGCAGTAAGATGGCTGCTGTTTGTTTTCACCAAACTGTGAAGCTGTTTTGTGCTTCAGTATTTCGGAATCTTCAGTTACTACTTGCTCACTCCACAGGGTCTAACATTTCACATCACGCCTGGAGTGGCACCCCCTGTGTGTGATGTCCGAAACATTGTTGAGAGTGCTGGTGGTACAACGGTCAAACGACGTCCATCTGCTAAGACCATAGCAGCTCAAATGGACGACAAGGTAAGACTGTATTCTGTCAGGGCTATAACAGCCAGAAAAAATTATGTTAGTCCTTCAACACAAAGATATTTGTCTTCAGTGGCTGGTAGCATTTATGATTTGAATTCAGTATCTTCTGTAGGTTTCTATGCTATTAGAAATTCCAAATTAAATAGCAACCAGCAATATATTGGAATGAAGGATGTATGACTGTGATAATTGCTGAAGAGTAATGTTTAACAAGCTTTCATTGTTTTTCAGGGGAGGCCCAAGTTTATTGTAATCACATGTGTCAATGATATTCATTTATGTCGGGACTTGCTGGCCAAGAAAATTCGTAAGTTATTTATCCAAATCTGTAACCACTGTCTTAGAGCACAGCAATAAAGTGTGGTGGGGTAGCCTATAGTGGTTAAAGTCCTCACTCAATCACAGGTTTGATTGCTCACATGGATACAATGTGAGAAGCTCATTTCTGGTGTCCCTATTGCTCGAATAGTGCTAATAGTGGTATTAAGCCAAACTTGCTCACCCAGAACTAAAGACTCTGATCCAGTTTTATATAATTTTTGTACACCACAAAGTCATCCTGGTAATGTTCTCCAACTTTACACCTGAATGTACATCGAGTGTGAGTTGGTTCGTAGGCCTTGAATGGACAGGGATTTATACACTGACACTTAGACGCTGACATTGTCTAACTTTAGTGCTGTGCTCTAAGACAGATGACTTCTTTATCTGCTTCAAGAGAGACAGTGGAAAGAGCTGGGTTTATGTCTTTGCATTACCCTTATTCAAGTCAAGGGGCAGTGATGTAGCCCACAAGACCTATGTTCAATTCCTCACATGAGTAACCAGAGGGTACAGTGTTTGAAACTTGTTTCTGGTGTCTCACACCATGATATTGGCAGAATACTGCTGAAAGCGGCATGAGTCCAAACTCGCTCTTAAAGTTATGTCACTCATTCTCAGTGTGGAATGTCTTCCAACATTTGGAATGAGTTTGTACCAGTATGTTTGTACTAGTGATCATTTCTTAAATGAGTTGAAAGTATATTGTGATTGTGAGGAATCAGTAATTATGAAACAAGTTAATAAAATCATAAAACTGGATGTATCCTTTCTTCTTGTGACCTGTTTTGATTAAAGTATGAATATTTGTTTTGTTATTGCTGAAAATCTACCATGTTTATACCATTTGGGGATCCACAAGGTAAGTAATAGATCTCAAAAGCCTTGGCGTCTCACTCACTAACTCACTCAATCTGCTTGTGTTACAGCCATCTACAATGCAGAGTTTGTGCTAACAGGAGTATTGCGGCAAGAAGTGAACTTTGATATATTTCGTCTCGGAGCACACTAGCATTCTTCCAAATGGACTAAGGAGCCGCCAGTAGTGAGAGCATGTGCTTGATGTGCTTGTGTGTGTGTACAGGTTTCATGGGATTGTGCTGAAGAATTGGTGCAAATGGCAGCAGTCGTCTGTGCAACAAAAACCACTATCACGTGACTATTGGCTGATGTTTTTACAGACTTTTATATAGGGCATCATGTGATGAAGAAAGTGTTTTTGTTATCGTTGTTTTAGCAATACTTTCAAACAGTCCTACAACAAGCCCTGTGGTTCATCAGCACTATTACTGCCGTCTCAGCTTAAAAAGCTGTCTACCATTTCATTGTGTGCAGTTCTGTTGCCTGGTGACCGATGCAAAATGTATGGTTTTATAAGATTGTTTCTGAATATGTTTGGATATATTTATGGACATTGGGGTTGAAAGACTGGACCTGTTACCTGGTATATCATGCCTAGGGAAGAAAGATTTGTGGATGTCAACTTCTTTATTATTGATTATGAGGAACACAATGTTTGGGATTATGTCCTTACTCCTCCACCTCATGAAGTTTATTTTATTTCTTGTTTAAGACTTTTGTGTTAAAAGTGATGTATTTGAATATTACATCAGAAATAGCATTTGCTGGATGTAGATCCTGATTGGAAAGTGCTGCTAACTTAACTGAAGTGCATAATAAATACTTACCATGGACATAGAGTATGGCTCATTCGTCAGTTTGGATAAACATTTACTTACATTACTCTCTCTTAACAAAGCCATGTCGAACATGTGGCTGAAAGAATGTTGACAGAATGGTAATTTTAGTTCAAAGTTAAACAATACAGTAGGACTGGTATAGTTCAGAGTTAGTGGAAAAGATACTGCTACAAAGCAGTAGGATTCTGGTTGTGTAACACGCTGTGCGGAGTTGCCTCCCTTCTCTGTGACAGGGGTTGAAGGATCACAGGACCATCCTTGCTCAAAGGCCTGAGTGTATTAAGCCTACCGCGAAACTGATTAAAGTGGAACTAAAAACTGCACACTGGCAAGTTCTTGTTTCCAGATAAAATCTGTTGAATGATGAAAAGGTTAAGCTTGGTTTTTGTGCCACATGATCTTCACTTACATTGTCACTGCCTGTCAATATGTTTTGTCTACAAGAGATTCTGTTCAAAGCCTGAATATTAATTTAAATTATAAATAGTAATCAAATTTATAATATAAAAGATTGTTGATTAGCCAGTCCATTTACCCTGGTTTCCTAGTCCAGTATGTTTGTACATTGAATTATAACAATGAACTCTAATTCGCGTACTCAGAATATATGCAAGGGTTTTCTTGAGCTGGAACTATTTTTAAGCTCCATGCAATGCAATGCCTTCTTCCACAGTGACACATTCCTAGTCCAGTATAAATGTACACTGAATTTTAACAATGAACTCTAATTCGCGTACTCAGAATATATGCAAGGGTTTTCTTGAGCTGGAACTAAATTTAAGCTCCATGCAATGCACAGTGACACATTGATTATCATTCCCACAATACAGTTGATTTAATTCCAAGTTTAAAGTTGACGAAATATGGCATGAGACATGCCAACAGCTAATATGGTAAATGTTAGTTTATTCAGTGACTATTCATACATCGATTTTGAAACTATTTAACTGAGAGAAATTACACTTGTTATTGTTAACACCCATTATTTTAAGAAAGAGACGCTACTCAAAAGAATGTCATGTATATTGTAGGGATTTAAAGGTTTTTCTGGTTACTGAATGATGACCAAATCAAAAAGGAATTTGGTGCTTTGTATCAAGATCAAATATGACTTACATCATATTGTCTTTGTGTTATGATCCCCGATGCTCGTTTAGGGTGAAGCTGAGGATATAGTAAAAGGCTCCGTATGTCTACATTGACTAGATTCTTTTCATATCTGGTACCTAGGTTCATCACAGTGCATGAAAGGTCCCAGTCTGGTTTGGTTACCTTGATCTATAATTTAAGGTCACAAAGGGACTTAAACATACTCTATGACATTCATGTTAAGGTCAGGCAAGTGTTGAAAATATTTGTCTGTTTGAACAACTACAGAGCAGGATGTCGAGAGGTTGACTGGTCATGTCACTTTTACTTTCATTACTTTTTAAGTTTTAATTTACATTCCTGGTGGGGATTATGCCACCTTAGTTACAGTAATTATTATCAAATATTTTTACATCCCTTGCGCTTCCATGAGCCAGGCTGTATCTGAATTTTCATTTCTCTGAAGGGCATTTAGTTTTGGTGAACGTAAGTCAAAGATGTTTTTGGTTTCAACTTCTCTGTTCACATTCTCTTCCCACAGGTTACTTGTCATATCTTCCTATGAACCTCTGTTCTAATACTGCTATATTTCCCAGTTCTCATAAAATCCCCTAGCAGCAAAAATATCACAAATTATCTCCCTTCTTTCTAGCCAATCAAAACGTGCTACATCAACTTAGATCCAACTTGACTAATACATGCAAATGTGGATATGCAAATATCCCTCATCTCCTGGTTACATGTGTTAATGTGACACACAAGAATCTAATGGCTAGCTTATCCGTTGTCAACGAGTGCTATGGAGATGCCATTGATTTGGCTTTTACATGACTGAATTCCCGTCTTGTTGAAAGATTTGCGCTGCATTGTGCAGCATACAGGAATTACAGTGGCATTAGTAATGATTGCCTTTGAAACGTCACTGATTGCACAACTAAATCTGATTGCAACCAGTCGTAAATCCTGAACACTCGCACCTTGAAAGCGTCATATCAGAACTGGAAGATGTGACGAGTAACCTCTGTGGGAAGAGAATGCTTTGTTCATTTGTTTCCTGGCAGAGATGTAAGAATTAACTTAAAATGTCATGTTTAGCAACAAGACATTACCAAAATTCTTTTACTTCTGAAATAATATATACTCTCAGCCAAGATGGTTGTTTCCTTTCTTAGAAACCAGAATGTGAAAGTCATTTTGAACATTGTATGGTGATTACCCAATTCATTGTCCAGTTTGCGGCCATGACATTTTTGTAATCACTTTCCTAACAGCCGTCCATGTTGTGTACTAGCTGAGTAGGTTTGAAGTTTGCTTGTGTAATTATTACAGACTGTTGAAGCTTTGTACAAAGGATCTGTCTTGGATGTGGCTCATTAGGACGAATGTTAGTCTCTGTACAGATGGACCAAGTTGGCGACAGAAACACTGCTGGTGCATGATTTTGTAGCTTGTGCATGGAGTGACCATATAGATGTACGTTTATTGTTGGGCCAAACATATCGTGAAAGTTTATGATTATGGAAGTTCCTAGATGAAATGCTTTTGCTGAATGTTTGAAAGATCATAAGGCCCCATAACACTTCAGTATTATTTCATTCAGGGTTCCATGTGTACTAATTCCACAGATTATTGGCCTCCAGCATGTTCCAGGATTTGCTGGTATGAGGTCTAAGTTACATAGTTGTTCCAGGATTTGCTGGTATGAGGTCTAAGTTACATAGTTGTTCCAGGATTTGCTGGTATGAGGTCTAAGTTACATGGTTGTTCAAGGATTTGCTGGTATGAGGTCTAAATTTCATAGTTGCCTGAGTTGATCCTTGGCCAGTTGACACCAAACATTTCAGTTCCTGTTTCCTTGAAATTTTGAGTCTGATTGTGTATTGTCCATCCACCTCAAAGGGCACACTACGATGTAGCTAAATTATTGTTCAGAGATCATCAAAACAACGTCCCTGATGTACAGTTGCTTGGTCTGAGATGTCATGAAATGAGTGGTTGGTGTGCTCACTCACCATGGGTTCAGATCTGCATCTGAATGCATAGACATTACTTTCTAAAATTCTCAAGACAGAAAGGATCCTGAATGACAAAACGTAGCCCAGTTTTATTAAATACTGTGATCTTTCTCTCTTTTCTCTAACTTAACTGAAATACATGTATACACTGCCATGGTGATTTCATAGAACTGAATTTGTCTACCAGTATATCTTTAGACAAAATTATTTGTTCCTGGCTAAATGACATTTTGCAGGCAAGTTACTCCACTAGGTGTGATTTATGTCCGGGGTTGTAGGCGCTGTAATGAAGAACATACTCTTGAAAACACATTGCTTGAACATGACCAAGAACCATGACATCAGAAGGAGGTAGTTTGTTCTCTTGTTTAAGAGTAATCTGCTGAGCATCATTTCAGTCTTACACTTCGGTCAACATCTCATGAACATATTCAGTTATTTGTCAATGATGTCATAGATACGAGGGCTGTAACGATTTAGTTTGATTAATTGAAAATAAAATCGGACACCTTACTCTCGATTTGCAATTACCAATACCACTGTTGTGATATATTTGAACACATATTTACATTTTTTCATGCAGCCAGAACATAATTTTGACTCAAACCTGAGCAGTTTCGAGCACTGGAATATGTGATGCTGGGCTAATTATCCAGTGAGAATTTTTGTCAGTAGACATTGCCAAGTTAATGATCAATTTCACTCTGAGAATTAAATAAGAGCTAATGTTTTCCTTGCATGATGAATCAAATTGAGAATGATTGAAATAAGGGTCCAATATTAAATCTAATTGGGGTCTGGGTGAATTGTTGCAGCCCTAATGGATACTTCTGATGTAGCATAGTTCACTTCAGTGGCTTGTTGTACCTTGAGGACAGCTGAAGTATTGGCACTTGTTATCATGCCTGTGTTCAGCATTCTGGGCATGATCCATAGCATGGATCAACTCAGCGTTGGTGTAATGTGGGATGCCCATTTTAAACTAAATCATGGCATCTTCGTAGGCTAGCTTTGTAAAACTGGCACCAGTACAAGCACGCACACCCATCACTACACAATGTAGTGATCTTAGGTTAGATCCAAATTTGCTTCACCTAGCCAGAATCATTGCAGCCCTATACGATGTTGTTTATGTCTGACTTTTATATCTCGTCATTTGACATAGAATATTGAAATCCTCTTCTCCATTCAAACATCCCCCACTTCCTGCATAGCAACTGATCAGTTCTTGAGCAACGTCCAGTGTTTTAGTGGGGGGAAAACCTTGTTTCTTGCATGTCATTGTCCAGCATAATGTTCTCAAGTTTAGCTTCAGCATCCTGAGTTGGCAACTGTTTTATGATCACCCTCCCAGAGGCATGTTAATGAATTTTACTTGAAAATGACAAGAAATAAATAATAATTAAAAACAAATGTGTTTCTTGATGTTTTTTGTTAAGACTGAATCAGTTTTCACAAACAGCTTGTCTCAGAACCACTACTTCAGTTATCAGTATGTTGATGGTATCATGTACGACAACCTTTAAGAGCATGTCTCAGAACCACTACTGAACAGATACTGATACCCTTTGGTGGGGACTTTAGGTAAGAAATGTTCAAAAATGCAAATTCAAATTACAAAGGTGGAAATAGCATGAAAAAAATCCTGTGAATTCATAGTTCAAAGGATTCACTCTGAAAAAACAAAGCTAGGGTGTAAGGCTGGATTTTCTCTATGTCCACTTTTATTTTAAGGCATGCGTTACCGAGTACGTTTTTTTTCCAATACACGAGGTGCGATCATCTGCAGTGCAAGATGTTTTGGCTGTGATGGGTACTATGCTACGAATAGATGTGGAGGAGGCACAGATGTGGAATTCCTCATTTGCAATGCGTCAAAAATACAAGGCCTACCTATCTAAATCGCATCGGATTGCAGCTCATGCAACATTTGCATTGGTGTATTGTCTAATGAAAAAAACAGTGATTGCTCTTTTTTGGATGCAGAGAAAATTGGATGTATAAATCCAGCTTAAACTGGTTTCAGCAACTGTGCTCTGCAGGACACAAAGCGCATGTGCAATCAAATGGCTTGAACAGGCATGCCTATACACACACAAAGCACCCTGAGTGTATTGACACATGAACCAGCCAATGAACGTCTTTGTGTACACTTAAGTGTACACCCACACAATCTGACTGGGTTGGATATCCTGTGTGCTTGGTTTTCTGAGAATCGTAAACCCATGTACAAAATATTGCTCTTTTGATTTGCAATTGGACACATTATTTTGTTTGTTTCTAATCAGCAATGTATATTATTTGTCATGAATAAATTATAGTTGTGTTTAATATTTGTTTAGTTGGTTGCATCTAAACTTAACATTAATCGCGTTGATGTAGTCCTTGGCCCATGTCCACAAAGTTATCTTAGTGACATGATGATCATAACGGACATACACTCAGGTCATAGCACTAAGATTACTTTATGTACATGGGCCTTGCTTACCTGTACTGATCTACGAAAGACTGGGTAAGACATGGATCTGGGTCTCCTTTCACAAAGCACTAAGGTAACCTTAGTGCCATGTAAAAGTATGGGAGTTGATGTTAACCATAGTAAAGGGTGCTTTGTGAAAGGATCCATTGATGAATACTGGTTATTTGCATTGTGGCAGTATCTTGGAGAAAGGTTCAAGTAACTGGTGAAGTTCAGGCAGTCGTTCATCAAAGGTCAACTTCAAAGCTGCCAGGTGACAGACACTACCTGTATCTCCGTTTAAGCGTGAAAATGGAGAAGTCACTTGGTGAAACTGATTGAATCCCAGTTGAAGACATGTGGGGAGATGGAAATGCAGCTCTGGACATATGTTAAGTGAAGAGTGACCTCCCTTGGTCTCCTGCCTTAGACTGAAAACACTGTATCCATTTTCAGGTATTCTGACAGTTTCGTACTGTCTGCAAGACAAGATCAGTTTACACTACATGTGACAGGGGAGACTTCATAATACTGCCCTCCTCTATAATGACTTCGTGCATGTTGACAACAACACTCGTCTGCCTGAATATACCTGCAGTATTATGGGTGCTATTGAAGCACGTCAAGTATTTAGGGCAAATGAGCAGAGGAACATAATGATCTGAATAGTTAGCGTGGAAGGTCGTGGGTTTAATTCCTGACTGCGTGATACCAAATAGTTGTTGGTCCCTGACTGGTGCTAATGGGTACTTACAGCAAGGGCTGGCTGACTCGTAGTCAGTATAATGTGTCTGAGTGGGGTGTTAATGCTTAACTACAGTATGGGATCTCAGTGGGCTAGCACTATAATACCAGATTAAGTCTGAGCTAGTACGGGCCTCCACGCACACTTGCATGCACTTCATCAATATTGTTAAGAGTGATGTTAATTGCCATTTCACCTCACTTTACCTAATGATTGTTCTCTATGCATTTGAATCTGAATTTATGCTTGGATTAAGCAAAGGTAATCTGGTGGCATTTTACTTGGATATGGTCATGAGCTGATCACCTGTGATACAAGCTGTTTTCCTGAGAACTGATTACCTTGGATAAATACTCCACTTTTGAAGTCTTGTATTCATATTGAATATGGCTGGTTGTGTTTGACGCTGCTGTATGGGTGTGGTCTGTAAATAATCATGTCTGGACCAGACAATCCAGTGATCAACAGCATGAGCATCACTCTATGAAACTGGGATACAATAACATGTAATGGTTTGTGGTGCCACCCTCAAGGTATTGATATACATTCTTTTCCAGGTCAATGGCAATGTTCTGTGATTAGCCTGTTCTCAAAATGTCCTCTTCATTGACTCCTTGGTGAGGGAATAAACCCTGAAGATGGTCTTGACTGTAGTTCCACATTGTGACAATCGTCACAATTCTTACACTAATCACATTCACTACCATAACAGTACCAGAGGTAGTGGGGAAGCCTCATGATTAAAGCATCTGCTTGTCATGCCACAGGCCCAGGTTTCATTCCCTACATGCGTACAATGAGTAAAGACCCAGGTTTAATTCCCCACATGGGTACAATGTGTGAAGCTTATTTCCCTGTCGTGATGTTGCTGAAATATTGCTAAAAGTGGGATAAAACCAAACTCACTCACCATAACAATACTATGACATACAACATCCACCTCTCAGTCTCATCATCTACAAGCGTCATTCACAAAGGCCCTAATGTCAACTTCACTTTTCACAAATTGATGGAAAAAACATCAACATTTCTGTTTTTATTTGTACAAAAGACAATATCTGGTAAGTGAGTCATGTCTTCAAGATAACAGATGCTTATCTATCGTGAGGAGGACTGAGCAGATTTTCCGAAATATTTAAATAATAATAGATTGTTTCAGCAAAGGTAATAGCTAAAGAAATCATACCTTCAATTTTCCAAAAATATGTCCACATGAAATGGACTGTTAAACTAGAGCATACTTTCAAAGAAGATTCACCATAAAAATAATCACGTAGACCCATAGAGTATAGAGAACTTTACTGACAAAGAGTCATTTGAGAGTATGCAACACATTTTAAAAAATTGTCAACGATATCCATTCGAGTTGAATCTGTATTCCAGTTTCGATCCATATTGAGACTAGAAAAAGTTTGTTAATAACATATAAATACCTGTCAACAATGGAGAGTGCGACAACCAGAATATCACAGACTATTTACTTGAAAAAGAACATTAATAAGTTAATAAAACAGTCTAACACATGCATATAGATCTTCCACCGCAGTTCACCATTTATAGCTTGCTGCTGCAGAATTGTCATGGAGTGAGGGCTGGTTGGAGGGAACATGAATTGTTGAATGGCTGGTCTGAGTATATTGCAACTTTTAAAAGTAATTCTTAATGCCTTGGCACCATTGTTCTTAAGAAATCATGGTTAGGGGAAAACTTTCCACCTGAAAACACCTGGTTCTGAACATTCTCCTGTAGTTTGAGAAGTTTGAGCAGGTTTAATAGTTTTATGCTGCACTCAGCCATATTCCAGCTACATGGTAGTCTGGACCAGACAGTCCGGTGATCAAAAGCATGATTCTCCTGTAGCTGAAAAACAAATAATTCCTGTAGTCTCCATCTATGCTAGTGATACTGATCGTGGGAATCACCTCACGGTATTTCAGTTCAACAAGTCATGACGCACAACTTTTTCCAATTCTTGGGGTCCAAAAAGATTAATTTATTATTCATGTGTTTTTCTTGGTGGCCTTGGCTCCTCACGAATTTTTAACATAATTCTCTACAAGGTACACCCGTGAAGGTCCCGGGGTAGAATAGGCCTTCAGCAACCCATGCTTACCATAAAAGGTGACTATGCTTGTCGTAAGAGGCGACTAACGGGATCGGGTGGTCAGACTAGCTGACTTGGTTGACACATGTCATCGGTTCCCCATTGCGCAGATCGATGCTCATGTTGTTGATCACTGGATTGTCTGGTCCAGACTCGATTATTTACAGACCGTCGCCATATAGCTGGAATATTGCTAAGTGCGACATAAAACTAAACTCACTCACTCACTCACTCTACAAGGTACACACACAATGCTGTAGTGTCTGGAGTCAGTGGTTTCAAAGGCTTCTTACTGACATAAAATGTCCTCGGCAGAAATGAAGCCATTATTTACTACAACGACATGCATATCATGCTTACTATACATTGATGGTAGATTAGCGGAGATCCTTTCAACTACCCTTCACATGTCACTTTAATATCAAAATCTTAACTAATTACTTTTCCATATTCAACATATCACTGACAAACATTATGTTGGATTGGACTGTTCATAATTTATGGCTAAGGGGAGTGATGATTTTATGAGAGGCATACACTATGTGATAGACCCCCTAAACTTTCTGTACAAAGTAAGTGACCTCCCAACATATCATGTACAAAAACAAGAACTTCCCTCCACCTTCCCATATTTCTTAAGCCATAAATTATGAACAGTCCCTTACATTCTTCCACATGCATTGCTTGGTCCCAAGATTGTTTCAGGTGTATAATTAACTTTCTTTTGAATGTGTTTGTGACACGTGCTGATGGGGCAGGATACCTATCTAAACACTTGGCAGTACTAATTCTTGAACAAATGTCATTGAGTCATACAACAGATATTGTTATTATCTGGGATTTCTTATGAATAATTAAGATATTTTGTTGCTTCTATATTACATCAATGAAATGTGTAAGCAATATGAAACACACCAAACATTCTAACACGTTAAGGATTACGCAAATATTGGGATTAGTGGTAAACTTCACATGATTCTGTACCATGCTGCCATAAACTAGTTCATGGGTTGTAATCAAACACTTTGAAAACATACATGCTTAACTTTTGTTACAAATCATGTCCTGTGGACTTTGACATGATATACATTGAAACCTGGCAACATCAACACCTGTCTAATCCAGCACACTGTCAAATATGGCATAGAATGTTGGTCCCACCACTTTACAATGATACTATGATCATAAACACAATGTCTAATGCAGTACCTGTCTGTTCTGTATTCCAGCATATCTTTCCAGTCCCAGCAAGCAATTTTAACTGCAACTAACAATGTTTAAACTGGCATGGGTACGAGCAATCCAATCAAGAACTCATAATACGTTCATTAATCCTCTTGGCACGCTAGAAAATCAGGAGGAACCGTGGTTATGGGAGGATTGCATTTATTATCTGTCATCAACATCGTTTGAATTTGTTGCACAAATACAGAAGGCCAAAGGCATTATAGAGAAAAAGAGACTGACAAGTGTAAATGGCAGCCATGTTGGAAAATGATTGTCACTGTCTAATCTGGCACCCTGCATTTTTTTTTCGGTCCTGTGGGTTGCCAATTTAGACAGGTTTCACTGTAGTCTGATATTAACCTTACTGTATTTGTATGAAATTCACAAACCTGGAAATGGTGCTTACAAGCCTTGACATTTCATACCAACAATTACAGGTTTCTGGTGTGTCAAAGGGACACAACTCTACAACCCCATTCACACCTCACTGCTACCCCAAAATTTGCAAGAGTGAAATATTTGATTCCGTGTTTTCTGTTTCAGATCATATAAAACAGAGGAAGTTGCTTTGCTTTTCTTCCTTTGGAGCAAGTATACAAAAGGGTCATTGTACAAATACTTGAAAGAAACATTTGATATGGGGGCCTGACAGCTGGGGCCCCAGGCCTCTGATCTTTGTATCTTCTTACAGGTTGTCCTAAGGGCTGTTGCTTCACTATTCATCAGAGTAGCTGGCCCTGCAGGAATTGTAACACCTTTGTCACTGTGTTTGTACCACTGTATCATTTATTATTCACATCCACTGTACCAGAACTGAAGCACTGAGACACTGTTCACACCCTCAAATGCTTTTAGTCAATGACGACTACCATCAATGGAACTGAACTTGTCTTAAGTGCAATTTAGTAGTCTCAGACTAGTGGTCTAGCATGAATCTTCAACTCTGATATTCCTTACATGGGAGAAAAGGATTCTTCTTGAGATCCCGTATGAGTAAAGTTGGGATGCTTAAGTTGTCCGCTTGATGTCTGATGCCATATGAACGCAAGAAGTCTACACATCTGTCAATGAGTCTGAACACTGAAATCAAACAAAGATTTACAAAGAAATATAGACATTATGAAATAACAAAAGCTTTCTTTTCACTTTTTGTTATTCCCTACTTCAAAAGATTTGGTATACTCCAAGAAGGTAGTATATATAGGTACATGCCAGAATTCTGAGTTTCTGTAATACTGTTGGAGGTATGTGTAGATTGGGAATGGGTCCCAATGTGTGACTAAGCATAGAACAGGTACGTAAGTTGAGACCTCATATCATGCTAAACACATCAAGACTCCAGATAAATTTTCAACATGAAGACTACTATTTTTTCAATAAAGGAGTACTTGAAAACCCTAAGAGTACATTTCGAATACTGAATGGAATTTAATGGACTGTGACTATGACAAGATCAATTAGTGATACTAGTAAGCAACTGGGTCATTATTCATACAACAAGTTGATTACTTGACCGTTTACAAGTCAACAAGGCACACACTTGTTTCTGTGAAAACTTGTAATTTGTTTCTGTTCTGCTATGTTTACATAATTTTGACCAATCAAATTTAACCATAGTAACCTGGACTCTCAAAACACAGGGAACCTCCAATGTGTCGCCATCACATAAATTCCAAGATGGAACACTGTCTGAATCAGATTGATATATTTTAGAAAACTATGTCTGTTAATGAATCTAAGACTGTACAGCATTGCTGTGCTATGTTTTCTAAAATATTTCCTACCGTATTGTATCTGTACATACACAAATACGGTCCTTACCTCAGACCAGTACCATGGTACTGAATTGAGTAACAATGAGTCAGAGTATTTCTAGTTATATTTGATGATGTCTAAACTTTTTATAAAAAAACATGATCACTGGTCACATACACTGAGGTACACAGTCAAATATGAGATGCTAACACATGAGGATATGGTTCAGGCATACCCAAGGGAAGTAACTCATGGTAAAAAAAACAGCATCCTTGGGCATTCTGGTGGGCAATCCACGCCTGTTACCCTCTATTAGAGCCCAGGTGAAGTCTGTGTACTATGGTGATACACCTTTGTTACTGACTGAGTGCCTGCATATTTTGTGCTCTTGTGAGAGTATGTTGTTTCCTGCCATATCAAATCCACATAAAAAATACCATTGGAACTGGCACATACTCCATATATAATAAAAACAAATTCGAAAAACAATCTTATCAAAGTATAATCATTATGATAATGGCACAAATGTCGTCATTTATTATCTACACACACTAGTGATATGGGTAGAGTGGTCTTCAACTTCCTGCAGACTATGCCAAAGAAAATCACCTGAGGCGTGTTCAGAACCGCGAGCGCGTGCATGGGTGTTATTCCAGAAAAGGACGAGTAGCCTTTCATCTTCTTGTTGGAGGTTACGGAAAGGGGCGAGTGGTGACGAATGACATTAAACATGTATAAGACAAAATGTTATGGATGTCAACTTCTTCTTTATGCTTTACACAACGTTTCTTGGCTATTCCTTGACCATTCGTCAGGTGGATGCTAACAAATGACAATGATTTGAATTTGAATGATATTTTTCTTTCAAACATGGTCGCCATCTTTGTTCACTTGGCGAGTCTCCTCCCAGGATAGTTCGCGGGCACAGGGGTTCAGGATCGAGCGCTCGCGATTCTGAACACGCCTCAGGCATTGCCCCATGTATTGTATCCATACGTGGACAATCTATCCTGAACTTTCCAATACACACATTTTGACCTTTAATAGGCTGTCCCAAGTAACGGAACTCTCAATATGGATATTATTACCAGACTGTTTATATTATTATTATTATTAAGATATATTATTGGGTCCAGGCTAAAATGTAACACAGCAAAATGTCACCTGGTGAAAACGGCACCATTTGGACATAAAAGTGCCTTGACTTGGCAAAAATGGCTAAAAAAATCATGGTGTAAATGGAACTAACTCAAATCTTATGAGGACAACTAGTTTGTCATTTGATAATCAGACTGCAGAATGTTTAGATAATAAATATGTCTACTCTGTCGATAGTGATTGGAAAGGGCATCCCAAAGCTGATTTAGATTCAGATGTCATTGGAAAGATATTCCAGTGAGTTTCACATTGGCAATATTTCAGCCATATCGTGACGGGAACAAAACACTGAAATGGAATATATGTGTATTATAAAAACCTGTCAACAAAGGACAGTAAAACAACTAGAATGTCACAGAAAAGAATGTAAAACTAGTAACTATACCTAAAACAATTTATCTATAGAGGGCAGTACAATATAAAAATGGGCTATAGATTGCTAACAAATGAAAGTAGATCACCATACTAGGGACCATGGGGACTTACAGTCCTTTTGCTACCTGCAGGATTTACATCATCACCTCAGCCGTCAGCAATTTGGGATATCTAGCCATACAATAAAAAGACACTTATTCTACGATTAAAAACCTGGAAATTTAGAATTTACTTTGAATGTTTGTGGACTTACGTACCCTCTCAGGACAATGGTTTTACAGTACTTTAACCCTCTTTTGAGGATACAGCCACAGATAGACATTCCAGTTACGTGTGAAAACATTGCAACCTTTGAGGTTTTTTACCTTTGACTTACTGAATTGAAATCCTCTGAGCTCAGAGTCAAAATGAAACTGCACTTAAAATGCACAAATGTACCATGTCATTCATATCATTTAAGATTGTAAAAAAGCCATCAACTACTGACTATTCATGCTTTTGTGCTTGCTGGGAGGGACTTCAAAGATGACTATACATTTTTGGCATTTTCAAATTTCGATTTTTAAAATGTTTAGTAAAGATATGTATTGTTCTGTTCAGGTTGCCTGAATGAAAAACAAGGTGATAAAGAAGTCACTGGGGATTTACAGACTCATCCCAGAGCTGCACCATGAAGCACCTACACCTAGAGACCAGGCTTATTCAAGAGGGATGTCTAAAGGCATACATCTGAAAGTGTGTAATGATGTGAATGAACATGACACTATGTGTAATGATGTGAATGAACATGACACTATGTGTAATGATGTGAATGAACATGACACTATGTGTAATGATGTGAATGAACATGACACTATGTGTAATGTAGTGGATGAACATGACACTATGTGTAATGATGTGAATGAACATGACACTATGTGTAATGATGTGAATGAACATGACACAGTATGTGTAATGATGTGAATGAACATGACACTATGTGTAATGATGTGAATGAACATGACACTATGTGTAATGTAGTGGATGAACATGACACTATGTGTAATGATGTGAATGAACATGACACTATGTGTAATGATGTGAATGAACATGACACTATGTGTAATGATGTGAATGAACATGACACTATGTGTAATGTAGTGAATGAACACGACACTGTGTAATGATGTGAATGAACATGACACTGTGTAATGTAGTGAATGCACATGACACAATGTGTAATGTAGTGAATGAACATGTCACTATATGTAATGAGAATTATACCTGGTAATGAGATGATTATTTTCTGGAACCCATCATCATCATTAGCTTTAGGATAGTATATGAATTCTTTCTTGATGAGAAGAGATGAGCCTGAGCGTGTGTCTCTGGCTATCCAGGGATGTGTTTCATAGGTATTTATGCGGTAGTTCCTGTTGGTCTTCAGTCCTCGTTTGTACCTCACCAACTCGCCTTGGAAGTCAATCCAAAACAAATCAACAGGCCTCTGTGTTTTGTTTATGAACTCAGCTCTAACTGGTGTGTCAGAATGTATGGATTTCACTTTTCTGTTGTCTGCCTCTGCCATGTTGCCTTCGTCCATGTCAGCACTTTTTAGAATCCATACCAACCCACCCACGGCAGGAACGTCAAAATCAACTCAAAGTTGCGCAACGTCCAAGCGCGCCTTCCTAGAAATATTCGCCCAGTTTTATTTGACTAGTTTAAAGATGACTGGTTAAAACTTGCTACAATCCACACACGACAGTAGACGTTTTACGTTATTTAACAACGTCAGAAAAAGGCGTCTGATATGCCTTCGTTTCGTCAGTGTTTTTTTTTGACTAGCGGCTGTCACTCACGACAAATGTCGTTAAAAGAGCAGGGATTACAATCGCAACATCAAAGTAGTTTCTTGGCCTGTCAAAAGGAATTATACTAGCATTTATTATTTAGTACAAAATTTCACAACAATGCATGTTTCCTTCGGGCTATGTTTTGTAATTTATGTTTGTGCATTAACGCCTGTCCATTTATAAGCTTTGAGACTACGCGTGCTACCACATGGGCGTAACGCAGTGTTAACACCCGAAGTCTCATAGTCGCTGCATGGAGCAAGGTCGTGCCAGTTTTCGGCATTCGGCGGGAAGTGCGAAAAACTTTTTTCTGAGAAGAGGAATATCGTTCGTAAACAGCCACCACAATGCAACGAAATGTGCGCATGAAGCGAGAAATTCAGATGATGTCGGAATCACCACCTCACGGAATATCATGCTGGCCAAAGGATGATAAAACAGATCACCTAGAAGCACGTTAGTTGCAAACAGGGATACCACCCATCTTCCCTTATAGTCATTTTTCTGAACACCTTAGAATATGTTCTTCCTTAACTTTACCCAGTGCCCCTAACGAGTGTGTTCGCTTCAAACACTAACCATAAGCTGCGCCCTACGCTACAGAATATGTTCGCCCCAACCTAGGCGAGGGCCGCTATCCTTTCCTATACAGACATGACCTAGCATTGAGGCTCTCAGCTAATCCAACTATAAAACCCAGCACTGCAGCTCACAGCTAATCCAACTTATCAACAGACCAAAGATATACACTTTTGATCTAATTTCAATATTTGGTATTCACTGATGAAATCAATTGGGATGAGACTGACAAGTGACGCCCCGCCTTGCATGCGCAATGCACATGCTCCACACCTTGCAAGAAACACGATTCATACTGAGAAACAATTTCATTCTTGACAGCGATCCTTCATAGCCCAATGCATAAAACCACCAAGATAGTAAGCAAAGGGTTGGGGATCTGAAATCAGGGATTGGCACTACATGTTGGAGAGTGTCAATAATGTGATATTTTACGATCATATTCAGTGATGGCCAGACAAAGTTGTATCAGTCTTCAAAACACGTAATGATTCAATGTTCCGGATCAGAGGGGTGTTACTCTAATAATGCTGAGGTCAGAGGCACATTATTTAGATAATTGCCCAAGGAAACGAGATTGTATCAGATTTGAGGAATTTTATATGTGCCCCCAAAGAACAAATTGACATCACTGTTACTAGTGTCAGTTTATTAGTTGCTGTAAGATCAAAAGTGATGAAACTTGTCAGGAATCATTAGGTTTGTACTGTGATAAACAAAAAATCTATAGCCTATGAATTATTTCTTACCGTGTTAACTGCTGTAGTTTTTATGTGACATTATTAACTAAATATTTCTCATGATCTTTCCAAATTTGGATATACCTGTTTTATTGACTTACACCTCAGCAATATTTAACTTACAACTCAGTGATTAAAGCTCTCAGAGAAAATACAATACGATAGTCAGATCAGCATTTCATTCAATATTTTTGCTTATCACAACAGACAGAAAATATTTCAAGTTTAACACAGAATAGAATTGTTAATCTTATCTGCATCATGTGTACATGGATTTGGGAAAAACAAGAATTTGACTCACTGTAATATATTTTCAGAAATAATTGGTGGAGAAGGCACTCCATACGAAGGTGGAATATTCAAATTGGATATCCAGATTCCTGAAAGGTAGTATTGTGTTGTTTATCATTATTATTTTAAGTAGGTTAACAATGTTGTTTATGAAAAATGAGCAGAGTCTATTCTAAGTAGTATTGCACATTCATAGACAGACGGTTTATTCAGTATTGTAGTCCAAACTGACACATGGTACAGTTACATACTTTCAACGTTTACATACTTATCACATCTATATATGAACACAGAAAATGAGTAGCAGAGGTAATAGCATCTTCAATCCTAGAGTTTCAACATATTTTTCCTGAAGTCACTTGCCCTGTGGCAAGTGGTTTTTCAACTTAGTTTTTAACCCTTGCCGATGTTGAAAATTAATCTGGAGCCTTGGGGTTCCTGGTTTGATAAGTCATATGCTTCTTGGCCTGGCACAATATCTTGGGTCATCGGGGGTAATAAAGTTCAGATTGTGACTACACTTCGAGCATGCATAGTCATGGATATATGCATGGTATAAATATGCTATTACAATTAATAAAACTGCACATGAACATGCCATGAATTGTGTAAAAGGAAAGTATTCCTAACTTCCAGATATATTGCATGGATGTTTTCAGAAACATATCACTTATTTTTCTGACCTCTGGCCTTAGCATGTAGGAAATCCTAGTGACTTACTATGATATATAGTTACTGGTTTTACACAATGTCATCAAGCTTTACTGGGGTTTACACGATGTCATCAGCCTTTACTTAATTATCATATAAGTGAGTGTAGTATAACTCTCATTTATAATTGATTTTAGTACAAATAACCCTGTAGGGAAGAGATGCAGTCAGATATAGTGTTGTGTTTCACAGGTATCCATTTGAACCCCCGAAGGTGCGTTATGTCACTCCCATTTATCACCCCAATATTGACAATGGCGGACGAATTTGCCTGGACACACTCAAAATGCCCCCTAAGGTAAAAATGAGTTTTACATCACGTTTCCTATAAATATGTTAAAAAGAATGTTGAGATTACTTGAATATATATTCAGTTTTTCATCCTTATGTATCTCATCCTTTGCATTTACTGGTGTGCAAGTGTAAATATGGTAAAAAATGTGGTGTTAATCAATGTTTAACGACTGTTTCAGGGAGCATGGAAACCATGTTTGAATGTAAGCACCGTGTTGACGTCCTTGCAGTTGTTGATGGCAGAGCCAAATCCCGAAGACCCTCTCATGACTGATATCGTAAGTCTACATTGTAGCTAGAACCTCAGTTCCAGCGTGAGAACAGGTCAAATGGTCAAATGTCTTACACTCTTCCTTTTCAGACTGACTTGACTGTGATGTGTTAATGTAACCCATGAAAACACAGACCCATTCAAACGTAGGCAGTTAGAATTTTGTCCAGTAACTTTCCGGACCAAGGAAATTAGACCATGTAGACTGTTCCCAGTTCATCGCTCCTGCTGGTTGACCTCAATTCCATGTCTACTGGATAGTGAGTTTATTCGATTGGTTTGTTCTATTCACTGTTAGTGAATGTAGAAATGATACCTCATTATACCCCCACTACAAAGTCCAGAGCATATCTCTTAAAGTTTACATGCTAGGTTCACCAAACTTCACACACACATTAATCCTTACCCATAGATGTGCCTTTTGCTATTTTGAAATTGTCTCAGAATTTCTTTTGGGGGTGTGGGGAGCTGTTTCCATGTTGCAAAATGCATTTGATGGTTACCTGGCCACAGCATATCACTAAAATTATACATTCTAGGTTCACCAAACTTAATACAGAAGTCAATCATGACCCACAGATATACCATGCTCTATTTATTTGCAAAATGTGTTTGTTCAAAGTGTGATGTTAACTTTTCACTTTTCATGGTCTTTGTTTGTGTCATATGTACCAGTCTGTGGTTTAATCTCTGTATCTAGATTACTTATTTCCTTGATGTTACAAAAATGTGATTTATTTTCTGTATCTACATTGGTTGTTTTGTTCACGTTGTAAGTACAAATATGGTTCTGATTGATTCTAAATAGTTAATTACATCATTTCATTTATGCAAATAGAGATGTACATGGCAAAACTATTATCTAACATGTTTATAAAGTTTAGCAGAGTCAAGGAGAAGTTTTGCGAGCTGCTGATCCTTATCACATTATTTATCAAGATCAGTCAATTTCATGTCCCAAAGTGGGAAGCGGGGGTATGTGAGCTCACTTCTACACTTGTGTTGGCTCAAGGCATGTCACTCCTCTCATACTCCTTTATACATGTATGTGTGTTCTCCTTTATACATGTATGAGAGAAATGGAGGGAGAGGGAAGGGGGGTTTGATAGGTGTGGTGATGTTTGGGGGAGGCGGTCAACCATTTTGTCCTTATTTGGTTGGTTGGATTCTGTTCTCAAAGCTCTTTATGTGATGAATAAAGTTATATGTGTAATGAGTAATGAACTTATGATTTGATAAAGACTGAGATTAACAGTGTTATGTTATTTCCTTTCAGTCCAACGAGTTCAAATATAACAGAGCATTGTACAATGCCAGGGCCAGGGAATGGACAGAAAAACATGCCATGCAGAAAACAAAGGTAGAACTAATTCTTTCAGTACTTATTGTGAACAAAAACTTTGAAGAAAACTGTTGCTGTGTGACTGCCTTGTAGACACAGGTAAAGCTACATTCTCCCTTCTTCCACGTACAAACATGTCCTCAGAATTTCATGCTTGGAGTATGAGATGATCGCATTAGTACTTTGGTAGTGAGTCTCTTTTATTTGGGGCGACTAACAGGATCATGTGGTCAGACTTGCTGACATGCTTGACACATGTCCCAATTGCACACATTTATGCTCATTTTGTTGATCACTGGATTGTCCAGTGTAGACTTGATTATTTACAGACCACTGCCATACAGCTGGCATGTTGTTGAGTGTGGCGTTAAAATATACTCACTCACTCACCTTTATATATGGCTTGATATTCATTGTCATATTCAAGGGTGAGGGACATTGCTCATGCTTTTAGTCACTGTTTGTCTGGACTCTGTTGTATACAGGACAGGGTGATACAGCTGGAATACTGATCCCATCAATGTCAAACCTACTGGTGTCTTTTTTTCTTTGTAGAAATGACCTGTGAAGACAACAGGGTTGAATAGATCTTCAGCAAGCCATGCTTGCTACAAAACGCGACTATGCTTGTCATAAGAGTCTACTAACGGGATCGTGTGGTCATTCTCATTGACTTGGTCGACACGTCATCAATTCCCAGTTGTGCAGATGCTCATGCTGTTGATCATTAGATTGTCTTGTTGAGACTCGATTATTTACAGACTAACATCATATTGCTGGAATATTGTTGAAAGCGGCGTAAAACTAAACTCACTGATTCACACACTTTGTAGAAATACATGTATACTTGGATTGTTTCAGAGACCATAACTATGTATTTTGTGTTGTTATTCCAGCCTGTCTTATCAGAGGACATCTTGAAAGAACCTGAGAACTCTAACAGCATCATTGGGAAAGGAAAACATGTCTCAGACAATGTCTCCTCATGCCTCAAACGTCCCTCTGCAATGAGTGACGTCACAAACAAACGTGTCAAGCCAAGCTAGACTGGCCAGTCATCTGACTGGAATCACGAGACTGAAACTCTGCGATAAACTTGTTCCAGTCAGAGATGCCACTCAGTAGTGTGAACTTGGTCGCTGATTTCCATGGAATGGTCAGGAGAGTATTCAGACTGAATGCAGGACCTTATCTCAGAATATGAAATGTTTAGATTTGGAATTGATACACATATTCCATTGAAATTTGGTTTTTGTGTTTGCTAAAAGGCACTGACACTGATTTGAATATCTGTCTGCTTAGTTAGTGAACAGTGAAGATTTTCTCCCCTTCATTCACTGACAGTTTTATCACATGGTTTCAAGACTACTCACCGTATGAAAGGAATATTCAGGATTTAATTGGGGACAAAGATTAAAATTACTTGTTCATAATACTTTTAAACATTTTCATTAAACTAAAATTTTCAGTTCCTTATAAACTATCATTCATATTTTGATGTTTTTTGCATACAGCATTTTGGCTGGAGATTTATTTAGTGGAGAGCTAAAGAACACCTTGTGACAGATTAACTAAAATCTGGAAATATCAGGTGTCCTTCTATAGTAAGAGAGGATAACAATAAACAGGGAGTATACTTTGAAGCCTAGATTAACTGTCATGTATAGACTGTTATTTACAGTTTGTCTTTGATAAAGATCGGGATTTTGCAGATATGTCATCATCTTCAAGTTTGAGTTAGTACAAGGTTTAATAATACACCTTGATATTCTGGACCTCCTTTGTCCTAAGATGTCACCTGAAAGGACCCTGTGGAGCAGGCACATTAGAAATGGTCTTAGTGCTGAGCCAGCTGATCAGCTAGTTATTCCCTGATCATGTTGTTTTTTCGTCATACCACCTGTCACTGTATTGTCTGGCTCTTGTTCATATAGCTGGAATGTTGCTCTTTGTGGTGTTAAACTGGGTTTTACAGATGTTGTAAGTCTTGAAGATTTGTGAGTCAAAAAATATTACTAAACAAACTCCACTATTAGATAAAGAAGATTTTGTGCTTTTTTTTTCTTGTTAGAATGTTATGACAACACAGTGCTGTGACATTATATATTAGGACAGAAAATGTGATTATTCTGTCAGTCCACATTATTAAATGCTTGTATCACAATATTCAATTCAACATGACACATCATAAAAATTGTAATTAAGATTTAACCTTTGTTGTGTCTTTGTTCCCTGTTCATACACTCTCTGCCTGAGGACAATTTGCTGTGCGGAGCTGTGTCCCTTGACTAAGTCAGGATCAGAATATTGTGGGTTTGAAACCCATTGTCTTCTCCTTTTTGTTCTGCTTATCAATACAGAACCCCAGCTGCAGGGTTGTGGACAACATCAAATAGCATCTATCTCACTTTGATGATGAAAGTCTTCTTGCATCCAGCTTAACAACCTTAAGTTTAACAGTATGTCAATTCCACTAAATATCAGTAGCAGGATGTAGGACCTTTTTATGAATTATTTTTTATAGAAAATAAAGTGACAAGGGAGGGACATATTTTTTTGTGTTCTCTCAGAAATACCGCTTGGCAAGTTTTGCAAGTGTCAGAGTTGTAGATTCAGTCACACTCGTTCTTACAGACACTCATTTTTATAGCGGACAAATGGGTGGTCGGGATGCAGCCAGGTCGAAATTATTTTTTTTAATGACAATAAAAATTGTTATGCACACAAATAATAGTGATGCCAATGCCCGAGAAACATTTCACCTTTTTTTATTTAGCTTTACTCATCGCCTGTCCGTCTGACTGTGAAGAAGTTTAATTAGGAAGCGTGAGTGAGTTTTGTTTAATGCCGCTTATAGTAATATTCTAGCAAGGGGGACACCAAAAATGTGGTTCACACCTTGTACCCCTGCTAGGAATTGAACTAGGGTCTTAAGCATGATGAGCAAATGCTTTAACCACTGGGCTACATCACCGCCCCTCATCACGACACCCTGATAGTCCTTAACGCTAGTGTTCTTTATGTACACATGGTTGTTGAGAGTATGATTTATTATCCATATAGTGAAACATGACCGAGTACACAAAAATCCTATGTTGCACAGGTGTAAGAAACCTTAAAACAAATTTCATTGGTCAGTTATCCAACCATGCTTTTCATGACCCAAGTGGAATGTGGAACTATTTTGTTCATAACTTTTCACTACAAATTTACAAAGAATGTTCAGTCTCGCTACAACGACGACAACCAATTAAATGCTTGAGACCAGAAAACGTTACAAAAGAATACATGTTCGCACAACATTTTTATTAATATGTGATTCAAAGAATAATACAAGCTTCATGATTAATCATTACTTTAGATTTTGATAAGTTAACCCAATCGCAGACGACAAGAAGATGGATTCTACCATCCCAGTCAACAGTCAACAATTACACACAAATGTAGAATATTAAATTTCCTATCTGTTGGTATAATCCGTTGCGACCACCTCAGAGGTTTGGGAAATAGATACTGCTAAATGTTGACCAAAAGTTTCTAAGCGTTGAAAACAATTTCTCCGTGCACCGATAAAAACACTGCTACGAATTTTAAAAAAAATGACATCTTTATGGAAGTCTTTGAATGTCATTTAGAAGTGAAAATACATAAGAATGAAGATTTTATGGATATCAACTTCTTTATGAGAGAGCACAACGTTTCGGAGTTAATGCTTACTCCTTCATCAGGTGATTGAGAAAGGGATACAGAGGTGTATTTATATGTACAGGTAAAACAATAACAAAGTAACAAGTGGAATGAATTATCTTTATGGAAACTGTGAGCGAAGTAAATACAGCTTTATATCTGAACGATATAAGTGTATCAGAAATCGATTTATATGCTAATGCATAACGTTATTAGCTCAAAATGAAAAAAAGAATAAATTAATGTCACAAATCGATTTTCTTCTATCACGTCAAACGTTGACAGAGGCCATGCACGTATGAGGATAAGGGGGCATAACTCCGCTATACTTAACACTATTCCAATGTAACTCATATCGCATGGAGAGAATTTGTTGTGGATACGGACACTACATTTCCGTTATGTTTTGTTCACGGTGAACCAAACTATTTCAGTACAAAGTTCCCCAATGTGAGCGGATAGGTTTTGGTAGTTTCACAGTTAGTAAGAAAAGATGCCAATGTACTACATGAGAAAGCATTTAATGGGGATTTGGACGGCCCTATCCCATATATAAGTGAGTTCTTAGATTTATATACATATGGAAATTAATTAAGCAACACCAAATTCAAAGACACATAAAAACTTAACAAAGTTTAACGAAGTAATTTTGATGATTGATTATTCAATTTTGATGTATTGACATACAGCATGAGCTTTTCATGGGTTGATATGACGCGCGTGAAGCTTGCACAGCGCACGTGCATTGCTTTAACCTCAACTTTCGAAAAATGCACTTTTTCCCTGGGGTGTTTACAAGCGCAGGTTGTCGATTGCATTCGGTTTTTCATTCATTTCAATGTCATGGCACGTAGGAAATTATCAGAGGCCACTCGTTGGCAAATAATCGGCATGAGGAATGCTGGTATGTCTCTAAGACAAATCGGGACTCAAATCGGACGACATCATTCCATAATTTCAAAACTTTTGAAAAAATACCGGGCCACTAATGAAGTTAAAGACCTGCCTAGACCAGGAAGACCCAGGAAGACCACAGTCCGGGAGGACAGAGCTTTACTGAGACTTGTACGGCGCAGGTCCTTCGACTCGAGCTCTCGGTTGAGACAGGAGTGGCTTCCAGGGAGACCCATCTCGAACAGGACTGTTCGGAATCGTCTGAAAGCTGCAGGATACCGGGCAAGGAGGCCAATCAAGCGACCCAGACTGTCTCCAGCCCATAAGGCAGCCCGACTGGCCTGGTGTAATGACCGTTTGCACTGGAACATTGCCTCTTGGAGGAAGGTCCATTTCTCAGATGAGAGCCGGTTCTTGCTGCACATGGTGGACGGTCGTACTCGGGTCTGGAGGCAGAGGAACACAGCAATGGCTCCACGGAACATCCAGGAGACTGTGGCCTTTGGGGGAGGTTCCGTTATGGTATGGGGGTGCATTTCCATGAACTGCAAGTTGGATATCATTACCATCCGTGGCAACCTTAACGGTGTTCGTTACCAACAGGAGGTTCTTGACAGGGCTGTGGTACCTCATTTTGAGAACCATCCTCTGGCAACGAGACCCATATTTATGGACGACAATGCTAGACCTCACAGGGCGCATGCTGTAAATGATTTTTTGCGGCAAAATGCAATTGACAGAATTCCATGGCCTGCCATGAGCCCTGACCTCAACCCCATTGAACATTTGTGGGACTTTATTGGCCGTCGTGTGAGGCAGAGAGACCCACCAGTCCATAATCTCAACGAATTGACGGCTGCCCTGCATGAGGAGTGGAACAGGATCCCCCAGAATCAGATCCGGAGACTCATCCAAGGAATGAGGAGGCGTCTGGAATCGGTGGTGCGTGCGCAGGGAGGACACACTAGATATTGATGAAAGTCGGTGTGCAGACTCTCAGATGACTGTTCTTTCTTTCCATGTGACATTTGTGTTAATACACCTGACAACAACGTCTGTGGATGAATAGTAAATTGTGTCCATTTTTTCATGAATTTAAGACAGTTTTAAGAATTTGGATTTCGTTGCAATAAAGCAAAGTCTTGATACTTTTTCCCTTTAAGTTGTTTGTCAGAGATCGTCTGTTCAATAAAAAAGTGTCAAACTATATCAACCCGGCATATTTTGATTGTCAGAACACTTCAAAGTTGCTCCAATAGAAAAAATTGGGGTGTTGCTTGATTAATTTCCAGGTGTATATATTCTCCTCCTGTTTGTGTAGATATACTTTGACTAATAACATTCCCACCTCCAAATCTAATGAAATTACTGAAAATAATACATTTTAGTTGCTGTCATGGCATGTTTCGTGTATTTTGTGACATCGGAAAAATACGACACTGGTTTCGTATATATCTCACCTAATTTCCATTACGTTTAAAATGTCCCCGCTGCAATGTCAGAATTCAACTTTCGTTTAGCAAAACATAAAATTGATGGTTTCACCATTGAAATAGTGTCTTGGATATATCAACAATTAAACCGTTTAACTGCGTACTTATTTTGAGCAATACGCGCACCTGTTTAGCATCAACTTAGCGTAAAAGAAAAATAATATTTCACAGCGCCTGATCATTAACTGAATATTCATTTAGCAAATAAATATTTCTGTTCTTATGATTATGTAACTCTTTCTCTTCATAAGTATGCAATGAAACGTGCAAAAAGATCTCTTTTTGGAACTGTCTAGGCACATAAACTGTTCATGCAAAAATTTAAAATCTAAATTTATCAAACTTGTGTAGACATATAAGGATATAAACTCAGAGAAAAGTGACATGTATTCAACATGCATGCACTTGCAGTGGTTTCGTCCTTGAGACGTGCAATACGTTGTTGCACCTGCAAGAGAAACTGAGCAAACGAATGCCACTCAATATTGCCACTTTGGAAGGTTCAACCCCTGCCCTTGTGATCGTTCAAAAACTTAAACGGCTATTAAAACACATATCATGCCAAGGCTAACGTCTGCACAACGTCATAAGGCCATTTGGATGGGGGAATGTCTCCACGACAAGTGGCTGCACATTTCCACAGCCACCTGAACACCGTTTCTGCTCTGGTGAGACACTACCAGAACATAAATGACATCGATCGGCCACGTTCTAGACGTCCACATGTATTTACGCCAAGACAGGACAGAGGGATAAAGGTGATCCATCTTCGCCACAGGTTTCAGACTGCAGTGATGACTGCCCGGACCATCCCAGGGCTCCGCCGTATTCACTCCAACACATTTCGACAACGTTTACGTCATCACGTGAGAATCTCAGATCTTATTCTCGAAACGTTCGTAGCCCTAAGAATTCTTAACTTTGATGGTTGCCAATGTTTTAAGAATGGGCTTAAGAAGTTCGTAGGGCTACGAACGTTTCGAAAATAGCTAGCCTAAAACGACGTCATCGACAATCTCGCCGAATATGATGCCGATATCATGTCCGCAGACTCTTGTTTTGGTGGAGAAATGTTGTTTTTAACAGATGAGTCCAGTTTTTTTAACAATTCCCATAGTGATGAACGTCAACGTGCCTATAGACGCGTGGGAGAACGTTATACAAAGGTCTTGGAAATGAATCGCTTTGGTGGTGGTGGTGGTGGTGGTTCCGTGATGATTTGGGCTGGAGTAAGAGCACGCGAAAGGACTCATTTGGTGATTGTTCAGGGCAACCTAACTGGTGTGGGCTACAGGGATCAGATACTTCGACCTGTAGCAATCCTTTTCTGAAACGTCATGGCTCTGGGTTAACATTCCAACAGGACAATGCCCACCCTCATACAGCAACGGTTGCTATGGATTTCTTGCAACACCACAGCATTGACATACTGCCTTGGCCTGCAAATTCACCCGATAGAGCATGTTTGGGACGAGATGGATCGACGTCTACGCCGTCTTCCTCATCCGCCGGATAACGTCCTTGACCTTGCAAAAAAAACTTGAGAGAATCTGGCGTCACATCCCACAAGCCTTCCTTGCACGTTTGATAGGCTCTATGTGTCGTCGCCGCACTGCTGTTTTCAATGCCGATGGTGGACATACCCGTTATTGAGCTTGTGACATGGTCGTTTGACCCCTGTCCTGCTTGTGGACTCGTGACGTCATTGTGATTGACTTTCCAGTTGGAATTCTCACGACTTGTTGTGGTCTCATGATCCCTTCATTAAAATTTATGTGTACATTTGACACTGTTATCGTACTTATCAGCTGTGATATTTTGACAATCTTTATGTGCCTAGTATATTAGAGTACGGATGTAAGGTTTGTTCAACTTAGACATGACCTGGTTTATATATTTTAAACAATTTTCCTATAAATATCGTTAGATATCCTACCATCATAATACGTTTTAATGAAATTTGAATTGATTGTATTTATCGAAAACACTGATAATGAATCAGAAAACGTTTTTAACAAACTCACACCTGGTCAATTAATATTCATAATTGTATAGTCTATAAAACGACACAAACAAATTCAATGAACAAGACAATTCCTTTAAATATGTGTGCCTATACATTTCATAACATGTATAAATCGATTTCATCAATATTATCAGTTTCCCTTAATTCAGTACTGCCAGTAATTATCCGATTTTCACATTACAAAACATACAGCAAATAACACTGTGAATCGTGATTTTGTATAACCCAGCTTACCCCATCAGTGTCCTTCCTCTTCAACCCTCACCTTGAAGTCCAATCAAATTCGAAATACTTCTCGTACACAAACATACTTCACAGTTTTGAAATCTATGGAAACTTTCTTGTTTCTTGATACCATCCACTATTTTCTCAGACACAGTTAAAGTATTTGATATAACCTCTCACAATTGGATTTATCATATATGTCGCCCTTTTTCCTGCTACACGAATTCAAGTGTCCATTTCTGTGCAATTTTATAACCGTACGCTGATTCAGTACCAATTTTCGCACAACGTTCACTTTCAAATCTTATGAAAATGTGTGCCTGACCCCCTCCCCTCACCAGGGCCAGATATGACGTGAAGTCATGAACACTGCTATTGCTATGAAGTCATGTTTCCTCTATTGTGTTGCTTTCTACTAGGGATACTCTACTCTGTTAGAGTCTCCCTGTTTCTACATATGGCCGCGGTGGGGGTTGCCAGCTTGTCTTTGAAAGTGGATTTGGGTTTATTTTCCTGAATTTGGCAGCTTCGATATTCCTGCTCATATTGTACCATATTTGCAGCACCTGTGCCCAAATATTGGTATGTCACTCACTCTTACTCAGCATTCGTGTCATAAACTTAGTGTGGCATGGAAAGTCGTATAACATCTGCTATATTTGTAGGTAAAAAAGAAGTTAATCCAGCACTCTCTCTTTGTGCCAATATACCAACATCATAGACACAGGGCAGTGATGACGTGTTTTATTTGAAATGGTTCAAGTCATATGTACAATGATAGGTAGAATTGTCAGTACTAAGATCAACTACTGTGTTGAAATGGATTCATATAAAACAGTTTATAAAATAGACTTTTATTTACATAATTTTCTTAAAATTGATAGGGTAATTTTCCATTAAACTGTTAACAGACTAACATAAGCAGTAGTTATGACAATATCTGCTTTGAGCTTCTGAGATGATACTGCTTCCTGCAAAATGAGCAGTCAATTAAACAGAATGATCACATGAACTTTATCTCAGTTAATTCATGCCATAGTTTGTGGTGTAAATGACACAATACAAGCCACCTGCTCTACAGGTGACAATACTGGTCTTAATTTCAGATTAATGTTTTTACATAAAATTCCACAGAATATATCCTACTTTCATCTGTTCTAACCTTCACATCAAGCCAGACTGCATTATAATACACCAACACACATCAAAACACTGACGTGATTTGTTAATTTTAACTTCACAAGATCTACACCATTCCTATTCCAAACCACAAGGTGCTCCCCACTGACTCCTTGTATTTACTTTGTGGAAGACGCCCCATGGTAATGCCATACTCACTGTACCAGCACTTACTGCACTGTGTTCCCTGCACAGAAGTGTCCATACACTGGATTACTTGTTTCTGTTATTGGAATACCAACCAGGGCCCAGTTTCAAAAACGACCCCCAGCATCTTGACTGTTGTAGCCAAATTGTAAAAGTATGGGAGTTGCGAAAGTTTAGCTCTATGATCACGTGATCCCTGTACTGAAATATTACTAGCTTCCAGAAAAACTTTGCATGTTAAATTCAAATTTGGACAGGACATAAGTGTAAAATTTATCTCCGAATTCTGTGAGGTGCATTATGACAAAACATTTCACAACCTGAAATACATATGACAAAGCGTGTATTCTGTTACTCCTCAGAAGGAATCTTGTCTCAATGTATCAGGGAGGCTTCAAAAACGAGGACAATTATTCTCTGAACAAACATGTAACTCTTTTCTTAGGCTTGGTAGTCACAAGCAAACCAAATAAATTCAAGATTGACTACTAGAAAACTAAACATAAAGATTACATATGCATATAATACATGATCTTTCCTTTAGTGAGTGACATTGGATCCTTGCTGCTTTCAACAGTATGTCATACTGTCATGACATGTCAACTTAATGGTGAAGGAAAGCCCATAGTGATGTCTGTTTATGACATCTGCTAAAGCACTGGGAAGGTACTTACAGGCCAAGAAGCATTAACAGGTCAAATCAGCATTTGAACTCTCAGTCACTGGTGTCTGCTCAAAGGCTGCAACTTTACACAGTAGAACTGAGGCTCTCTATGAAGACTGGGTATAAGGTAACCCTCCCTTCCCCCTGGAGAATGGGGAAAAGTAACATGATGTTGCATTTACAGATTCCTTAGTCTAGTATGATGGTACCAATACACGAAGTAGTTTCACACACTCACACTTGACTCCACATAAAAGTAATTGATTACCAGTAGTCATATTTTGATTTTTACATATAATCTTCTATGTGTGTAATTGATCTTTCACTACCTTAAAAACAAATTAAGAGAAGAAACTAAAACCCCAAGAAAAGTCTGCTAAATCACAACTAGAAGTTTCCTAACTACATATTTAGGTAAGTACAGAACAAGCAGTTATAAATTTGACAATGAATTCAGTTGTTCTACAAATACCTGACACTGTATACAGAATTACAGAATTGGTAAGGCACACACATTTCCTCCTATCAACAGAACCTGCCCTCAGAGGATACACAGGAGGTGCTTTGTCAGTCCTCACTGACAGGGACTGAGGAATTTCAACTACCAAATAGATCAAACTATTCATTCCACAACAGGATAATAAATACTAATCTAACAAACAACACCATGGAATGTTGGCTAAATGATAAATAAATCACACATTTCAACAAACAGGTCTATTAACTCCTTTGTCCATTTATGCAAAATTAGTCCATTGTGACAGTGAAACACTTCCTGTAGAGGTGTTGTCATGACGACAACATGCTAAAGGCTCGACCAGGCTTGACCAGGCTTGACCAGGCTTGCTTGAGAGTGCATACTGGTTGATGAGGATCATCATGGTATTCTGCATAAGTCATGAGGAACATACAGCTGCATTGGAAGGTCATGTCACATGTATTTCAACATACTGAAGATTAGGCCAGACAAATTTTATTTCAGGTTTTACTGATCCACTGTCATTCTTTTTCAAGAATAAGAAACAAATATAAAATTATAAGAAATTTGTACTGCAAAAATGTGTAAAACAAGAAATAAAATTAGTCCAACCTTAGCAGCTAAAATGGGTTGCACAACATATCCACAATAAAGGGTGTCCAATAATAATATTGGATACAATCATTTGCAGATGTCTCCTTCTTCATGTTGACTGAAGATAAGAAGTCAAGTTTTTCAGGTGCAATAGTGTCTCCTTCCAAGGGAGGTTTATTGGACCTGAGAGGTCGTGGACTATATTACACGGGGGCAGATAAACGTCAGTGTGAACTTGAAGAAGCATCAGAAGTAATCACATTTGGAAATCACAACTTGAAAAACTCTTTCCCTTCATAAATCATTACAAAGTTGCATCAGTATATGTTTGATACAGATATATACAGCTGTATTACATCTGGAAAAAAACAAACTAAACAGAAACATGTACAGATTGGCTAACAATGTTTATGTCAGTTAAAATGACATTGTTTCTCAAGATAATTTTCAAAAAGTATGTCACTGATGTCCAGCTATTTCTGTGCAAAGAAAACTTACTTCTTAAAACTAAAAATATATTTGGGGTAAGGTGCAGTTTAAAGAGGTGGGCAGTTATGAGAAATCAGGAATCTTAATTTCTAAAAAACAATATGCACAAAACACAAATTAAAGTCAGTCCCCAATTTACTCCAGTGAGCATACTGTGTTAGAATGTACTATTACAGACATGATAAAATCATACATTTGATACACATACATTATGACTGCAGGGTGGGTGTCGGAAATGACGATTTCAATATGGCTGCCATGGTTACAGCTAACACAGGACTGTAATTCTCTGAGCTCAATTCTTAGATCAAAAGTGCTGACAATACAATATGTCATCATGCTTTCACTGTGAATACCTGTCTTTTATAACCCTCTACATGGGGTAGAGCAAACTGTACTTCCAAAATGTCATCGGGATCATTCATGCATAGCTTCTGATGAGTTTTGACATTTCAACAAACATGGCAGCTTGAGGCAAAGTAATGAAATACTGGCTTGAACCAGTAACAATTTTCAGAGACGAAAGTACAGTTTAGGTATTTTAACATTTTAGAATGACATATTCATTTGAGAAGTTTCAGCATTTTCAGATGTCTGGTGACCATGAATGCATTTACCCCAGGAATACTCCATGTTGAAACTATACATGTTCTGTATGAAGGACACTTAGTCACAGCGATGTATACATACCTTGTGATAGAGAGATACAAACCATGTTTGTGTGATGCAGTCAGAGACATACATAACATGTACAACAGTTGCAGTCAAGTATCAAAATACAAAAGACAGAATAAAACCAATACAAAACAATTTCACTGACAAAATTCTACACTACATAAGAAACTTGATACAAATTTGATCATGATTGTTTTAATGATGATATCATATACTTGTTTTGTGATTCATTGTGCGATATGAGCAGGGGCTACAATGACATAACATTCACAGTTCACAATACAGTTGGCTGCCTCCTTCCTGTACGAAACAATGTTACATTGCCAACAGACATCCTTATAAGGAAATACACGAATAATGCCATATGACCAACCAGTGAACTATCCATCACCCCTGGATATGGAGCCCTGAGTTGTATGAGATCATAGCCCCTACAGTCAGGCCACAACAAGTTGATAATGAGATTTTCTTCCTGGTCAAATCATGATGACTGGTAACTGCTTCCTGTATAACATTACAGGACAAAGGACATATAGAAAATAACACCATTAAGTTTGTGAAGGACCATTCATTTTGGTGACATATGGAGTGTTATCACTTAAATATGATTCAGAAAATAATGTAAATACAACTGCCCTACATGGTCTCTTGATGTCCTGGAAAATGTGGGTTTGAATAGAGTAATTGGATATTTTAAAAAACAGTAACATTGAAGGGGTGAATGCATGAATTTGAAGAAAATGTCCTAATCAAGTTATTGTGTCAAAATATAGATATTCCTATCTATGTACACAGCATGAATACTTACAGAGTGAGTGTGTGTGTATTGTGTTACAATAGTTTCAGATATACTGAAGCTGCATGCAGGTAATAGATGGTGAGCATGTGATATATATGATCTGATTGTTGCAGCTCCAGATTGGGGACACACATCATCTATCAGCCGTGTACTGACTGTCATTCAACCAATCTCTGGACATCACTTCATATTAATCCCAGATGTGAAACTGATGCAAGTGGTAGATATTCAGCACTTTGCTGAACCCGAGTCAATGTCCAGCAGATCTAGACAGCATGAAAGGACACACCCCCTCCCACTGCAATACAGTTAATTGATGTGACTGCAAAAGACTCTGCAGTGAGAGGATAAGGCACTACCAGATAAACATTTGCTGCAACAACACACCCTGTATTGACTGGATGCACTAAGGTCACATAAATTCTTCAATAAATCTTGTAAACACAATAACCACAGTTTGCGTTCTAAATAAGCAGCGAATTTCATGTGGACTGATTCATTTACCTATAAGCTGACTTGGTTACATGAGCAATGAGATAAACAACTACACTGTTTCATTGTTCTCAATAATCATAATCACTAACTGGGACAAAGGGGATGTAAGAATACAGCCAGCCAGTACCAGGCCTGCAGAGATATGTTAAATGTTTCTCGAGGCCCATTCAACCCTAATCTGCATTCTTCAGTAGTTTTAAAAATATTTTCATATTCTGGAACAAAAGAATCCAATTTACATTGACAGTAAATCCTCTTCCTAACAGTTTGGGAAGAGTCATTGGACAAAAGAATAGCTTTGTTTATCAGGGCTTTCATACTGTTATTGGGCATACAACTTGCAGTTAATGTTCATCTATACTGAGTTCTATACCCATCTTTTTTCTAAAATACTGTACAGAATAGAATTATCTCCTGCACTAAAATGATTCTCAAACTATATGCTGACAAATGTGACTTGTATAAGAAGAAAAATAAACATATTTGTTCCAACTTGAATACTTCGGAATAATTCCACTGGGTCGTTGTTTGTATGTGATATGGATTCCTACATGAATATTGTACAAATGATGTCATCATATGATTAATTACTCTGATATGGTATGTACATATAAAACCCTTGAAAATGAAACGTGAAATACAAATGTATCTACGTAATAATTCTTATATATCTTCTACTAAAAAGCCAAGCAAGAACACAGAAGGTCACAGTAGTATGCAGCCAACATACATGATTCACAAACAGTATTCCAACATCAATTTAGCCAGGGACATTTCACAGCTGACTTGAACTTGTGTAAAAGGAAGAGATGTTTTCGGACAAAGAGCAAGTTGATGATGTGCCTCAGCACGAACTAACACACCAGCCTCAGCATATCTAACATGACCAAAATACTGTTTTGTTTCTCGTTCCTACACTATTCATTTCCAACTTACATCATTTCATTTTTCTCATGCATTAAAAGGGAAATAAGTACATAGAAATGAACTTTACATAGTTTTTCTTACACTAACATGTTAGCACAGTAAAATCTACAAACATTTCTGTACAAAGCTAAGGAAGGTAACTCCAGTTAGATTTCCTTTCACTACAAAGGCAGTTAATTCTTGTATGATTTATGTACACAGCAAGGGCAGACAACTCTTTCTGTAAACAGCAAAAGATCGTACCATCAAAACCGGTTCATTGGCAAAACTTTAAGTATAAAGATCTTCGAGAGAAGAAGCCTTTAGTGGTAAAACAAATAATATACTGTACACTTATATAGCAAAGCCATTTAATGATAAATAAGTTACTTGTTTGTCAGGTTCCATACATACTATTTCATCAATACGCCATGGTTACATCCTTGCTGACTCTGTATGTTCTGTGCAGCTAAAGGCAGGTTAACACCTGCAGCTCACTGAAATACTTCAGGTCATATTGAGTACGTCACATCTGTCATGTGAGACAAGTCACTTTCAACTGAACTAGTACCAGGTCACTACTTATTTCTCACTGTAATTTTGTAGGAATAGTAATTAAAAACAAAAAAAATATCAAAAAACAAAAAAAAAATTGTAGCATTACACATTTCAGTTTTTTCCTCCAAACTATAAAAGGTGATTCTTGTATTTTCCAAACTGTCATGACAAACAAGGATCCATAAATGTGAAATAATCAGATGTATTGAACATCCAAGTCAAGGTCATATTCCAAGCTTCTTGAACCCTTGAACTTGAAATCTGTGAACTCCTGGCAAATCATGGTGTCCATTGTCAGCAACATCTGCGTTCTTTTCTCTGTTCAGCAGTAAACTATTACATACCTTCATACTATCGATCATTTCTTGATTCAATAAATCACATACTACTCTGAAGCATACACAACTCCACACCAATCAAACAAGCATCTTGAAAGTTGCATAACTAATTCCTATCCACTACATGTTGCTGACAAAAACCTAGTTGTGACAAGTAGTCAAGAAAATAGTATTCAATCTACAGCAGCTGCATGGTGTATAAGAAACACATCTGGCTAAACCTGCACTTGATTGTTGAGTCACAAAAATATATTTGTCCTTTTTGTGCTTTTGCTGGGATTATCCTCTTCCATATGTTTGAAACTGATTCTGAAATACAGAAAGGACACAAATTTCAAATAAGCAGATCAATAATTCACATGAAACGGGTTCACGAGTCAATAAGAATGATCTGGAGTGAGTGTCTTTAGCTTGCATTCACCAATATTCCAGCTATATGGCGGCGGTATGTAAATAACCATGTCTGGACCAGACAATCAAGTGATCAACAGCGTGTTCACTGATCTACAAAACTGGCATACGATGACATGTGTCAAGCAAGTTAGTAAATCTGACGACCCAATGCTGTGAATGAACAAGAGAACATTGTGTTAACCTAAAGAAATTTAATCTCCACCCACCCATGGACAGCTGAGCTGTATCACTGTGATTCTGAAAGAAGCACAGTGATCCATTAAGATTTTTTCTAAAGGAAATACTGGCATACCCCAAGGCATTAGTCAAAATAGAATCTCTGGACTTTCAGTAAACATTTCATCTGTGATATGATAATACGTAACAACCTGGTCATCTCACCTGGTTTGACAAAGACTCAGACTCATCGTCATCATCTGATGATTCCTCTCCCGAAGAATCGTTGAGGCGTGCCTGGTCCGTCACTGGAAATGAGCAACAGAAAACAGTAAGTAACAAATACTTACAAGAGGAAATACACATGATCTGTGTGGCTAAATTCACAGAGACAAGCATGTCCTGTTTCCTATGTCACAGTCCCTGTTTGGTAGACACTACTTCTTCCATTACAGCAAATATATTTCAATATTTTGTGACCATGACTGAAGCTGTCCATGACTGTGGACTCACCTCCCACTGTGCTGTTTCTGCCCTCGGCAGTGTTTGACACCTGGTGGAAGCAAGTGAGGCATACTCGCAGTGGCTTTGACGACTGCTGGGGCATCAAAAGTCGCTTGTTGGAGCAGGCATTACACACCAGGATGCCGCACTTCCGACAGTGATGCTGAAACACAGAACAGCCGACATTCACATGACAGACATGGCTTTTTTCTTTTGTCAAAAACAATATAGCTGCCGGCATCTCCTCGAATTGCATGCACCATGTAAACTATGAAGACAAAACCAATGAGAAACACACAGGAAACAACAAATTCAAAAATAAGTTCCGCAATTGCATTAAATTACGCTGATATGAACCTGTATTTGAATGGAGTTTCAACAAACACAGTTCCTTGGACTGCTAACACACGCACCTACAGATCCATCAGCTAAAAATAAGGGGAGGATATACCACTTAATATTCTCAATAGACAGACCCATGAAGGTCATGGGGTAGAATAGGCCTTCAGCAACCTATGCTTGCCATAAAAGGCGACTATGTTTTGCATAAGAGGCGACTAATGGGATCGGGTGGTCAGGATCACTGACTCGGTTCCCAATCGCACAGATCGATGATCATGTTGTTGATCACTGGATTGTCTGGTCCAGACTTGATAATTTACAGACTGCCGCCGTATAACTGGGATATTGCTGAGTTCGGCGTAAAACTAAACTCTCTCACTCACTCACTCACTAGACATGTGGGACTTCTCTAGCAGAATGGAAATAATTGAAGGGGCACTTCTTCAAATCTAAAATTTTCTCTTTGAAAAAGAGCGGACCGGTTTTTCTGTGCAGTGAAATATTTGTTTTCCCTCCCTACACTGACTACATTTGCTTCAATGGATCTACTTTCATTGTGCAGGCACCTACCCTTCTGTTAACAATCGAGAATTCTGACTTGCGGCAGTGCATGCAGGTCCTGGCTTCTGAGTCAGGTACCCACACTGGGGAGTCGTCCCTGGAAGTCTGGGTAATACCACCTAGTAGGTAGAAAATATAAGTTCTACGTACACCTACCAATATTGATCACGTCATAACAAGACATATGGATGTACGTAGTCAGCTATGAACAGCTGTCACACGTACATAATTATGCGCACAGCGATTCAAAAATAAATGCGAAACCAACGAATGATGTCAAATTCTTCCATGGGTACATAAACAAGGACTCACGTTTTACAAGCAGATCATTGACACACTTCCTAATGTGAGCCATCCATTCCTTCTTCTCCGTGACTGTTGCAGCATAGACTGTGAAGGACTTCTGTGGACTGATCACATTCCACCCATTGTGCAGCTCTACAACAAATATGTACATCCTCACCTTCAAGCAAGATTAGATATCCTCAACATGGTAAAGCAGCCATATTGTTTGTGTAACTTTACAACAAAGTATACTGAGTCTGAATGCAGAGTACAAGTCCTGTTGTATTTTCTGATGTAAATCCTCATTAAAGATAGCAGCCTGGAAGAAATCAGATCTGGGCCCCATTCCTCAAGGTGACTATAGCGCAACAACAGTCACATGTCTATGTTAAAGTAAGGGAGTATGAGGACCTGCACCTGACCATTCAGTGTTCGATACAGTGAGCAACCATCCACATTGCTGGGGTATGACACAAGAGCTGTAACCATGGCAACAGGTTGCTATGACTCCTACCTCCTTCGTCTTCCACGTTGTCGAGCTTGATGTCCTCCAATGGGATGATGTGCTGTTTGTTGTACTAAAACAAGGACAAAGAAACTGTGAAACATCTTGGAATGGGTACTACTCTGAACATTCATACAGTTAATCACAACTTTCACATTAACCATTCGCAGACTGTTATCTTCTTTGAATGAAAGCTTTACACTACACTATAACTCTCCAGCTGAAACTACATGTTAAGGAACAATATTATGGTAAGTAGTAACTATGTTTTGGTAATTGTATGTCATGATAACTGTAACTGTACACTGCAATAACTGCATGCCATGATTACTAAAGTTAATGTACCTGCATGCAATGGCAATATATGTTGCATAGCAAAGATGGTTGACACAACTGCTGAATGGAAATGACTTGCAGATGAAAGCTGTCACCTTTTTCTTATGAATAAGTATGTTTCCATAAACAAGGACATCGTTGAAGAGGAAGAATTGTCTTGATTTTGGCTTCCTTCGACACATCTTGGTGAGCACACCCTCTCCAACCAGCACTCGACCTGGGACAGCTAGTGGCTGGAAACACATCAGTCTCCAATTAACAACTTAAGTCTCAGGACATAACATTAAGTTGGGTCAACACTTCTACTGTGAGAAAAAGAACATCAGTCAGACAAACAAATTACCTTGCAAAACCATCACATAAATACACAACTTCAATGTTAGGAACTTAGGAAATAATATTAGCGTCAGATGAATGTGTGGGCTGTTTTAGATGGAATAAATTAGTAATTATGTTGTTTCAAGACATGTACATGTAGAAGGCGATTAGGTGCCTGACTCTGAGTGTGTGGGTTCGAATCCTTGACAGAACTCAACTCAAAAAAGTGTCATCCCAAATATAACATGTTACACATACATTTTGCTCAGAAATGAATCCAGACACTCAGAGCAAAATTTTGTTGTTTGGGAAAATCCAGATGATATATTTTCATGTATTTCCATGACAAATCAGTACTGTGAACATCCCTGAATATCTAATGTTTGGTTGTTAATGATAAACAGATAAATCTTTTCACTCAGGGACAGGTGAGTGATTGATAAATTTCTTCATAATCTTCTCTCCTTTCAGCATGAATGGAGAAAAGGGGTGCCTCTCTGACTTTTGGTAAATATAACGGGATGCCTCTCTTTTCTTTTGGCATAATGAAAGACAGAAGGGTGCCTCTCTTACCTTTTGGCATAATGAGAGACAAAAGGGTGCCTCTCTTACCTTTTGGCATAAAGAGACAAAAGGGTGCCTCTCTTTTCTTTTGGCATAATGAGAGACAAAAGGGTGCCTCTCTTTTCTTTTGGCATGATGAGAGACAAAAGGGTGCCTCTCTTACCTTTTGGCATAAAGAGACAAAAGGGTGCCTCTCTTACCTTTTGGCATAATGAGAAACAAAAGGGTGCCTCTCTTACCTTTTGGCATAATGAGAAACAAAAGGGTGCCTCTCTTACCTTTTGGCATAATGAGAAACAAAAGGGTGCCTCTCTTACCTTTTGGTATAAAGAGAGACAAATGAGGTATAACGAGACAAACGGGTGCTACTCTGTTTTCAAATAACATACTGCCTTCAGCTTACCTGCCCTGCTGCCCCAAAGCACTGTTCTACACATGCTATACGTCTGGCATTGGCCTCAGAGTTCACTGAAATATAACACAAGATATAAGCACACCGTGTACAACATTCAGATGGGAGTGAGTGCAGTTTAACGCCGCACTCAGCAATATTCAAGCTATATGATCTGTAAACATTCGAGTTTGACCAGACAATCCAGTGATCAACTGCATGAGCATTGATGTGCGCAATAGGAAACCAAAGACATGTCAACCCAGTCAGCGAGCCTGACCACTCGATCCTGTTAGTCACCTCTTACGACAAGCATAGTCGCCCTTTGGGGCAAGCATGGATTGCTAGAGACATATCCTAACCCGAACCTTCATGGGTCTCATTCCAAATTCATGCTAAACTAATAGACCATCAGATAAAATCTAACAGTCCAAATGGACTGATTTCGATTTAAGACTTTCTAGATCAGTTTTTTTAAAAAGACCATAGCAAGAGTCTACCTAAATTAAACCCCCACATGTTGTCACTGTAATGAAAAGAATCTATTTCAAAGTTGGTCTTTAAGAGTAAATCCAATGAAACACATTATCTGTGCAATACTCTAGCCATGATGATCACCTGAGCAGAAAGAAAACACTACCTAGGGCAGGGTGCCAGAACGTATCACCCCATCACTCAACCCTTCCAAACCCACCTTCCATTATTGCTTCCCCAAGTTCCTACTTTACAGCTGTGCCTGAGGGGTCCCATAAACAAATCATGCTTCAGTGACCTCATGATGATCGGTCTTAGAGGTGTGGAAGTTGGGGTCAGGGAGGAAGTAGATATTTTTGTGTGTGTATGTGTGTGTGTGTATGGATTTGATTATTCATTAGATTTATTAACCTGAATACAATTACCATGGTCCATTGTATGAAACAGATTCATACCTATCTGCCTATGTTCCTTCAGTTCCTATCAATAGCAATAGTTTTGTAGACACCTTAACAACTCTTGGTGTAAAGTAGCTTAAAAGCTTGACTTGGGCTCTTGGCCTTAACCTTTGTTTTCATCTGGGGCCAGTAAGTTTAGTACCCAGTATTGAGATAATGTTCACAGGTGTGAGAGGAATGTACAATAGAAAAGACAGTACTTTACCATGTTTACACAGATGATTAAGGTGTTTGGGACGCTGACATAGAACCATCTGCTGAAGTTGGCAAATGTGTAAGACAAATAGAACAGATTTCCTGTTACAAGTCATAAAGGCCAATGACTAAAGCCACAATATGACTAAATTCAGGTCACACACAGCAGTCATACTGACAGGAAAAGTTAAGCAACATGACACTTTTCCCTTACAGTTGGTGCAGCAAGAGTCCTGATAGTCCTGATGTAATAGTACTTATGAAACAGATGGGAGGAGTGGTCCTTCAGAAACTCCGACAGTCACAATGTACGAGTATAAATAAAATAAGGGGGTGGGTGGTCCTTCAAAAGCTCGGATGGCCCTGATGTACAAGTACATAAGAAACAAAGGGAAGGGGTGGTCCTTCAGAAACTTGGACAGTCACTGATTTACAAGTACATATGAAACAAGGGGATAGGTGGTCCTTTAAAAGCTCTGACAGCCCTGATGTATAAGTACATAAGAAACAAAGGGAAGGGTTGGTCCTTCAGAAACTTGGGCAGTCACTGGTGTACAAGTACATATGAAACAAGGGGGTGGGTGGTCTTTCAGAAGCACTGACAGCCCTGATGTACAAGTACATATGAAACAAAGGGGTAGATGGTCCTTAAAAGCTCTGACAGTCACTGATGTGTAAGTACATAAGAAACAAAGGGAAGGGGTCGTCCTTCAGAAACTTGGACAGTCACTGATGTACAAGTACATATGAAACAAGGGTGAAACTTCGAAACTTCCACGGAGTAACTGAGCCATGAGGAGACCTGTAACTATGCATGGTAATGCTGACGAATGACTGCATGGTACAACCACCAACAGCTCACATTGTACTGACAGACCACAGACACATCCAGCATGGACCCAACTATGCCACAGTGAGCTCTAGGTCATAGCACTGGTCATTCAAACTTATCCAAGAGTTTAGTACTGGATAGTATTAGTCTACAGAGTATAAAGCACGCATGTTGAAACTAAATTCAAATCTTTCTTCCTTGTAGCCGTCTAGGGACATGAAAGTTTTTGAACAAACAGTGGGTTGCTGTGTATATGCACCTGTCAGAATCTTTTGTCAAGTCTGACGAGGAACCTAAACTTTTTGGTAAAATTAGAATCGTGACATGTGAAGTCGTTAAATGTCCATAACAACATGCCAAATCTCAGACATATGAAATCTCACATTTTATATGAAATAAATAAGTCTCCTCCGAAATGGCACAACATTGCGAAAATGTCTTATATTTCCTCCATCTCATCCAGACAGAAGCGAAACACAGACTGGACTGACCACAATAATGGACACTCACTTGACATGTTGACAGTATTCATGGCTGGACTAGGACTCATATGACATGTTGACAGTACCCTGTACAGACCACCACTTACATGACATGTCGACTCTATCTTTGGGTGAACCAACACTCGCATGACATGAAAACAGCATCCCCAGATGGACCAGTACTCACTGGACACACAGACAGTATCCTTGGACAGACCAACACTTACACGACATGTCAACTCTTACAATCCCTGGATGAACAGCACTCGCATGACATGAAGATGCTGTACATGCACAGACCAACACAGAAACCTTGCCCTGCTCTCCAGGAAGAGTTTATGAAAGTATAGTGTTATCCCCAACCAACAGGGTACAACGTATGCAGGAAAGGAAGTAAGGTCTGTTTGTAGCTAGACACTATAATGACAGAGCAAATGTGGATGACAGATTGTGACATTTAGCAGGTTAATGATGCATCACACCAGCCACTATCTTGTCCATGGCAATATAACCAAGTCTGGACCTGACAATCCAGTGACAATCATCATAACCAATACAACTGGGATATAATGGTATGCAATGAACCACAATAAGCCCCCAAATCAATCCACTTTAACATCTGTTGCAACAAGTACTCTTGGATTGGGAAAGGGGTGGTTATCGGCTACTACAGTATTTTGTACATTAGCTGGATGCCAATATCTCTGCCTTGAAGCGAAGTGGGAGAGAAATGGATATATTGGCCACTTACACTGATCATATGTGTAAAGAGAGGTCTGCGCTGCTCAGAGTCTCTACTAAATGTAATGTTCTGTAATGGTTCTTCTAACTCTAACACTTCCTTATCCACAGGTCTGATGGTCAGGTGACAGTTTGATGAGAGTGAGTAAGTGTGTGAGTGAGTGAATGAGCGAGGGAGTTAAGGTTTTAGCAAATTCCAGCAATATCATGGTAGGGGATGCCAGAAATGAACTTCACACATTATACCCATGTAGGGAATTGAACCTGGGTCTTCAGTGTGACGAACGGATGTTTTATCGATCAGGCTAACCCAAAGCCCCTGAATCAGTCATGGAAACATATTCTAGACTACCACTTGTCAGAATGAGTTCCCCATCCTGAGTTGGGACACGATCCAAAAAAGAAGACATTAAGAATGTGAGTATTAATATAGTGCTGACTTCCACCACACAAAGGCAATGCTCAAAGCGCTGTATTATTCTGATAAATAACCCCAAAATATATGAAACACAGATAAAAGTTTCAGTCACACATATAGCATTGTGCTGTTTCTTAAACAGCTGTTTGAATATGGAAAAATTGGTCTTGTCAGCCACATTGACAAAGTGCACACAACAAATACATTCAGAATAAAACTGTATCCTGCAAAGAAAGCGATCTCCCATTGCTTGCAAGTGGACAGTTCCCACAGATACAGAGTGTTGGTTGAATGGCTCTCAATAACACTATCAAGATTCATATTGTGTGCCCGCTGCCTCAATCTAAATTCTCCTATTAAACAGACAGATGTCTCACAGAATATACAACAAAAAACACTTGAATCACATGAATCACAAACAAAAACTTGGCTCAACAACTGGCCATACATATCTTAGCCTGTGAAACGTTATCATAGAACTAAATGAACAATTTACCTACACTCATAGTTCATGTTCATATAAACATAGCAGAACATAGAGACAAACAAGTAAAGGAACTGAGGACCTAGAAAATACATGTTTCTTGCTACAAAAACAATGTTGTCAATAAATATGTGAACAGCAAATTTTCTCGTGCCAGTTAAACATATAATCCCATCTTGATTAAATGACAGTTATACTAAAAATGAAAACGCTAGTTTCCACTATTCCCCCAATACAAAATGGCATAGTCTATGGTTGAGCTGGTTGTAGGGAGTCAACCTGCTTTTACCTGTCAAACGGTGGCTGAATTATGACTCACTCAACTCTCTGTTGGACAAGTTGGGACAAAACACCTCCAACAATTTATGGTATACATTACATTTCTGCAAAAGTGATGTCGGACTTTAAACTGGCACCATATGACTCATTACAGAACCTTACAATATTACCTGTTGACATTGTCAAAATTTAGGCCATAAATTTTGTAAATATCCTCAACACACACACACTATGAACAAGTGACTAAAAATATAAAGTAATAAACAGAAAGATTTATTTGTCGAGAATTTGAAATCCAAACAAATTTCAGTCGTAAGTGTAAGACTGTGACCTCATTCAAGACAATAGACACTCTTTTCAGTCATGTTTATGTAGAAATACTTCATACATTTCACTCAGAATTTGACATCATCATATTAATCCTAGATGCTAATTCCCTGCTAACAATGATCAACCAGAAGACAAGTAATGTTAGACTGAATCCAGTCAGTACGAAGACCCGGAAAACACAAGCATGGCGTTATATCTGAATACAAACAATACTAGCTAATACCTAACAAAGGAACCCCATTATCCACAATTTTACATTAAAATCAGGGTCATGACAAGACCTCGTTGTCATGCCTCCTTCAAACTCTGCAACTGACTAATTCATGTTTTCATGTCATTTAAATCATAACTGAAATCATAACTGCTGAAACATTCACACAATGCAGGCAAATTCTGCCACCTCACCTGAACACTAGACAGAGCTGCTGTCAGTTAGCAGAATGTAAATACCAAGTACCTTGGATTTTTGTAAATGTCAGCAAAGTATCTCTGTTCCAGTGTGTTGTTTCAACAGGCATGGTCATCGGTGATGAGTACACAGAACTGTGGAGATCCTCTACAACACATGCGCCGCCAACACAACACAGTCCTGATTCAACTGATCTGTTATCTGCTTTCTGTTACCCACAGCATCCAAGCGTCCAGGTCAGAACATTGGGGTACATGAACCGTATCAATCTACTGTTCTAGTTTGCCCTAACTTCATCTATATATATGAGGGCGTACAAATTGTTCCTAAAATAGGAATACGGTTAAGAGTACAGTCTGACAATGATTATGCATAAATGGATCAAGATCCTAAAATACCTCTTAACTTATCTCAACTATTTTCCTTACCGTAATCAAAATCCCTGATGCTATCACTGGTGAAAATGTGTAATTTCCCACCCAAAAGTCACGTAAGAACTGCTGACACATACACAGGGATATAGTTTTATTACTGACAACACTGACAATCAGAATCATAGAATACAAAATATATGACTGACACTAAATGAAGAATTTCATGAGGATAGCTGTGATTCATCTGTCCTACTTGTCAACAAACATCAGCATGAATTGTTTACATTCTGTCTAAAGGTCAGAATTAATGGCCTATGTATAGTCATGAGGACTGCCTGGAGGCTTGCTAGACCATGATCTGTCAGGTCTGTCTGAGCTTTCAGCAGGGCTAGGTTAGGTCAGAATAGTAACATCAAGCCAGATAACCTAAGGGCAGGAGGTAGAGGTGTGTGTGTGTGTGTGTGTGTGTGTGTGTGTGCGTGCGTGCGTGCGTGTGTGCATGCGTGCGCGCGTGTGCACATATAATAAAATAAATACTAAATAAAGTAATATTCCTTTTATATTTTAAAAATATTTTATGAAGTGTTGAAAAAATACAACCAGTGGATCCAGAATACAAGAAACAAAACTGACCTTAGCCATGTTTGCCCTAGGTATAAGTCATCATGTCGTCCTCACAGTATCATGTGAGGGAGTCATGGACATGTTTTTAGGTGTCAAATAAGCAGGTTTTTTTTGCATCCATGCATAAAAATTTATGAGTCATAATGACTAATTGTGCTATGACAGGGAGTCATAGACATATTTTAGGAGTCAATTTTCTGTATCATGGCAAACACTGCATTAGGGACCAAACATCTGTGAGTGAGTGCCACGTAACATACTACAGAAATGTACCAACACAAGTATGGTTATCCAAAGGTTTCCACATGTTGGTTGTTCTTATGAATTTTGTTTGGCTATGATTTTAAGTATAGGAACTTGACCAAAATGTTTGGCCTGTGCCAAATAACATGAGATGGGGTAAAAGTGGCAAAACATAATTTTAAAACTTTCAACAAGACTAAATACTGTTACATGTCTATTGTTTATTGTTATTACTTCAGGAAATAATATACTGAGAGAAACAAATAAAGGATCATAGGAACATTCTAGTGTTCCTTTAATAATTTCCAGTTTTCATCACCAGCTTTGTTTGAATAGCACTGTGGGAGAAAATGTGAGAACCAAATAAAGAAATACTGCCATGAAGTGACGTTCCCTTACTTGTTGCCATTAGAATACATAAGCATTTCATGACAAAAAGCATATCTTCACCAAAATGTACAGCAAGTTAAGAAATCAATGTGGTACACCGCATCCCAATGTCAGCAATATAAGAAAAACACTCTCTCAAAAAGTTTCATTTCTTGTTTTGACATATTTATATAGTCTATAACACCATGCAAATTATTCTGGTGTATGCAATCAGAGTTCCAAACCTAATGAGAACTAGTTATCTGGGACAAAAGGACAGAATGCACTCTTTGATGATCAATGGACAGGAGAAAACTGTCAGTAGTGTTAATGTCTTGAGAAAGCGTGGCCTGCTAGCTTAGTTATAGCCTTTCTATCACAGTTAATAATGTGTCAGATAAGATTACAAAATGGTGGTGCATGAAAAGACATGTATATATATCTATTATTTGTGTTTGCCAATTTTGATGGTTTGAATAAGAGAGTGTGTTCAGTTTTACGTCGCTTCTAACAATATTTCATCAATAACACAGAGTTGGACATTGGAGATGGGCTTCCCACATTGTACCCATGTTGGGACTCAAACCCAGGTGTTTGATGTGACAAGCAAATGCTTTAAGCACTTGGCTACCCCGCCAGCTCTTGATGGCTAGATGTGATCACAAAGGAAGAGGTGAACATCATGTTAAACTATGCACCCAAACCAGCTGTATCATTAGACCTGCACCGTAACAGCTGTACCTCCCGGATGTAGCCTCTGTTGAAGGACAAAATTTTGTATTTTTTGTTTCTGAGGCAAAGTCCCTCCAGTGCCTTGACATATACGAGTACAGAGTACTATCTGACAAACATGTAGATATCAGCATGATATTTAATTACAGTCTTGCAAAAAACAATATTAGATCCAAGTGGTTGATTCCTGAGCCCAAAGATAATTCAAAACCTTCTCAGTTTTGAAATAATCATTCCCACATTGCGACATCCTTATTCTCAACCTATATATCTTCAATATGTTCAATGGAAACAGTCTACACAAAGGTACACAAGTAAAATGTCAACATTCTCCACAAAACAGGTGCTGCAGGCACTAAACCACGTCACACAGCAGATGCACATGAACACTGAATTTGAAATCAGTTTTTAGAAGGTACTTTGCAAATGTGCGGATGTTACACTAAAGAGTGATAGCGACTGAGAGTGAGACCAACTATCATATGGTAGAGAGAGTAACTCACCTGTATCCACACAGATCATGTCTACATATGACAGTACCTGCTCCACAATCTGTGTCACCTGTACACAGCCTGAAGCTCAGGTAACACTTCGTTCATACACACATGAGTGAGGGGGTGGAGGGGGAGGGGGACTGATAGGAGGCTGAGAAAGTTCAGGAGGACTGATTTATCTCCCTTCAGATGATCGCTGCTGATATCTACAGTAAGGAACGATGGTCGTGTAACGATTACCCACGATTACAACAAGCGTTGGGAAGTGAATATTATAGTAAATCACTGAAGTGGTAGTTGTGTACATAATAACAGGTAAAATTCACGAAGAACTGATAAAAAGTCAAGGCCGTATCATGATTCACACCAGCAGTACTCAGAAAAGCAACATGTAACACCTATTATAGTTGGGTGTATAACAGTATCTGTCCAGCCAATCCACCAAATCACTTGAGTATTAAGTATTTCTGCACAGTAGTATTTAAGGTAACTATTTGCATCCACATTTGTATTCACTGCTTCTATTAGTATTTGTATTTTTTGTCACTATTTGTTTTGGGTTTTTAAAAAAGTGTTACTGTTGTATTTATTTACAAAATGTATTTACTGTTACTACTTGTTGTTCTATTTAGTATATATATGTACTAATTATTACTGTAGTATATGTATTTACTAATATAGGGCCATCTCCAGTTCTTGCTGTAAACATTTTTTCTGCCGAGACTGCTGATGCGAAATGCTTAGCGATTATTTACATCACTGATAAGTAACTAGGAAGTGGCCAAAGTCTGCAAATGATCAAAATTTCACAATGTAACAAATATTGGTGAGTTTTTACCAACTTGGACATATCATAACTTTTCCCCGCCATTTCAAACATGATTCCTCTTCCTTACACTTCATAACGTTACTTATTCGTTATACCGCGAGAATGGGAAACGTCTCGATAAGTCAGTGGAGGACAACCTTCTTTTTCACCGAGCTCAAGAAAGAGAGGTAACACACTTGATGGATCACGCAGTTGATAGATGCAGATGTTAGAGGGTAAATCTCTTTATTCATACGATAAGAACTGTTTCTATTATTTTTTCAGCTGATATCCTTAAGTCACGTGACTGAGAGAATAGCAGACACCAGTATACTATTGTGAATGTTATCAGTATTTAGAATAATTGCCAGTATTCAGTTTTTGTATCCTAGTCACTGGTGACATGCACCTGGCAGATGTGACCCTTGCCTGAATCCTCTCTCCTCCAGCTTTGATAATGTAATATTATAACCTATTAGTATTTACTCTCCAAACAAAACACTGAATAAGTTTAGTTTTATGCTGTTTTTACTAGTTTTAACATTATTCCAGCAACATCACGGCAGGGAGCACCAGAAATGGGCTTCAAGCATTGTGCCAATGTGGGAAACAGAACCTGGGTATTTGGCAAAACGTGTGAACACCATAACCACTAGGCTACTCCACTGCCCCACCAAATAAAAGACTGACACTTGAAAAAAGATCTGTCTTTCTAGTTGCTTTAACAGGAAGATGAAAGCTAAATGTTTCCTACAAAGTAACTCTGTACAGCCAGTTATATCCAAATTGGGATGTTGACTCGACTATTTAGAGTGTCACAGCCTTGTTGTTCCAGATACAGTTTAAGGAAGTACAAAAGTAACGGGTTCTTCCCCATGATGTATTCAGTTAAAAATATGTGCAGGGTCATTCAATTTTTCATTTTTCATATGATATCAAACGTGTTGTAATAACTATGGTGAAATAGTTTGGGTCCCTAAATATTTAAGCTGTCATTCACATTGAGAATTGACAGGTTTTTTTGTGTAACCTGAACAATACAATACTTCTTTCCACTGCTAAACTGCAACGACACTCATTGATGACTTCATTCAGTTCTATGCAGTTTTTCTGTATATGCCTACAGTTTACTGGTAAAAAAGTCAAAGGTAAAGTTTTTTTCCAAGTCATTTGCCCTGTGGCAAGTAACTTGTCATGACTAAAATTTTCCACTTGCCCTTATCATGATGATGTAATTATGAAAGAGTATATCAATATGGTATTTGATGTTAATGTTTAGTGGACTATTCATTGAGAAGTGAGGAATAGCTCTACTTTATTATCATTGTGAAATGTAATAGCTACATTTTGATCAGGTATGAAATGAAACCCATGTTTATCTGCAGTTTGAAACTGTAAGCAGAAATTATCTAGTAGCCCTCGGACAAATAAGACACCATTATTTGATGGCCTGAAATGAAAACTGACTTGTCCTGGGTGTCGGGCGATGGGATTTTTTAAACCCTGCAAAGTACCATTATATTTATAGCAATCACGTCCTGGGGACCCGCGGTAAATAAAAATATTTATCTGGTTTAGTGTTAAGAATTAAAGAAATTGCCACATAAATTTTATTGATTTGTAACATATGCAACATGTGAATGGAACTCCCAATCTATTAAAAGTTACCTCCCCTGATGATTATTTTGACCGCTAGCCACCTTGCTTAACCTCGAACCAGTGTGAGGCTATAATGCATCAGATAACAGTGCTCTATTGGGTCCAATAGCAGAAACTCAAGGATAATGGATAATTTACACCCTGTTTACAAAGTTTACACCCTGAAAATGCATCCTTAAAGCAGTCAACAAAGGGTGGTTTTGTTAGGTTCTAACCAAAAACAAGATTGTTGAGAGAGAAGGAGAGACTGTTTGGGTATCATGACAACTAACATGCAAAAATTACAGTCATTTCACATTTGATGTTTGACTGTAATTGTGCTGCTTCATGTAAACAACTAATTTGAAAATACTGCAAAGGCTCTCAGATTGCCTAAAGGTACATAGAATGATGGCCATCTAAAATGTCTTTTACATGTTTGATAATAAAACTAATGAATGCTTAATCAAAACAGGATAAATTATCAAAATGTCTTTGTTTCTTGCAAATCAAAGAAAGCACCCCAGATACACAATATATAGCAAACATCCCAAAACTGACTTATTCCAAACTTGTTAGTTGGACAATACTTTCCATACATATTCAACGCAATGTTTAATACATTGACTGCCTCCCTCAAGTAGATACTGGTAGTATCAATTCTAGTTGAGTTTGCCACTATCAGTTACCTTGCAGCCACATCAATGGTATTTTAAAGCTAGTTTCACACAATTTCAAAATAGACACAAGGAACAAAGGTCTCCTAGCATTTTCTGTTACTGCCAAGAGTTGAGCGGTAGTTTCGCCAACATGTGAAACTGAAAAAGAACACTGATACAGATGAATTTGTTGTGGCAAATTCAAGCAGACACTGATACTTATGAGTATACTCGAGGTGGTCATGAACATGTTAACATGCTACAGAGTTTACACCTGACAAAACAATACATTCTTTCAGTATTTCATTCAATATTTACAACAGAAAAACAACAGAAAACTGTAAAGCTACTATACAGTAATTCTGAGAACCTGGTGGACATTGACAAGATAAGATAGAAAAAGATAAGATAAAATGAGACATTTTATTGCATAACATTCCATGAAGGGACAGTGCCAATATTCTATAAACTACAAAATAAACATAAAAATAAAAGGTACAAAGACATAGAAATACACACAGGTGATCTTTATCATAACAGTTATATACATACAAATATGTACATGCATAAGAAACTTTAAAAACTAGTGTGAACCGCAAGTCCAGAAGCATTTCATCTGGCTTTGTATGTGGGCTTTTATATTTGGGCAAAAACTGGATATGTAAGTTCATTGATCAAAAACCAGTGACCCTTTCCACAAAGTAATCGTAACGCTATGCTGATCGTAATTCCCATACTTTAACATGGAGTTACACAGGGTCATCAACATCCCATCTCATCTTTTCTTTGTTTTATTTGTCACGACAATCAATGTATAAAGACTAAATTCTACTTTCACAGAACAATGGTTACAGAAAGTATCCTACCCAAGATGTTTGACATACTGTATACATGTAATAAAAACTCCCAATAACAGAAGTGAGTACAAACAATGAAACTTTCATGTTTCAGTCAGTCAACTGTCAGTAAAAGTGCTCACCCAGATTTTCTCTCATGATGATAAGGAAGATGTCACTGCTTGATCATATAAAGTTGGGTAGGTATTTGTGTCGATTCAGATGAGTGATGACACTTACCAACTGACACTAACTGTGAACCACAGCATTAATAGTTTCCTGGCAAGTAGTATGACCTACTGATCACATGAAACTTACGTCACACTGACTCAGTGTTGTTGGATGGGGGGAGGAAGATTGGGGTCACCTAGTTACAGTCATCAAGTTCATTAAATATCTGTGTCACCCTACATTGTGTAAATACAGTTTAAGTCCACTGTATTACATAAATGTTGACACGAAGTTGATATTCTCAGCACCGGACTTCTTCAGAACCATGAGGACTCATCTCCTGTGATTCATAGTGCCTGCTGGATATAGGATAAGCCAATGACAACACAGTATTTAATGATGCAAGAAATACCAGACCTCATATACTACAAATTGCCCAAGACTAAAGCTTTGCCCCTGAATATATATAACTTTGATAGTAACAAAAAAACTCACTTAAACTGAAAAGGAGCCCCGTGAGTTGGTCAAGAGAAGTCCAAGTAATATTCCTTTTAAATACTAAAAGTATTTCACTTTCAGCAATTTACACGTGTATACTGGGCCATGAACAGTCTACAAAAATGTCTGTGTAAGTCTACTTTTTGGGCCAATAAAACATTAGAAATTAAATTTCTTGAGAAGGGAAAAGTAATTCAAACATCAATGTAAGGAAAATTGAACCTTTCAAGTATATTATATTTTAATGAGTAAGTTTTTTTCACTAAACAGAAAAAGAATATTTATTCCAAACACAGACTGTGTTATATACATCTTGCATACGTTAGCAACCTGGAAATTATTCAGTCAAAACGTGAGAACAATATCATTAAACTAGTCCTTCACTGTTGAAGTATGATGACTTGACTGACCGTGATCATATTATGTGTACCATGAGCACTGGTAGTTCGTAAGGACTTTTTTTAAGAATCCCAAGCAGATGATCACAGACGTTATTACTTCAAGTCAACATAACATGACAAGCACAAAACAAAGGAATGTCGACTATTTGGATGTATTTTGTCCAAAAAAAATCAAGTTTTGTTTTGAAATAAAATAATTCATCAGTGATAAGTCCAGTACATGGCAATGTTTAGTAGACATTGTATGAGCTCTTCGTGGGTGATTTACTTCCACTTCATGCACACAACAAAGTAGAGTAGAGTGTAACATCCTTCCCAAAGGTCAGTAAGTGCAGATGGTAGGAAGGCGTTTACTAGTGGAGTTATCATAATGCATTTGAGTGAATGATTCATTCAGCCTGTTTGACACTGGTACACCTACACAATGGGGATTAAAGCCTTTCTGATTACTTTAAGCACTGTTAAGAACAAGAACTGTAGAAATACCCAGTCACAATGCAGATAGAGAAAGAGATCCGCCTCATTATTTGAAACCAGTGTCACATTTGTGACATTACCCTGCACCTGTCATACATCTATCATTATTAATGTACTTGTTGTTTAATAATTCCACCCATATTTATGGTTCATGACACCAGCCTGTTCATAATTAATTCTGGACCAGACAAACCCGTGTCCAGATAATGATACAATGACATGTCACCACGTTACTTACTCCATTCATTTCTATTGTAAGTCTGAGACTGCATGTTTTCTACATCTTACTGTGTACTCATAGATCTAGACTAATTCTTCTCACTGAAAATTATATAAGTTTGACAGAAAAAAATAACTCCATTAAAAACAAATGAGACCGACCAAAATAGTCGATAAGAAACTGAAGCTAAAGAAAATCTAGACATGTTTTACCTGGCTATATAAACCTGAAAGTGTGCTTTTCACTTTATATTAGGTAATTTCTCGTGTTCCCAGAATAACTGCATTTAAAGTTTTTGTGTTGTAAGTAAAATCTTTTTGCCAGGTTTTACTTTTCATTAGTAAGACCTCTATCCAGGTTTTGCAGGCAGATGCTCTACCACAGGGCCATTGGGCTGACAAAGGAAATGGAGTTGAATTATCTATGCATAGTTACTGTCATTAAATTGATCTTACTTGTGCTTCAGTTATTGGTATGTACCTTCATTAATAAATGATCATCTACACTGTAATTATCCATCAACAACGCCAAATATGTTAGAGAAAATATGTCTCCTTGAGATTTCCCCACCTCCGACTTTACATTGTCTACCTAACCCTTGGAGGTGTGTTTTCTCCTGTACGTTACATTGGCAGTAAAAGCTGTTGAGTGAGTGAGTGAGTGAGTGAGTGAGTGAGTGAGTGAGGGAGTGAGTGAGTGAGTGAGGGAGTGAGTGAGTTTGGTTTAAGCCACCTTTAGCATTATTCCAGCAATATCAGGCTCGGGACACCAGAAATGGGCTTCACAGATTTTACCCATGTGGATATAGGTGAACTATTAGGCTACCCCAACGCCCCAAAGGCTGTTCAGACACTACCCCAAAGGCTGTTCAGAGAGGAACTACACTACCCCAAAGGCTGTTCAGAGAGGAACTACACTACCCCAAAGGCTGTTCAGAGAGGAACTACACTACCCCAAAGGCTGTTCAGAGAGGAACTACACTACCCCAAAGGCTGTTCAGAGAGGAACTACATGGTTCAGAGGCTGCTAGACACACCACCACTTATCCTCTATCTTTCACTGATATCATAACTCAGATCGATATCATAACTCAGATCTTTGCAAACTGTTTCCGTGTTAATCTTTGTTTGGAAATCAACAGAACAACATGCGAGCTTAGTCTGCAACAGTGTGACATGATGCATGTAGCCCAGCATCCTGTGTACAAATATATGATCCCTAATCATCAGTATCAGCATCAGTGTGCTTCCTGGCAGGATGATGCTATGTAACAACTGACTGAATGACATCCGAGTTAAGGAGAGAGAATATACAGTGTTCCCAGAAATTATTGAGAAAATCTTTGTTTTTTTTCTAATGATGCTAAGATTGGAAAAAGGGCTTTCACTATGCACCAAGCATACTAAATAAGGGAGACAACTCTTGAAGGCTTAGAAGGCAGCTCATTACGTCAAGAGTTATCTCCCTTGTCTGAGCAGACGGCTTCCTGTGTTGACATGACAGAATTTACAGCAAGAGAGAAAAGAAAGCTCATTCTAGATGATTTTGAAAGGGGTGAGGCTGATGCTAAAGTGTTAGCTTGTAGACATGGTATGCCTCTGTCTACAGTATACAGAACTTTGAAGAATATTCAAACAGGAACCAGGATAGAGCACAAAGCAGAGGCAGGTCGGCCTAGGAAATTCAGTGTTGTGGATCGCCGAAGACTTGGGCAGATTGTGAGTAGGGGCAAATTGAAAAGTGTTGAGAACATCAGAAATGAAATGATTAGCAGAGGAAGTCCTCAGGTATGCAATGAAACAGTTATGCAGGAATTACAGAGACTTAATTGGGTGAAAAAATGTGGAGTTCCCTCGCCGTTGATGAAAGATGCACAAAAGGAAAAACGTTTAAACTGGTGTCGGGCTCATGAAAATCAAGATTGGGATAATGTTTTCTTTTCGGATGAAAGTTCTGTTTGGCTTTTCCCTAATTGTGTGAAAATTTGGACCAAAGATACTGTCAAACCTATCTACCAGCGACCAAAACATAGCCCGAAGTTTCACATGTGGGGTGGCATATCGACTCGCGGAGTGACGCCATTGTGTGTTTTCACGGGAAACTTGACAAAAGAAAGATACGTTGACATTCTAAATGGTCACCTTCTTCCGACAGCACAAACATTGTATGAAGATGATTGGATTTTCCAGCATGATAATGACCCAAAACACACTGCGCGCTACACAAAACAGTGGTTGTCGGGCGAAAATGTTCAAGTTTTAGACTGGCCCAGTTACAGCCCAGACCTAAACCCAAATGAGAATGTGTGGGGAGTCATGAAGGACAGAATAAACCAAAAGGGACTGAGAAATATTGAAGATATGAAGGCCGAGGTGGTCCAATATTGGGATACCCTGTCACACGATTACCTACAAACTTTGATGGGTAGTGTGCCTAGGCGTATTCAGGCATGCATTGCTGAGCGAGGAGGTCTAACAAAGTACTAAAACAAGACTGAGACTGTAAAAGGATGATGTTTTAACATGTTTATGTAAGTAAAACGCCAGAAGTTAATAAACGTAATGAGTTACATGACGCAACATGATTCTCAATAATTTCTGGGAATACTATACATTGTCAGCAATGTTCCTGAAATATCATGGTGGCATGCACATAATCACTTCTGGGCATGATACAGTCAGAAAAAGCACACACTAAGAACTTTCAAAACACATTTAGTTGCCTTGTAGAACATAAACATCTAAATATTTTCCTGTCAGTTTTTGGAATGCCTTGACAACCCCCCAATTTTCTAAACATGATGAGAAACAGAATGGTGTGTTTAAACATCTATTCGCATACAAACAAGAAGCATCACAGCCTCATTCACAGCCTTATGGTAATATTTTGTCTACAAAATATTTATAGTTATGCCGAGGTGTTTTATTTTGTAGGTTTTGTTGCTACCTCAGTTTCGAGTTACTATCAGAGGTGAGCTTGGCCTGGGGGGGTCATATAAGCCTTGCCTTGGTCTGGCACTCTCACTTTTCAAAATTGTTTTTGATGACACTGTTGTTATTGCTCTCGTTAGCGCCATTTTGTATTTTAGTCTAAAGTGTAGTTTTGTATTTTACCTCTGAAGATTGAAGACTGCATGTAACTTTACAAAAAGTCATAGTGAACCAATGAATGGTAGTTTTATGTCCGTTGTTGGGAGCTTGTTAACACGTCGATCCCTGGGTGAAGTTTTGCACAAGTTGTACAAGCAGTACAAGCCCTAATCATCGTTCAGTACAAGGATATGGCAGAAGGAGAAAGAAGAGAAATTAGGGGTCGTCAGATCGTCGATTACGCCAAATTTAATTCAGTAGGCAGGACCGAAGCGAAACCGTCAGAGTGCGACATCAGCAAAATAAGTGATGGAGGGTTGTGGGGGGAACAGTTTCAACGTACAGGAAGTCAGGAGGTCTCAATCTCCAGCCCAGAAGAACAACTTCCAGATGTCAACAACATGGAAGCTGAAATTACTCGTTTGGAGAAACAACGCACTGAACTGAAACAGAGAGAGCGGGAAAGACATCTACAAGCGTTGCGGGATGAAGTTAACTGACTCGAGATGGATCGTACAGAAAGTGGATGCTGAAACACGGTAAATATTGACAATGTGACATTGAACGATCTCCGTGACAATCCACGGATCCAGAATCAAGCCTCGACCCTCCTGGGTCAGTTTGCTAGCCCGCTGCTGGACAGTTCTGTGTCTCATGGAGTGCAAGGGTCAAATGCCTCTTGTCGTGAAGGTGGGGTCCTTAAGGTTTTAAGATCAGGCTTCGAGGCTAAGGTGGTCGATAGATTTGTCAACCCTCAGATTTGGCCTCATACCACTTTACAGTATGAACATGTTGCTAAAGACATTAAGTTTCATGAGTTACACTTTAGACAGTTTGTAGCTGGTGAGCTGGAAATCATAGGTGCAGACTCTACCCCATTAGAGGAAAGTAGGGCACGTTTGGGTCTTCTGAAAAAGATTACTTATTACAGCGAAATGTATGAATGGAAAGCTATTTTTACTTTGCAGCCTTTGTTCGACAAATAGAACTTGGTCACAAACGCTGGGGTGACGATTCCACTTTTTTTAGAAATCCCAATTCTGCCTAAAAATGCGTCACAACCAACAAAAATTCCCAACCATTCGCAATTTCAGAAATGACAATTTGGATAACAATAATTTGGCCAACAGAACCTGGTTCTGTCCCTTGTTTCAGCGAAATTTATGTAGCCAAACTTCCCCCCATATGCAGGTTATACGAGGAAGAAACCGATTGGTTTCACATGTTTGTGCCACTTGCTTGTTAAAAGATAAGGCCTAATTGGGGTACCCTGAATGTTCCTCAGCTTGCCCGCACCAATCTGGTTCTCAAACTGGTTCTGTAAGAACATCACTAGACACCTTTGACTCCCAGGCAAGTAAATCTGAATCACTGTCCCTATCAGCTATTCAAGATGGTAAGAGAGACTTTGAATCTCTCAACACAGCTGAAGGGTGGGACCAGTTATACAATGACAATACCCATTTTCCTAGTCAGGTTTGCATGGGAGAGAAAGAAAGTGCCTTTGCACAGGATTCTCATTATTTCACCAGACATGCTAATGCAAATCTTCAGTTTGTGGAGCAAGATAGTTCCCCTTTAGATGAACTTAAGGTGGATTCTAATGTTATTGTGGGTTTTGCTCAAGAAAATGCCAGTGATTAGCCAGATTCTGAATTCTTGGGCTGTAGCTTAGGTTTAGATGAGGACACATGTAGAGTTTGCCAACTGCGAAGTAGATCTCCCATAGATTTGCACAAATATGTTCAGGCTCAAGAGCAAATCCAAAGTTCTATTCTCCCAAATGCCTTTGGATGCAGAATACCAGTAGACTCAAACCTCAACATTTCATTTATGCGCAACAATTTAAAGGATTATTGTGATTCAGGTGTTGTTGACTTCCTGGAGTTCGGATGGCCAGTAAATTTTGAAGGGGACTTCAAGTTATTAACATTGGGCAGAAGTAACCATGCAGGAGCAAATAAACTTAGAGGTGCAGTAGAGGATTATCTTGACAAAGAGGTTACAGCTGGAGCAGCCATTAGGCCCTTCTCATCAGGTCTATGTACAAGTCCTTTGAATACTGTACCCAAGAGTGACAAAGTTCATAGGAGAGTGGTTGTTGATTTGAGCAGTGATGGAGGCTCAGGTGTCAACAAGTGGAGTCCCAAAGATTCCTATCTTGGACAAAATGGAAAATTACAGTACCCATCAGTTGATGATTTAGTGGAAATAGTCAAGGTCAAAGGCAAAGGTTGTCTGCTGTTCAAGAGAGATCTCAAGAGAGCTTATCGTCAAATCCCCGTTGATCCAGGAGATATAAATCTGTTCAGGTATAAGTGGCAACACCATATATTTGTGGACAGAGTGCTTGCTATGGGACTTCGATCACCAGCGTACATTTGCCAAAGAGTCACAAATGCTGTGGCCTATATTGCGAAGTCAGAGAACGTTGATGTGGTGAATTACCTGGATGATTTTGGGGGATGTGATAAACCCCAAGCAGCGGATACTGCATTTCGAAAGCTGGGTAACGTGATACAGAAGTGTGGACTTGAAGAAGCCTGGGATAAAGCTTGTGCACCAACCACCAAGATGATTTTCCTTGGCATTTAGTTTAACACAGAGGATCTTACACTAACTATAGATGCAGACAGATTGAGACAAATCTAGGATCTTCCTGCCAGTTGGTTAGAGCGAACTCATACTACCTTGCGAGAAGCTCAGTCATTGCTGGGTAAATTGAACTTTGTAGCTTCATGTGTTCATCCTGGAAGGATCTTATTAGGCCGACTTATTGGTTCGATCAAAACTCTCCCAGAATCTGGCTCCCATGACATCTTCAGATCAGCAAAGCTGGACATCCAATGGTGGAATATTTTCTTACCGTTATATAACGGGACATCTATGATGGCATTGGAAGAATGGTCACACCCAGATGCAGTACTTGCTACTGATGCTTGCTTACAAGGTTGTGGAGCCTCGTTTGATGGGCAGTATTTTCACTGAGCTTTCAACAGGTGTGTACAGGAGAGACAGTACAGTATCAGTGTTCTGGAATTGCTTACCATCATGGTAAGCCTCAAGATCTGGGGAAAATATTTCCGAGGGAAGCGCCTCAAAATATTTGGTGACAATCAAGTATGTGTCATGGCATTGAACAAAGGGTAAGTCAGACATGAGGTGTTGCAGAATTGTTTGAGGGAGATCTGCTTCACAGCAGCAGTTAACGAGTTTGACATTAAAGCAGAGCATATTGCAGGAGTTGACAACAGATTGCCAGATTTGCTCTCCAGGTGGGATCTAGATCCCAAATACTCAGCTCAGTTTTATGTCCTTACAGCCTGTGTTAGATGTTTTGAAGAATTTGTTTCTGATGTGTGTTTCACCTTTGAACACGAGTGGTGATTTTCAAGTGCCTTTTCCCTCTTCACAGGATTGAATCAACTTTTGAAGGATGTCAGGATTTCTCAGCGGGCAGCCTTTGCGGAGGGAACAAGAAGGAATCTCATTTCACAGCTTAAAAGTTACTTCCTATTTTGTGCATTCTATAATCTGAAGTCAGTGCAGGCTAGTTTTACCACAATAGCAGCTTACATACTGTTTCTCAGCAGGAGTTTCCAGACTGTAGCAGCTACTAAAAACTTAATGACATTAATGCTGTAAAAATTCTGCATTTAGTCCATGGATTTGAATTTGTACACTTATCCAGCTATGTAATTACTCTTCTGTATCAGGGATTAGCACGATTAAATCCTCACTGTCCCCACAAAGCCTTAGCCATCACCCCTGAAATTCTAACACAATTTTTTACACTCCTTGACCTGGGATCCCCATGTGATGCAGCATACTGGTGTTTATTTTGATTTGCCTTTTTCCTGATGGCCAGAAAATCCAATTTGGTAGCACAAACTCCACATCAGCGGACGAACTCTCGAAACCTTAGACGAGGAGACGTTGCTTCTTTCAGAGGTAGACAAGATGCATTGTTGGTGTCCTTAAGGTGGAGTAAAACCATCCAGTTTGGGGAAAGAGTACTACAGCTACCATTGGTCAGTATTCCGGAATCTACGCTGTGTCCTGTTAGAGCCTTCAGACACATGATCAGCCTTTGTCCAGCCACTGCAGATCAGCCTGCATTCTGCTACCCCACAGAACATGGGCCACAGCCAATAACATACCCAGGATTACAGGAAAAACTAAGAACCTTGGTGAAGAAAACTGGTAGAAATCCATCGCAATTCTCATCGCATAGTTTTCGATGAGGTGGAGCCACTTAGGCCTTCAAGTCGGGAGTTCCCCCAGAGTTTATACAACTACAGGGAGACTGGCGGAGTGACGCATACAAGGAATATCTCTCCTTTGATCTTGAGCAGAGAGCTTTGGTAGTGCAAACTATGGGGCGATCCATCTTAGCTAATCATTCCTAGCATTTATCTTTATCCTTTTACTGTAGTATGTTTAAATTCCAGCGATCACTACCTGATCAGCAAATCCTTCATATTTCTAAATATTTCCATCTCTCTTGCAGATTAATACCCTCCATCGGGTAGGTTCATATACATTATCATTTGCATCACAACTTACCTTGGGGCCTCCGGCTTGGAGGTTTCCCCTTTTTTATTTATTTTATTTATCCTTTTGTTTATTGGCATGTTGTGATCCATAGTAACAGAATTCTGTATGTAAGGCAAAACAGCCTTTGTTATTTGATTTGCATTAATTCCTATTTATGCATGTATTTTTCATACTTCCTTTATGCATGATGTAAGCATATATTATGTAAGTTGCAACATTATTATATATCGTTATGACCACACCCCATCAAGCTCACAGTCTCCTTTTCCTTGTATATACTTCTCACTTCTTGGAAGAAGGGGTGTGGTCACTATTCATTTCTTCTGGCAATAAATCCTTAAACTTTTCATTTGTATTTTCTCTTACAGTGAGGTTATAATTCACAACCCCCCAATTTTCTAAACATGATAAGAAACAGAATGGTGTGTTTAAACATCTATTCTCATACAAACAAGAAGCATCACAGCCTTATTCACAGCCCTATGACCTACTGTCACTTTAGACGTAGAAAGTATTATAAGCTTAGGAATGTTGTAAAACTATGAACGCCCTCTGGACCATGGTTGTGGCCACAACCCAACAGTAACCCACCTTGATCCTATGTTTCCGAAAGTCATCAAGCAAATTCGTCCCTAAGCATACTTATCAATCAATACACTGAAGCCAAAAAGATCACATATATACTCTAGGGTGGAACAAACACATAAATCATTTATTGGCATCATTATACATGAAACCCTGTCACTAAAACTACTCATTTTGACCTTTCATTGCCTTAAAATCGACCTTTCTGACAACAGTGCATAATTCTGTCCTGCAAACGAAATTTCAACCAATCAGAGGTGTGTGTCTCTGTGAGTGCGACGTAATATGAGGTATACCTATATGTGTTACTGTAGTATTCATGCATATTTCCAGAGGTAAATTATACAGGTTTGTCTAAACCTGCAAACATGACAATTGTTTTGAAAAATGAAAGCTTTATGTTTTCACAATCTACTGCCATTTAGTTTTGCCACCTGTTTTGCTTATTTTCTGAGATACAACTTGTTTTCAAAGAAGATTCCGTCAAAATCGCTTGTTGTCATAATGGTTATCCATCATTCTGTTAAAAGCGGTGTCATGCAAAATCTTTTTGATCAGGATTCAAAAACATATTTAACTATGAGTAGGAAGTAGTTTCGATCATTTTATGTTGACGAAAACAAACGATAATCTAATTGATTCTCCAACTGAGTCTAGACCATGACGCCACAGTTTCAAAAAATGGCGGCACCCTGTCGCGAGCATCCGCCATTCTGAGAATAAATCCTATTTAGGATTGTTTTCACCCAGTTAGTCGGAGCTACAAAATCTGAACTACTTTCTACTGGTAGTGAAATATGTATTTGATTGATGTACAATTTGACTTTGCATGACACTACAATTTCACTCTGGGAAGCGAGGTGGGTGTCAATATATTACTATTTACAGTATTACTGTCACTGTCACCACAACCTCAATCAGTTCCAAGAAAGATATCACTATGTAACAAGTTGTGTCATGCAAAATGCTTTTTGTTATCAATCATTTACCACTAGTAAGTAGTTTTGATTTTTTAACTCTATGAAAACAAATCTAAATAGTATCTTCTATCTTGGAAGCGAGACAGGTGTCAAAACACACGATCCTAAGGGGCACTAGAACAGAGCTTCATTATGTAACAAGTTGTGTCATGCAAAATGCTTTTGTTATCAATCATTTACTACTAGTAAGTAGTTTTGATTTTTTAACTCAATGAAAACATATCTAAATAGTATCTTCTATCTTGGAAGCAGACGACTTTTGGGCACCTTTAAATCGCTCGGTATTAATTAACCACCATCTTTTACAAAGAATATCTTTGGTGTTCTACTTAAGACTAACCACAAGTCTTTCATATGTAATGGCTGAAAGAGTACAAAAAATGTGAGAATATTCATTCTTTAAGGTCAATGATTATTTGCTGAAAGACCATCACAAGAAATACCCTGAAGCAATCTTTTTGTTTTTGGTTTAGTAGACTAACCACTGAATAAACTGCAGGTTTTTTAACTTGTTTCAGAGGCATTGCCACTCTGTACCTCAAAATGCATGTTTACACTTTGAAAATAATTACAAAAGCGTTTTTTGTTTTCACAAACTCACAAATTATGTTTCCTGCATTGTGATCTAGCTTCCAGTTTGAAATCTGTTAATGATCAGTTGCTTATTTATAGTTATGCTTAAAAGTAAATCCGGGTTTGTTCACAATGATTGCAATGTTCTACACATTTAGTGTGTTATTTTCAGAGCATGGTAGTTTTATCTTTGTGATATCTTTGTCTTAGATTTATTGCACATGCAAACTTGTTCTTGGGTCTGTGTTTGATAAGTGTGATAGCTGGATAAAGTACCTGGTGATCATTTAATTGGGAGATGTTTATCATGTAAATAGGAAGTCATGTATGAAGTAATGGAGTAATTGTTCTGCAGGCCAGGGGATATGTGAAAGTCAGGAAGCCATATTAGGTAACAAAAACATTCTCTAGTCTCCAGGTATGCACACAGATGCCAGCTAAACCCCCTTTAGACTTGACCTCCACCAAGAGATCACAACAAATATCCCCATTGGAGACAGACACTCATTGAGAATGGACTCTACCAACAGATCACAACCATTTTCCCTATCGCTCCATGGCAACATCTAACACACACAACAGGCCATGTCACCATAGGCCTACATCAATTTGCACAAATTGTCATATTCCCATTCAAAAAATTTTAAAGCATTAAATGGCGTATTCATGAAAGTTGTAAAGAGGATATCTTTTTCATTTCCCAATACAAAATATCCAGATTATTGTATTTGAAATCAGTGATACTTCCCTTACTAATCTTATACTCCACAACTGAGTCTAACAAAATCTAGTTGGAGGTCGCGTCAGGAAATCTTTGAGATTGACCAATCAGAACTCAGCATATCAAAATGCAAAAGTGGACATTCACACATACCATTTGAACGTTTACCTCGGAAAGGTTTGTACCTGAATGATTCCAAATGATTTTTTCCATACGACTGCTACCGGGTAATGCACATGCAGCACACTATAATACTGTCAACAGCGAGTAAACAGTCGCTGAAAATAGTAATTTTGTCAATATTCAAGGATGTCAGCTTGCATAAATATTAGCTAATGGTAACCATGTCATCAGAAAGCCCTTGGTATATATGTTGCGGATCAAATACCTGTGTTTTATGCAGATTTTCTTTCACTGAGGGATCAGTGTCAGTGACTAGACAAAAGTCCCACCAAAGCCTAAGCAGAAACTGTCGTCTGATTGGCTAAATCCATTCAGCCTTCTCACATTTGATTGGATGGTCATAGGTCGCTGAAAGGGTACGTTACATGACCTCCTACTAGGTTCCTAGGTTTTGTTAGACTCAGTAGTGGAGTGTAACGAATAATTCTGAGACTAAGTTTACTTAAACTGTACCAGGCTACTGCCCTATTCAGCATAACAAGTGAACACTTTAACTGTTTAACTATCAGGCTACTGCCCTATTCAGCATGACAAGTGAACACCTTAACTGTTTAACTATCAGGCTACTGCCCTATTCAGCATGACAAGTGAACACCTTAAATGTTTCACTATCAGGCTACTGCCCTATTCAACATGACAAGTGAACACCTTAACTGTTTAACTATCAGGCTACTGCCCTATTCGACATGACAAGTGAACACCTTAACTGTTTAACTATCAGGCTACTGCCCTATTCAGCATGACAAGTGAACACCTTAACTGTTTAACTATCAGGCTACTGCCCTATTCAGCATGACAAGTGAACACCTTAACTGTTTAACTATCAGGCTACTGCACTATTCAGCATGACAAACTGTTTAACTATCAGGCTACTGCCCTATTCAGCATGACAAGTGAACACTTTAACTGTTTAACTATCAGGCTACTGCCCTATTCAGCATGACAAGTGAACACCTTAACTGTTTAACTATCAGGCTACTGCCCTATTCAGCATGACAAGTGAACACCTTAAATGTTTCACTATCAGGCTACTGCCCTATTCAGCATGACAAGTGAACACTTTAACTGTTTAACTATCAGGCTACTGCCCTAGCTCAGCTGTGATACAGAACAACACAACCATACAAAGTTCCTGTAATAAAACATACTATGTGATGCTAAATATGCTTACAATAACTTAAGCATTATCAGACAATGCACTGCACTGATAAGGGCAGCAGGCTTTCGTAGACAGACTACAGGCTTTCACATCATAACCTCTGACAAATGTTGAGTAATACCTATACGGATCCAGGATTGGATGGATGTAGGGTAATAGTGCGGTATCATTATCACCAGTAACATAAAACCAACAAGGCAGCCATTATGTGATACACAACAGAAACTGATAACCTAATGTAGTCAGTACAGAGCATAACAAACATTACAAATGAAAGCAGTCTGATTAGTTTCAGCTTTAGAACTGCATTTTTTTGTGTGTGTTTGGAAATATTTGTAAATGTTGCTTAAAAATGCATTATCTAATACACAAAGCTTGGTGATCAAAACCCCATGCATCCTGAACAATTTTTGAAATATCGATTTATGATTAAGATGTAATTTCACTTAATGAGCACCCATTTCACGCGTCCATTCACCTATGTCAAAGTTCTGTTTGGGTCAATTGAAGAGCAAATACAATCATATATTCAAGTATTCCCACTACATAATCAGACTACATACACACCATGGGTAAGTAGTCTAGTCTATTATTTCAGCTACATATAACAGTTGCCTTTAGTAGGTTCTCTGGTTCACGCAATATTCCAGCTATACGACTGTAAAGTAAGTGGGCAATATTCCATATATATGACTAACTTAAGTGGGCATATCATATTATCAATCTCAACTCCCTGGGGATCATATAACTCTTGCAGCCACTAGGTGCTCCAAGTTATTGCAGCTTTCTCATTCACAGCTGGGTAGACTGGGACACACAGTCACCGTACTATGTCCCATGTCGCAACTAGGTGATTGCATGTGTTCATCTGGCCAACAGGATTTGTGGGGCCTTTGAAGTGCACAAGGTTGTGTACTGTACACCAGCTGTTGTGACTACACTGAAGCTCTACACATAAAGTTGGGAACAGGTCAAAATGGCCAAATGACAAAATGGCTACACAAAAATGTCAAAATGTCCACAACCCCTAGTCAAAATGGCCATATCAAAAAGTAGTATTTTTCAATACTCATGACATTTGTATTATTTGATATCAAAGAGTGAAAATGACAAAAAAAGTTATATCACACAAAACATGGTGTTTATTTTTGACATACTTTCCAATTTGATATGTTGAATTGTCACTGAGGTGGAAGAGAAGTGCACCCTTCATGAGATCTGCTCACAGGAGGGGAAACCTCTGCTGATGGTGTCTAGTGGATACACCTATGTCCAAAAGGTATTTCCCGTGTTCTCAAATATATGAAATGATAATATATGCTATCTAGTAAATGATGGTAATACATGAATATAATACAAACATTAATAATGTATAATGTAATATTTATTAAAATTATTTTCATTTCAGTCTTCAAAAGGTCAAAAGGAGTAACATCCACTTGTACTCTGATTAGTTCGTTAATTACTAATCAACACATGACTACATACATTGTGTAACCTTAATTAATATGTGAGTCTAAAAGTGCTTTGTTAACTAGTCGCCATTGATCAATTAATTGTTAATCCTTGTGTCCATAGTAAGTGTTTTTATACTTTTCAGGCGAGGAAGCAGCCATGGCCAATCTTCAGGAGGACTATTGGAATGATCAAGTTTAAGACTAGACGTAACAGCTGACTGTACCATTAGAAGATCAAGATATTGAGTAGAAGTAACTGATAAACAGTAAAAATAAACAGTAAAAAGGTGCTTGTACATAAATAAAGAACACACCTCTTGAAGACTAAAATGAAATCTCAAATATGACATACTTTCTAAATGGCATTGTGTAATCATATTTGTTATTTGTTTAAAATGATTTGTTTATGTGTAATGAACATCAAGTTTTAACTGATATTCTCTTTTCTCATGTTTACTCTTTGATATCAAATAATATTAAAAAATCAAAAAATAATGTATGGCCATTTTGACTTTTGTGTGTGGCCAAGTTGACTTTTTGGTATGACCATTTGGTATGACTAGGGGTTAGTAGCCATTTTGACTTGGAAGTTGTGTGTCCATTTTGACATGTGGCAATTCTGACTAAGACCCCATAAAGTTGACTCCGAGGTTCTTACACCCGGTCATAGGTGAGCATGATCCCGATGCCTCAAGCTCGCTGGATCACTAGCCTGGCAACTTAGTGGTTACTCTGAATCTTTCAATGAAGATAAACTGTCAACTATACAGGATTGATCAATGTATGCATAATCATTTTGTCAACCACAACATGTTGCTATCATGTTAAGATTACTGAACAATGAGAGGAAATTATGGATAGGGCAAACTGATCCTGTGCGAAGTACTGTCTTGTAATCATTCAACTCTCTAGTGGTGCCTGTCTGACTGAAAACATAACTTCAGTACTGACAGCTATAGATATCAGACATACATGACATCAAACAGTATGTGAATCCATTTTCGCAATAGGGAACTGATGACAAGTGCCAACAACTAAGCGAGCCCGACCACATGATCCTGTTACTTGCCTCCTATGACAAGCATAGTTGCCTTTCATGGCAAGCATGGGTTGCTGAAGGCCCTTCACAGGTCAGTAAAATAAAGGGAAATCTTTTTGACAATTCACTTTCATCTTGGTTTCCAAGCAGCAGTATACTAAATTTGAATGGATATGTGAACAGCTAGTGGCCTGACAGTAGCAGACACAATTTATTTCATGCACTTCACAAAAACTTCAATCCAACAGGGTCCATATGACAACTTCGGGAGTTCTACAAAAACAGACCAGAGTACAAAATAATATGGTACATATTAGCCTGATCTTAGATAACAGTATTAACACTTAAGAACCCTTTCAGAGAGAATGAAATTTCAGGATACTGCTAACACCAGCTCATATATATGTAAAAGAATTATATATCCTATATAGATAGGTATTTATCAATTTATAAATATATGCGTTGGGCGCCTGTGAATGCTGACAGTTTTCACACAAGTTTGTTTGTAAGTAGTAGCACTGTAAATATATCATCTGGGTCTATCATCTATATGTGCAAAATAAGATACAATTCGGAAGTCTTCCCATAAAGGTAAGATTGTGGACTGTAGTGTGTGCATAACCAGGCACAACCTACAAATGGGGACTGAAGCCAGTGAAGGGGAGTGGCAGCACATTAAATATAGAATTGGTATTCCAACAGTAACTTATGTCATAATGTTGAGAGCAAAATATTTACCAATACTGATTTTAAAAAATAATCAATTCAACACATTTATTAATCATTATTTTTTCACGTCACTTTCTAATAACTTATCAACATTCAAATAACAAAATAACAAAACATAAAAAAAATAACACAACTATGTGAGTATGCCCGAAGTTACGGCCTACCACCCTAAAACCCTAAAAGTAAAACGACAGTAACATTACTTTTACGGAATAAAAAATCAAAGAAAATGTAACCAATCGTCAGTTCAATGACCACGCATAAATTTCAATATGATTGTCTTTCATGTTAACATATAAAGAATAATTTACAAAATACTAAATGTCACCAACAGCTGACTTACCCAGTCGGTCCACCATTTTGAATGTTTTCTGAGTCACAAGGTACGCGATGTCCTACAAGAAAATAAGGAGCGATCACTGTGGATGATAGAGTAGCTTCCCTTGAACATCGGCCTTCTCTCGGTTTTCATGGGTGCAACTTTTATGAATTTAGTGTACACATCATATGTGTACAATAGTTATCCTATGTGCGTAAGGATTTCCATTTTCCCCACTAGAAAATATGTTTTATAAAATGTATAGAATGACAGAAGACAATGGTTTAGTTGACAGTGGCTATGAAGTAAAGCAAGAGCCAGAAATACCCGTTTGTCGGAACTTTATCTGCAGCCCACAGCTCAGGAGCGTTGCAAGAAATTTTGTTCGTGTTAGTCCGATAGGTTGCAAAGCTTATGTTTAGTAGTGATGACTTGCCCAATTTTTATTTTCAAAATCATTTCAAAACCACTTATATGGTGACACAAAAGTTTAGATATATTTATTCAAGGCAGACATATGTTTCTGTGGTGCACTAGTCGGCCCAGTGAAATTTAGTTTATTCAATGACATCTTCTGATTTCTAGCGATTTTAGCTATTTTGGTATTACATTTATCATTTATTAATATAATAATTTAGATTGACACGTCTATATATAATGTGTTGATGTATTTCCTGATATTAACAAATACACAAACTTACTATTATTGAATGGGTGGCATTCTTGAACAAAGGTCGCAAAACATCCACACCCAGTACAAAGACAACATAATTTTGTAGAAAACGAGTGATTGGTGGGTTGGTTGGTTTAAGTTGTTTAACGCCGCACTCAGCAATATATCAGCTGATATGACAACGGTCTGAAGAATCTGGACCACACAATCCAGTGATCCAAATCATGAGCCTCGATATACGCAAATGGGAACCGATGACATGTGTCAACCACATGCAAGCCTGATCACCCGATCCCGCCACTTAGGACAAGAATGGGTTACTGAAGATCAATTCTAACCCGGATCATCCCGGGCTTTGAAAAAGAAAGAAAGAAAAAACAAACAAACAACATATTTGGTCAGTAATCACGTAACTCCTATTAGCGGCCACTGTTTTCATAATTGGAGTAATAATTCTCTGAAAGGCAAGGTCCGGTAGGGTAGTCTGATGGTAAAAGCGACTTTCGTCTCGCCGAAGACCCGGTTACTATTCCAGCCATCACACGGGTACAATTTATGAAGCCCTTTTCTGGTGTTCCCCGCCTTGAGATTGCAGGAATATTCACTCTCAAAACAAAAAGTATCAACAGTCTGCTTAAACAGAAACATTTTAAAAAGTAAAATAAATAGGTATTTATTTCTGTATGTAATATTTCCATGTAAATTACGCTTCCGTATATGAAATTACGGTGTCGCATTCACCAACTCGCTTGCCCTTATGCATCATTTAAGTGATCGCGCCCAACTTAAAATGGAGGATCGAGCCACCTGTGACCGGGTGTCTACCTCCACTTTGTGTGCAGACTTTTTCAGTGTTGTCAAAACCCGTAGTGTACAATACACATCCTCGTGCACTTAAAAGAAGCCCGGGGACGAATCAGTTGGTATATGACCAGAAAGTGCGGCAAACAAATACACAGCACTGTGATTATGTGTCCCAATCCTCCCAGATTGCGAATGGGTACCTTGTGAAGATGGGAATGCCACAAAATCTTGCGCCGAGTGGCTGCAAGAGATTAATTGATTCCCAGGGAGTTGATATTGATAAGTAATTTTTCGAAGGGAAAGAACCCAGCGCCTTGAGCATGTACTTGTTGCGTGGATATGCGCTATACAAAAATGACAAATAATATCAAATAAAATTATTTCTGTGAACGCAATTCGCGTGTCACAAATTCAAGTATACTTGTACACTTTAGTGATATTGGGACAACCAAAATCGTGACAAACAACAGCAATTCAGAAATTGCATACAAAATCACCACGTCACCACGTAATGACATTGGCCAAACTCAATATTTTCGTGATGAACATCAACAACTCGATTAAAACCTTGCTTTCTATTATACAAAGCGATATTAAAAGATGTTCACAACGTGGAACCATATATTGCCAGAAAACACAAAAATATGAACTATTTTACTCAGAAATGTACGTTTTTGAAGGATATATATTACGGCAGTTTTGAATGAGATGTTTTGTCTTACAATTGAAAATATTCTAGGAACTTTAAATTCCATTTATTTACAGTCCTGATCTATTTATCACTGAACATCATATGCACTTTGTATTTCGTAACCTTCGCGACCTTGCTCTCTATGTTAAGTATTCATTTAATCGTCGTAACGCGCACTTACAATTAATCATGCCCTAATGTATATCAATATGTATCACAACTCTCATGAATGCAACTCTCTGGTATAAAAGCCGGTGGCCTAAAATGCAATAAACGATTGTCTTGTCTTGTCATGTTTTTCCAATACATCGTTTATAGGAAAAATATCATACCAACTTCAGATTCCAAGTAGGTGTATAATCTCTGTATTATTTAGTGGCACGCTAAGTTGTACGAGTTATCTTCCCTAATATTGCGCTGGTGCATTACGTTACAGGCTGGTCACATGATCTTGTGTGGAGGTGACATACGGATCTTCAGATTAAACACCGAATATTACAATGGCTTGTCCTATCTGTGGGCCGAAATTATCGGCGTATTGCATGGTTCTAAGTATATGGGCTATCATAATGCTGGTATGTATGAAAAATATGCAGTTTTATTTTGTATGTAACATCAATATGGTGTCTGTAAATACCAACCCCAGACTACTGTTTTTCCTAAGAATTTGGGACTATGAAACGGGTTGTGGATTTATTTAAAATACCATTGTTTTCCGATTGGTATGTTCCTAAATGGATATAGATTTGTATAAAAGAGAGTACGTACAGGTAATGTTTATTAACTGTGATCAGTAGGGACAAACTTGATGTGTTTATTTTAGCACACATGATCGTCAACACATGTGACATCAGTGATATGTAGACAGGATGTAGGTCAGGGTGAACCAGTAAGAACCTAACCTTGGCATGAGGACATATCTGTCCAGCATACCTTCACTGAATGTCCTGGAGTGGGAATAAACAGTGCTAAGTAAATCTGTGGGACCAGCTGAAGCCAAACAAGTTAAAAACAAATGAAAGCAAGGTGTCGATCTGTCCCCATTTTAGGATTTTATCATTGTTATGGTAATATGCAAGTCTTCAACTATAAACATGACATATATTGTCTCTCTTTTTATCATGTGATGTTATCAGTCTTAGTTTGTCATTGCAAAAGAATGATTACCATTGTGATATCACTCACAATATGCAGATCAATAATGGGTATAAATGCTATAATTGATCAAACTTGAAGATTGATAATTGATTGTAATTGTAAACCCCAACTCAAAACATGTGGGTAGTAATGGGACGCAATTATAACATTGTGCAAATGAAACAAGTATCGATTAATACCATGATCAAGATGATCAAAGTTACTTCCTGGTGTACCATATGTGTGTTGTGTAGCATATCTAAACAACAGTCAATAATTTGAATATTGACAATCTTTGCAACAAACATAAGAAATAAGAAACATACTGTCTAAAGTTTAATTTGATGCTTTATTTCTATGAATATTGATTAGTTTCCAGAGCCGATAGTTAGTCATTGATTGATAGACTGTGCCAGCACTAATTACCAGTATCTCCTTCATTTGTATAGTTTTCCCCTCAGTCTCAGCTACTTGATTGCACTGGATAGCATTAAAACAGATAAATAAGCCATAACACATTGCAGTTCTGTTGTATCAGTGTCTAGATGTAGGCTTTTGTGTTTATTGTATTCTCTTGAATAATTAAGTGTTGTACCTGTGTTCTAGGAATATGTTGTTTATTTGTAGGGTCTGCTCGGTCTGTTCTTTTACATCCGAAGTCCTGCATTGTTTGAAGACATTCCTGCGGGAGACTGGGAGAAGAATAACTACACCTACTCCTACGTGCAGGAGAAGTATGAACAGAATGCCATGAACTGCTGGATTGCTGCTGGTCTCTACTTCCTCCTTCTTATCTTCTCCTTCTCACAACAAAGAATGAACTCCAGAGCTAACTATGAGCTGTCATAGATTACGACAAAGTGTACATTCTGGTTTCCAAACAACTGTCCATAAAAGTTGAGATCTCCTGGCTGGATCAGTTCTATGAAGCGAAGCCAAGCAAACAAGAATCCTTGAAACAACAGCAGATATGAAAGATAGTTTTAGTTGTAGTAGGAATCAAGGACTTATTAATTGTATGGAATGTGTTGTTGACATATCCACCCCAAGATGTAGCCAAGAACAAGCTTGTGTATAACTGTCAATCAAAAGAAAGGAATCGGGCTGGTTTGTATGTAACCAATGATGAATATTTCTACCAGCCTTTGTTAAAGGAAATACGTTACTGTAATTGCAGTTTAAAAGATAAATTTTCTTGATATTAGCATTAAGTATACTGCCTTATGAAAATTGGGTTGCACTGTTAATAGGTTTCACCCTAATATTGGGCATATTGTTTCGGTCAAAAACCAACCTTATCCCTGGTGTTGGTAATTAAGAAATATGTGAAGGGTGCATTCTTTAGTGACCATTATGATGATATGGCTGTGTAGCAAAATTCTATTTACACCTGCATAATTTGTATAGTAATTTTGGGGAAGATATCCTTGATATGGTTAAGGAAGTCCCCATCAGTTTTCCAAATCTTTTGTTAGTATAAGCATAAATAGTGCATCTCTAGTCATCTTGTGATCTTGGTACATTCCATGGCATGTTTATATTGGAGATGGGAGAAATTAGTCGTGATCAACTGTTCAGTTTGACATTAGTGACTTCCTATATATATAGGATGTATAATGGGGGTGCCTGTAGTAGTAAATGAAATTGTCATAACCTTTCAGTGATGATAACAAAATACCAAACTGTCAACAATTTTTCAAGTAAATTTGTTAAGGCAAAATATTTTTTGCCAGACATTGGCTGTACTACCAGGCATCGATCTTTCATTTTTGTCTTGTGTAAATGCTTCATCTTCGATTCCTTTGCAATACCACCTTGTTGTATATCTTTTTAACTGTATCATTTAAGTTTTCATTTTCTGTATCAGTGTAAATCATCTACAATAATCAATATTTCTAAAAGTGGCATCAGTTTGTTCTTACTTATATCTGTGATGTTTGTTGACTATGTCTGTATTGTATTCTTGAGACTTTGGGAATGTCATGATTCACCTTGTTTACAAATACATTGATGCATCACAAACTGACTCAAGGCTCTCTGACACAGGATAGGCTTATACCTTATTAGAACAATGTTTTATTTCTAACAAGTGATGGGTGCAAAGCCCCATCATATCTGGGCCTGAAAACCACAAGATGTTTAATGTGATTAATGCTTTGAAAGATTTGCCCAAAGCCAAAACAGTCATGCATATCACATGCAAAGAGATTCAAAACAACATTGGCTTGTCAGCTGGCCACAGGGAAGATGCTGAAATATTATAAGTAAGTATGCATGCAACTTCATGATTGGGGTCACATGATATGAACTGACTATTTGTGCATGTGTTTCATGACACTCCTCACTGACACCTTACATCTGTCCTGTCTATTATTTTTTTTTAGTAAAATCCAAGCACCAGTTGTAGATATGTTCATATCTCACATCAATTACATTATTGTTTTTGGAGAATGCAAATATGGCTGTGAATTATATGAAGTTGTACATTTTGAACATCACATGACTGTCATGGTGTGTAAGTGATAAAGTTGTGCAGAGTTGTGTCCCTTAGCTACCAGGTTCTATTGTGGTTAGTCTAAATTCCCTGTACAGCTTGGGTGTGCTCTATCTGCACCTCTGCCATGTCGATAGGGTTTTGGGATAATTACACAGGGTATTCCATTTTAGGTGGCATCCTGTCTTATTGAATGGTTATTCAAAAAGTGTGTCACTGTAGCACTGACAGATGTTTACCTGTAAATTCAGACGAAAATCTTAATGAAGTGCATGATTACCTCTATTTGAATACTCTGTGAATTTCTGTAATGAGGATAACTGGCATCCTCATGCATGTGAATATTTTGAGTCCTATCTTTTACAGGATACACTGAATAGTCTGTGATATACGCAGGTTTAGATATTCAGTAAAATTGTATTTAAGTACAAATGATTATTTTAACTGGCATGTCTGTACAAAATGTATGGTTTCATGTCATATTTAAGCTTTTGAGTCACTATGTATGGGTAATGAAGCAGCTCCTGTTGTTGTGCTGAATCAGCAATATAGGGAGGTTTGATCGTGTTGTATTATAGGAGTATATGGAACAAAATGTAATAAAGTATGGGTTATTTGAAGAGTGTGTTATGTCTTTACTCTGCGACTCTGTGTGTACTTGCTATGTCGAGAGTGAGTGAGTTTAGTTTTACACCACACTCAGCAATATTCCAGCTATATGGCGGCGGTCTGAAAATAATCGAGTCTGGACCAGACAATCCAGTGATCAACAACATGAGCATCAATCTGCGCAATTGGGAGCCGATGACATGTGTCAACCAAGTCAGCAAGCCTGACCACCCGATCCCGTTAGTCGCCTCTTAAGCATAGTTGCCTTTAATGGCTAGCATGGGTTGCTGAAGACCTATTCTACCCCGGTCGCTTATGTGGAGAAGGAAAAGGCACTGTGTTGTAGTCTGAACTGACACTAAGTAGATTGTCAGGCATTTGTGCTGGGATCAGACACCCTTGACCAATTAGTTGAGGAAACCACTGAGTGATACTCTGAGGTTGGAATACATGAAGTCATATGACCAACATTATGTCCCACTGGATTCCCATTCTGCAGGCGACACGTCTGTTACTTTTAAGGACATATGGACATTAAACTGTGGCGCTGAAAGAGTTGTGACTATATGAGTTTTGTGAATTACATACTGCTTGATATGTGTGTGACCACCTTACCTGGAGCAGAATAACACCATAAGCTTGCTGGCATTTTGTGTTGTAAAAGATCAAACTATTTACCTGGATGGTCACCAATTTGTAAAAGTTGGTTGAAGTGTCATGCACAGTTATAACATGGTGTTTTTGACATTGCTTGACTGAGTTAAATTTACCATTATGAAAGTCTGATGGCAGTCAGAATACTCATATACGTATGAAAAACACATTCTTTTGAGAAATTCATCTGATTTGTCACAAGTAGTAAATCCATGTTCTACAAAACAAGACAAAATGTGTATTTAATATCTGAATAATTTAATGTTTCAGTTACAATCACATCACTTGCATTCAAACAAATGGGTGACACTAAATGAGGTATCTGTCCACATGATTACTTTTCAGAGCATTCAAAGATAAACCTGGGTCCTCTTTCACATGGGAAGTGGGGTTGTCTCATGGTTAAAGTGTTTGCTCATCATTCCAAAGGCCTGTGTTCAATTCTCCATTTCTGTTGTCTCCTGCCGAGATATTGCTGGAATATTCCTAACTGGCGTAAAACCAAACTCTCACCAATTTCATAGAGATACAACTTTTTGAAATCAGTCTAGTCAGGTTCAAGTTTAGAGAATTGCAGTGCTATAATGTCTGTGTAACAGCCTAGACTACCTTCCACTGTTTAACAACTTGGAGCATCCTGACAACAGCTTGTTGTATAGTCTATTTGGTTCAAAAGCGGACCAATGAATTGCAGTCTACCTCAAAAAGTAATAAACATAACATACTCAATGAAACGCTGATCATAATCAGAACAGCATGCCAAATCTGAGGTTTTTGAGTTACATTGCAATTCATCGGTCTGCTTTTGAGCCAAACGGACTACAGTCACAGACTTTCATTATCACTCAGGCAATTATTGTTGCAATACATGCTCCCATGATACACATTCGTACATATGAAAATAATCCAATATAATCTCCACACATTCGATCAATTCAGTTCATACCCTCTACACAGAAGACAAAATAAACCAATATTTGCCACCACATTCTTCGAGTTAACAGAGGCAGACAAAAATACCAAAATCGTTTCCCAAGATGAAGGAGGTGAAACAGAACTGTACCCTCAGGCTGATATAAGTTAAACATCAAAACACTACATTAATATTTGTCTCCATATACTGCACTGCATTATATTTCATTGTATCTTTTCTTTGATCCTGGATGTAACTCCTCTTTAGCTGTTGTTTCTGACTCCTTTACTTCTGTCAGTAAAATTTAAAACAAGAGTCATCAGAAGATGACATATCCCCATGACCCCCACATATTTGAAAGGACAAATGATCTGACAGATACTTGATGTTTTCTTAGGTTAAGTTTGAATCGTTTCCGTGGAAGTAATGAGAAATATAAATGCCATATATCTGAAAACAGCAAAAGGCACCACTTCACGATCTGTCTCATATGTCTGCCAAGATATGTTAAAAGATATGAAATGGTTTTCCAGTTGTGCTCTGGAAACGAAGTCTATCCCTCCATTTTGAGACTAAGTCAGAATTGTTTCAATGGAAACTGGGAACAATAAAAATGCCCAAACATTGTAAACAGAAAAAGGCACCACTTTGTGGTCTGCCTCAAATATCTGCCAAGTATTGCTGTAAGATAATAAATAGTTTTCTAGTTGTGCTCCGGAAACGAAGCCCATCCCTCCATTTTGAGACTAAGTCAGAATCCATGGAAACTGGGAAAATGATAAACCACAAAAAACTGTAAACAGCAAAAGGCACCACTTTAGGGTCTCCCCTACATATCTACTAAGTTTTGCAGAAAGATATTTAGAAGTTTTTGAGTTATGCTCCGGAAATGAAGCCCATCCCACCATTTTGAGACTAAGTCCGAAACGTTTCCATGCAAACCCAGAAAATTATAAATCACAAAAACCTGTAAATAGCAAAAGGCACCACCTTGGGGTCTGCCAGATATATCTACCAAGTTTTACTGACAGACACCAGGAACTTTTTGAGATGTGCTCCAGAAATGAAACACACCTCTCACTTTTGAGACAAAGTCTGAATTGTTTCCATGGAAACTGAGAAACTAAGAAATCACAAAAACCTGTAACTACCAAAAGGCACCATTGTAGCTTCTGATTGGTATATCTACCAAGTTTTGCAGAAATATAAAGATTTTGAGTTCTGCTCCGGACATGAAGTCCATCCCTCCATTTCCAAGTCCGAAACATTTCCATGGAAATCGAGAAAATAATGGGGGGATAAAATTGTTTGTCATATACAGTAATCTATCTTGTATGGCACATGATATATATTATGTATTTATATGTGTGTTATTTCCAATATTTTTTGTTATTATTTCCCCACATCTCATGAGCAAGTCAAGTAAAAAGGAGATCCAATTCTTCTACAGTTTTCTGTTGACTTGATCTTGTTTCAATGCAGTTTGCAGTCACATTATGTCCATCTCAAGTGCTAGTTGGCATTATCTGTGTTGTCATCAGATGTGGTTTGCTGGTTGCCTTCATAATGTCGCTCTCAGATGCAGGCTCCAATAAAATCCATCTCTTACATCAGGTTTTCATTAATTGCGTCCATCTCGTTCCATCTCATGCTGGTCCAGCTCATATGCAGCTCGGTAGTAGACCACACCCTTGTCATCGCGGTACTGCAGCCTGGGGTTGGGGTGCGTGTTGTTCATACTGCCTAGGGACGTGTACCTGTGGGTTGATAACACATCTCAGTAGGTAGGCCAGACTAAATTTTTACTTACTTAACAGATACGTCTGTCCTCCATTAGGGAAAAAATATAAAGAAATAATCAATAAATTGTAATGACATTTTTATAAACTTAAATCATGCTTACTGCTACAAAAGATTCAGTCACAGAGACAGTACGGTAGGTAGGGATGGGGGTGAGGTGTGACAAATGAAACTAACCCGTGAAGGCCATGGGTAGAATAGGCCATCAGCAACCCATGCTTGCCATAAAAGGCGACTATACTTGTCGTAAGAGGCGACTAGTGGGATTGAGTGGTCAGGCTCGCTGACTGGGTTGACACGTGTCAACGGTTCCCAATTGTGCAGATGGATGCTCATGCTGTTGATCACTGGATTGCCTGGTCCAGACTCAATTATTTACAGACAGCCGGCATATAGCTGAGTGCAGCATAAAACTAAACTCACTCACTCACCAGTTATAGAAGCTAAACAATATAGCAGGATGTGTGGGGTTAGAGTTATGACACACAAGGAACTCACCCCCGGTCATAGAGGCTACAATACGGCAGACAGAAAGATCTCAGAAATGTCCACACATCGCCATATCGCCACTCTAACAGTGGGTTAATTCTCATGAACTGTGGCCAGTCAGCGTCCGTCATAGAAAAAGATTCAAGGTGATCTGAAATATATCAGAATGTTCTGAAATAAGAGCTTGAAATTTTCAGTAACTTGCAACAATGAGAATATGTATCTTAGCATCACACAGACAACAAAAGGGTGCAAGCCTAACTTCAAAACATCTGTCAGCTTGTTTTTTCACATAACAAACATACGTTGCTATTTAGATCCCCCTCCCTATTCCCAAATATAGACACCATCTTGTAGCTGCTGAAACAAAACACCATGTTTCATCTACACAGTATCTGGCTGCCTACATACAAACAACATGCTTGGCAACCATTCACACATCAAAACAGTCTGAAAGTACTGAAAAGCTGGCCAAATATTGGTGGAAATAGATTTTTGACAGTTCTTCAAACTTTATAACTTTGTTTTTTTCCAATGTTAACTGACTTATCAGATAAGTGCTACTATTTCAGTAAACTCATTTGAAACTGAAACGACTTGTGTCATTGCTCATGATATCAATCACATGTCTGATTATATATGTTGTATTGTTGCAGGTGTAAATACTGCCAACTATAATATTAAACACTCACCAGAGTATGGATCTGTACGTCTTGTTCCCATAATGACGGCCTTGATCTTAGGATGTTGCTCTTGAAGTTCACTCATGCCATTTTTTATTCTACCCTCAAATCTTAGCATTTCTAAATTATACCTGAAAAAAGATATTTGAAATTTTGATTACACTGAATTCTGAGAAACATTCAGAAATTTACAAAATATTCATTAAGAATAAGTACATATTAGTGATTGGTACATACAGCCTTGTATAGTAACACCTGTAGAGCAACTAGCACAACTAACCTGTCTGTAGACAATTGTATTGTATTGAGACACATTGATCTGACTTAAAATAAGTACAAGAGTCATCAGAAGATGACATATCCCTCCTGGTCCCCACATATTTGATTGGACAAATCATCTGACAGTTACTTAATGTGTTTTTAGACCAAGTCGGAATTGTTTCCATGGAATTCATGAAAAATATAAATGCCATATATCTGAAATCAGAAAAAGTCACCATTTCAAGATCTGTCTCATATACCTGCCAAGATCTTTTGAAAGATATGAAATGGTTTTCACGTTGTGCTCCGGAAACTAAGTCCACAACGTGTTCATGGAACCGAGAAAATAATAAATCACAAAAACCTGCAAATACCAAAAGGCACCACGCTGGGGTGTGCCAGATATATCTACCAAGTTTTACGGACAGATATTAAGACGTTTGAGTTGTGCTCCGGAAACGAAACACACCTCTCACTTTTGAGACAAAGTCTGAATCATTTCCATGGAAACCGAGAAACTAAGAAATCACAAAAACCTGTAAGTACCAAAAGGCATCATTTTTGGATCTGCCACACATATCTACCAAGTTACACTGACAGATATTAAGAAGTTTTTGAGTTGTACACCAGAAACAAAACACACCTCTCACTTTTGAGACAAAGTCTAAATCATTTCCATGGAAACCGAGAAACTACGAAATCACAAAAACCTGTAAGTACCAAAAGGCACCATTTTGGCTTCAGATTGGTATATTTACCAAGTTTTGCAGAAAAATAAAGAACAAATTTTTAGAATCCGCTCCAGAAACGAAGCCCATCCCTTCATTTTGAACAGCTATATAGTGGCAGTCTGTAAATAATTGAGTGTGGACCAGGCAATCCTGTGATCAACAGCATGAGCATCGATCTGGGCAATTGGGAACCGATGACATGTGTCCGAAACATTTCCATGGAAACCGAGAAAATAATAATTTATCAGAAGAACCTGTAAATAGCAAAAGGCACCACTTTGGGGTCTGCCATACATATCTATCAAGTTTTGCAGAAAAATATTGGATGGTTTTTGAGTTGTGCTCCGAAAACAAAGCCCATCCCTCCATTTTGAGACTAAGTCTGAAACATTTACATGGAAACTGAAAAAATAATCACAAAAACCTGTAAGTACCAAAAGGCACCACTTTGGGGTCTGCCACACGTATTTACCAAGTTTTGCAGAAAAATATTAAACGGTTTTCAAGTTATGCTCCGGAAATGAAGCCCACCTCACCATTAGACTAACACCAAAATGTTCCATGGAAAAACACAAACAAATAAAAATGCCAAAACTCTGTAAATATTAAACGGCACAACTATAGGTTGTGATTATTACATCTGTCAAGTTTGGTCTAAAATTATTGAATGGTTTCTGAGTTATGGTGCAGAACCAAAATGATTACGGACAGACGGATGGACAGACAGACGAGGCGTAGACTATATCCCTCCGCATTACATGCCATGGGGATAAAAAAGTAATAAGCATTCACTCTAGACACCTGTATTATGACACACATACCTTTACAGTAACAAGAGAAATTACTCACCTATCTCTGGACACCTGTATAAATTCCTCAACTTCAGGGAATGGAAGCTTACTCCGGATGTAAAGGGCTTTAAGCTTAGCTTTGGAATCTGGGTACATTCTGACAAAGAGAAGAATAAAGTTTTGATAAATCAAATAATAGAATATTACCAAACACCCTTCAGCTCAAGCAATGCCACAAACATACAGAACAGCATGTCCAACCGTATATAGTTGGCTTGTTGTTTAATGATTTTAATATCTGTCAGTGGTCTGTATGCAATGAAGTCTTTGGCAGATCAGCAAGTGGTCGATGTGATGAGACACTCACCAGTAAGTCAGGTAAGATGACATTCATAGTGTCTAGACCACCCAATCATTTTCATTAGTCTCCAACAACAAGCAGTTCATTGCGGAGGTCATATTCAGATCCTTGGCTCAGATCAATTCGTGTGGCATGAATGAACATATATATTATATGTTACTTTTTAAGCATATTTTTCAGGCTACATGACTGTTGACAAGAGGCGCTAACGTGACTGTCGACAAAAAAGGGTACTGACTCCAACCCAGGTCCGACCAAAAGTCATACCGACTTGAGTTACTAAAAATAAGCTATGATGTCAAGTTATGACATCATTCTATTGTTTACATGTCACAGTATTCTTGACATAAAGTTATTGTTTTGTTGTGAAAATATGACTTTTCTTGACTAAATAGACATGTTTTGATGTTTAGAAGCTCTTTTGAGCAATTACATAATAAAACAATTATTGGCTGAGTCTGGGGTCAACATTACTTTTTGCAGGTCCACAAAAACAGGTATTGACTTTATCACCTGTCTATAATTGTGTAACATGAAACTTCATATATACCAGAATAAAGATTCTGAATGTTGGCTATAGTGAAAGGTTGTATGGGCAAGAAACTATATTTAACAACCATATTTTCACATTAATCCAACACTGTTGACCAGTGACATTTCTCAAAATACTACTGAAACAATCTAGGTGGAGGGATTGTTTGCTGGCTGATAATTGATACAAAAACCCAATCCATCTGGTTTGGATATTTTGGATTCTATAACCATACATCATAACTTATTTTGTTTGTTATTACATACATTTGACAGGGATATTAAACCGTCCAATCAATGATGTCCTTTATGCAAGTATAAGGCACTCAGACAGTTCTGTTACTCATACAATCAAAAATATGAAATATAACTCATCATTCCAATAAGTTTCATTAAAACTTAGAAGGGGTGTTTTTTCAGCCTGAAATTATCGGGAAAATAGTCCGACTTAGATGTTGTCAGTTTGGATGCTTACAGTCTTGGATTCAAGGACCTAATGTTTTGGTGGTAAGTTGAATGTTCCTAGTTTCAGTAGGTGAGTATTTCTTTACATTGGTTTTAGCAACATTCCAACAAGATCACATTGGATTATGTTGGGAATAGAACCGGAGCCTTTGTCTTGAGAAGCTCATTAACCATGAGGCTACACACCCCTTCTACCTATTCCTTGTTTGAAAGTACGGTACTTACTTCTTGACAACCGCATGGTACAGGTGGAGCAAAGCAGTGCAGTCTTTGCCGCCATTGAAACCGACACAAATCTCCTCTAATCTGAATAGAAAATGCAGGATATTGGTGTAACAATAGAGATCTAGTTTGAATATTCCAGATCATACACAGGACATTGCCACCAACATTCTCCATCTTTCTGGTGAAAGTTCTGACAATTCATGGAGCCATTGAGAATTCCTTATTTACCCTCTATTGTAGAGGTTTTATCTCATTAAATCTCTCAAATATGACGTATCCTTTACAAATACGATTCCAACTATTAATAAAATCACTTTAGCTGAGGACATTTGCATACAGGCAGAAACTTACGAGTATTTCTTCAAACCTTCTTCAATAACCTTGACAGCATGTTGTACATTGTTGGCATACACAGTGTCTTCATCTGACTCCACCAGTGTGTACAACATTTTCACTGCAGCAGATACTGGGTCTTTCTCGTACATCACCACGCTGTCTGAAATAGGCACACGTATACTGCTCACACATGATGACTCCTGTTACAAACCTCACAGACAAGAAACATTAAAGTCCTTTGAAAATCTGTACGATAGTACATCATATAATGAGCAGAGACATGGATGAAGTAATCCAATGTAATTAACTTGGAATCACCATGTTATATATATGTAAATGAGGTTTCCTTGCACGAACTTTGTACACTAAAGGTTCCCCAGTGTATGAGTGCAGAATTTGGAACATTTTTTTTAAGCACCACTTGCTTGACAGTGACATTGGAATCGATGTCAAAATATTGCCTAGACAGAACAAAGAAGTTGCATGTCCATAAATATTGTCTTCATTCGTCAATTTCGAAAATGCCAATCAAAAAGAAATGTGTGTGTGCTTAGATATATAAACAGCAAAGGTTCCTGGGATTGCCCACTGGTCCTGTCATACAAATGATGTGGGTCCATAAGTCACATATATCAACACAAGCTTAATATATCATAAATATAATGAACCGTGATATCAATGCAATGAAGGAATTTGAGGAATCATGATCTGATAAAACGTCAAATGAAATCACCCACCTGGTGTAACTTTTAGATGTTGGGAATACTTGCTTAGATGGCTTTGTACATTTCCCAGTAAATATAAGATAAAGGTTTTGCAATGTATGAGTGAGGTTTTGTTCATGTTGAAGCTGAATGGACGGCCCTATCTCTTTTGTAAATTAGTTTTTATATCCTCTTCAATGTGTAGATCTATATGTTATGACAAATGTTGCAACATTCTCAACAGAGAACCAGCCTCATCTTGAAATGTCATGGAATTACATGTACTAAGAAATGACACCACCTTGGTTGACATCATGAAATGTTTTATGTATCTGGCAACACTGGAGAAAGTTGACGTGGCATGTTGATAAGTATTTGTCTAACCTGATTTCAATTCATGGTACACAAAATCTCAGTTTTGTCAGTCAGAATTTGACACTCTTTTGACAGAGCATGAAATGACTGGCTTTACAACTTAAATAATGTCCTGAGTTGATAACAAATAGAGAGTTTACTATGTATCAAAATTTGGACAACATCTGCATTAGTTTGGCATTAGTGTAACATAAATGAAGATTATTTCAAAACACATAAATATATTGAAGGATAAGATTTTTAGCGATATTTCATCAATATCATAGCAAAGGACACCAGAAATGGGCGCCACACATTCTACTCACTAGGAAATTGAACCTGGGTCTCAGGCAGTGTGAGTGAACCCTTCAACCACCAGGCTACCCCCTGATCCACAAGAAAGCAGACAGACTGACAAATTCCAGTATTTTCAAGTTCGAATTCATATACATGTATGATGGATGAAGTTATTTACACCTGTTTCCTGAGGTGCAAGAAGAGTAGGACATAAACAAGAGTCATCTGAAGATGACATATCCCCCCGGCCCCCAAATATTGGAAAGGACAAATCATCTGACAGTTACTTATTGTGTTTTTAGACCAAGTCGGAATTGTTTCCATGGAATTCATGAAAAATATAAATGCCATATATCTTTAATCAGAAAAAGGTCACCATTTCAAGATCTGTCTCGTATATCTGCCAAGATCTTTTGAAAGATATGAAATGGTTTTCGAGTTGTGCTAAAGAAACGAAGTCCGCAACATGTTCATAGAACCCAGAAAATGATAAATCCCAAGAATCTGTAAATAACAAAAGGCACCACTTTAGGGTCTCCCCTACAATTCTACTAAGTTTTGCAGAAAGATATTTAGAAGTTTTTGAGTCGAAGCCCATCCCACCATTTTGAGACTAAGTCTGAAACGTTTCCATGAAAACCGAGAAAATAATAAATCACAAAAACCTGTAAATACCAAAAGGCACCACTTCAGGTTCTGATTGATATATCTACCAAGTTTGCAGAAAAATATTGAATGTTTTTGGAGTTCTCCTCCAGAAACGAAACCCACCCCACCATTAGACTAACACCAAAATGTTCCATGGAAAAACGAAAAAAAAAAAAAAATATGCCCAAACTCTGTAAATAGCAAAAGGCACAACTATAGATTGAGATTATTATGTCTATCAAGTTTGGTCTAAAAAAATTGAATGGTTTCTGAGTTATGCTCCGGAAACAAAATGATTACGGACAGACGGACGGACAGACAGACGAGGTGTCGACTATATCCCCCCGCAATACATGCCGAGGGGCTAAAAAGGTGTGAATGAGCATACACTACAGCGCAAGGCATACATGGTAATTAAGTGTGCATTGACATTACGACGGAGTGAAAGGATACATTAAAAAGAAAGAACACTTAAAAGTAAAAGTGCATTTTTCTGTAAAGACGTATGTTAAAGCAGAAATATGGTAGATTGCGTTTGTGGCATCTAATACAATCTAATATAAGCAGGGACGAAAATTTATAACAACCCTAACTTACCTTTCAGCTGAGGGTAAAAACAGACTTGGGAATAAACCTGCACCTGCTAGAAGCCTGATCTGATTTGTCTTGAGATATGTTAAACCCTGCTACAGATCATTATTTACTCCAGACTGTGACATGAATGTTAATACAAGTAACCTACGACTCATCATGCACCACTTCAACGTGAACACAAGTCCCATACTTCCTTCACAGAGGCAGACCTAGCACTGAACTAACTTCACCATTGTCACACTCTAGGTCTCACCTTCAACCAAGTCATGTCATGTCATGTCATGTTATGTCAGGTGTTATGGCACTTGTTGCTTCGGACATGGAGGTGCATCAACTTTCTTTCTCTCATGTTGTGTGTCAATGAGTGACAGGTAACCCAACCCCTCTCCTGCCTTGACATATACTGACATCGACCAATGAGAGCTGTCAGCAGGGAGAAGGTCAGCTTCCTCATTTGTAAACCATGCCAGTAGGGTATTTATAGCCAGTGTATCACTACCTAGACAGAGATATTGAAAGGGGATCACACCACACACTTGGTAGCAAAGCAACATTATGTATCACTTGGGAAAATCATTTGATAGTGATTGTGGTTTAGGCCTCTATGTTTAACAAATGAAATGTTTGCAATTATACATGTTTCATAAACATGAACAAACATCATGAAAAAAACTTTTTTCAAAATATCTTACTATTGTTACACCAGACTTTGGACATCAGATGAATTATCTTAAATCTAAAAGTGGCACGTTTCTTATATGTCTATATATGCCTCAGTCATAATGAGTGCCCGAGGCAAAAAAAAACCCACATAATTTATAAATATCTTGAGTTATCAATGATATTTCATGCCTTTGCATTTGTTACAGCAAGTGTGGTTTCACACTGCTTTTAGCAATATTCTTGTAACATCACAGCTAGAGAGAGAGAAGAAATCTTTCTTAGCATTAACCTTGTTCAGTGATCATCCCAATGCTCGTGCAGGAGATACTGCTTAGGTCAGCTCACGTGTTCCTTCCTAGGAGATTACTATCAGGATATTGCATCACACAAGTTGTCAAGACATCATGTCATGCCATGATATGACACTGGTTGTCATGCCATGACATCACACCAGCTGCTATGGTATCACACCAAATTCTGCAATATTCCAGCTATGTGAAAATGGTCTGTAAATAATCAAGGCTTGACTCAACAATCATATGACTGATATCATGAGCATTTATTTACACAATTGGGATACAAACTAAACACAACGTGGTAGACTACCAAAACTTCTTTTAAAAAAACCCTCTGACTGTGGCTTTTTTCTTCTGATCTCCTAAATGTCTGATCAAAATATTCATGAAGCCTCTACATAAACATCACAGTGTAAGCACACTGAAGTGGTCAGTATGTTGATACTATGTTGCATTAGATAAAACACAATATCCCCATTGTATGATACTCCGCATGCTGACAACACATGTATAGAACCTGATAAACAGCTCACCATACAATTGATACAGTCTGATATTGTGGCCTGTTTCAACAGTTTCACAAAGCAACGACCACACACTTCAAGGAATATTTTCAAAAGGCATTATAAGGATCTTAATGAACATATGCTAGGATATAATGCCCATACAGATCACTACATATAAACACACACAATGCACAGCACACAGACAATGCACACAATACCCACAATGTACACAATGCAGCGAAGACACACAATGCATAAAATGCACACAATGAAATGGATTTACATAAACACACATATATTGTCTTCATATACAGTGCAATTTTCAAAAGTTTCATAATGAGATATATGTCTATATGTACCTGACATGGCATTATCATATGGGATAACTGCCTTGTTCTGGACTTATCAGGGTAACTGTAGGGAATATTTTCTAATGAAAGACTTGTAACTGTGGTAAATGAAAGGATTTATTATACGAACATCTGTGCCAAGATAATGGCTATGAAATCAAGGGCAATCTGAGATAAAGCATATTGTACAAAAAATCTGTCTATTTTTAGTGAGTGAGTGAGATAATATTTAACATCACATTGGCAACATTTCATATAATTTTTTATTTGACATATATGTATATTATATAAACCTGTCGATGATGAAGAAGAAACAAGAATAAGATCACAATTACAACAAAAACTAGTATGAGAAGTTAAAACTGACAGCACTATTTGGACAATGCAATATAAAACTGGCCATAGTTCACCAACAACTGAAGGTAGATCGCCATACTAGGGATCATGGGGACAAACAGAACTTTTGCTACCTGCATGACTCCAGCTGGATTTACATGAACTCTTCAGGCTCTGGCGATTATGGTCAAATTCAGCCCAAATTAAAAAATACTACATTTAAAACAGCTGGTAAACTTAAAATTTCCTTTGAATGTTTTGGAACATAATTACAGTAAACTTAATTTGTATTTATATCACAAACGTGTTGCAATGAATGCTAACAATCATTATCATACAATGGGTAGTGTACTTAGCAGGATAAAGCCAACGCATATTTTTGGCATCCGTTGGGGTCATATATGGATACCTATGCAAATTAGGGAGGTCATATGCAAATTTTAGGGACTACTTTCACAGTGTAAACAAACATGGCGCCGAGGGTCGGCAATCTGTCTGGATTGACGGTGGCGCTGTCAGTGCTTGGATCTCAGAAAAGTCATGCCTGGTTATGATAGAGGGAGTAGATTTCAAAGTGAAGATAGAAATCCACTGGCTTTCAAAGATACCAACATCAGTTTTCTGATCGAATGTCAGTGTTCGTGAGAGAACGGCACAGGAATCCAGGTGCACAAACTCATGCGAACATTAAATTGTATCTGTTGTTCAAAGTGTTGCTTGAAGGATTCTGAAGTTCCACTCGAATTTGTGGTTATTTTCGTGACGCAAAATTTATTGACAACCAATGGTGCTTTAACATAAAAACGTACTGGGAACTACATGACGTAACACAGTCAAATGAGTGATCAGTAGAAAACTGCGTCAGCGAGCTTGTGATGTCACGTATTACTATGCACATATTTGTGACGTCTTAGATATGCGGGAACATCTATATTTCTTTGTATTGTACATGGTGTCAGAATTGCCTAATTTTTGTACCTTACATACATAAGCATGTGAGTAAACATACTTATTACCTCGTTTCATATAATTTGTATGTAATGAAACCTCTTGTAGTATTCTCTACCAAAAAAGGTGTTGCACTTGCAGTTCAATGACTATCATGGACCAGCCTGTGTGGGGACATCCTCAATATCTCCAGTGTATACATTCCGATAAGTCTCCACTATACCCTGGACGCATCTACGGGTCGGCCCGATAATTTTATTACCTCCCATTGCTGGCTCCGCATTCTCACAGTAGCCAGCCAGCTTGGCCGCCGTTATAACCGAGCTTGCCAGTGTCAACAAAGGTAGCGGTCGCAACTGCGAAGGTTTTGTTCGAAGTGCGACTCAGATTTTGGGGAAATCATACAGACATATTGATAGGTCCGAAATATTTAGAAAATGTATGCAAAAACTCCTTCTACCTCTTTCAGAGAACCTCTGTACGGTTTGTTTTGCCAAGTGTAATCTGTTAGATAATCTGAAAAGCGAAAATGAGTTGTGATTGGTTCGCTCAGCTTCCCAACGTAGACACCTGATTGGATAAAAAACCAGCCAAGGGAGGTAATAAATTTATCGGACTGAACCGTAGATGCATCCAGGGTATAGTGGAGACTTATCGGAACGTATACCCTGGAGATACCGAGGATGGTGTGGGGAAGGCTTCTACTTAAACAAGTAAACACCCAGTATATAGAACCTTTCTCCATTTCTAAACAGGTATCACAACGCATGATAGTCAAGGTGAGTGAGTGAGTGAGTGAGTGAGTGACTGAGGTGAGGTGAGTGAGTGAGGTGAGTGAGTGAGTGAGTGAGTTGTTTTACTCCGCTTTTAGCAATATTCCAGTAATATCATGGTGAGGGACACCAGAAATGGGCCTCACATATTATACCCATGTTGGGAATCGAACCCTGGTCTTTGGTGTGACAAACAAATGCTTTACCCACTTGGCTACCCCACCAGAGTAAAAATGGTTCCTTAATACATTCTTCATCATTTTCCTGTATCACATATTATGGGTGGAGTGAGTGGGTTAGTGGTTGAATTTTCTTCTACATTGTTCCAGCTGTAAATTGCTTGTCAAGAATCAGGAATGAACAAAAAATGTGTGAGCAACAAGCAAGTGAGGGAGCGCGTGAGTGAGTGTGTGGTTGGTTGGTTGAGTGAATGAGTGAGTGAGACCATGGATAACATCATTGGTGACACCAGAATTCAAACACAACTAGCAGCTCCTGGCAAAACACATGGAGACTACTCCATAGGCTCTGAAGACCTACCTTGTGGCAGCCTCTCTGTCAGATATTGACACACCTGTCTCAGTTTGTCCTCATCTAGCGACTCTAGAGTCAGTCTCACCTTGTAGTAACTGTAAGTAAATATTTGCTTTACTCACATGCATAACAAAACCAAGGATTTAGACACCATGTAAACAGTGTCATTTGTTCATGGTCTCTCAATAAGTAGTGATACAGCTTTTCTCATAGAAATAATTTCTTAACAAATACTGAGGAAACCTATCTCTAGAGATTCAAACATGAAGGAACATACAAGTCAGCCTAGCCTTTTAAAGAGGGAAATTTCAGAGACATCAAGTCAAAGTTTCATTTTGAGAATGTGTGAAAATGGTCCAAACAAGGTGGAGATATACTGAATATCAGAATGAATCCATGTACAAACGTAAGTGTCATTACTGCAGAGTACAAGCAAATCACACCACAGCACTGCTGATCCAGAGGATTCTGAAATGAAGATGTTTACAGCTGTTCATGCCATCAAGGCCAAACTCACTCACTTTACCCTTTGCCTCAGCCTTTCCCTCGCTCTCACATCTGGTCCAAAACACCTTCATTTGCCTGGCCTCTCTGACCCACAGCCTCTGACAGGCTTCTTTCTTTGTCATCTCCTCCCTCACCCAACTACCAGTCTCCTTGCCGACTCCCTCACTCACCCAACTACCAGTCCCCTTCCTCACTCCCTCACTCACTCAACTACCAGTCCTTTTCCTGACTTCCTCACTTAGCCAACTATCAGCCCCCTTCCTGACTCCCTCACTCACCAAACTAACAGTCCCCTCCCTCACTCCTCACTCACCTAACTACCAGTTTCCTTCCTCACTCTCTGACTCACCCAACTAGCCATCTCCCTCGCTCATCCAATTACCTGTCCCCTTCCTCACTCTCTCACTCACTCAACTATCAGTCCCCCCCCCCCCGACTCCCTCACTTACCCAACTACCAGTCCCCTTCCTCACTCACCCAACTACCAGTTTTCTTTATCACTCTCTGACTCACCCAACTACCCATCTCCCTCTTTCATCCAACTACCAGTCCCCTTCCTCACTTCCTCACTCACCCAACTACCATTCCCCTCCCCGACTCCCTCACTCACAAAACTACCAGTCCCCTACCCGACTCCCTCACTTACCCAACTACCAGTCCCCTTCCTCACTCCCTCACTCACCCAACTACCAGTCTTCTTCCTCACTCCCTCACTCACCCAACTACCAGTCCCCTTCCTCACTCACCCAACTACCAGTCCCCTCCCCGACTCCCTCACTCACCCAACTACCAGTCCCCTCCCCGACTCCCTCACTCACCCAGCTATCAGTCCCCTTCCTGACTTCCCCACTCACCCAACTACCAGTCCCCTTCCTGACTCCCTCACTCACTCAACTACCAGTGCCCTTCCTGACTCCCTCACTCATCCAACTACCAGTCCCCCTCCTCACTTCCCCAACTACCAGTCCCCTTCCTCACTCCCTCCCTCACCCAACTACCAGTTCCCTTCCTCACTCCCTCCCTCACCCAACTACCAGTCTCCTTCCTCACTCACTCCCTCACTCACCCAACTACCAGTCCCCTTCCTCACTCCCTCCCTCACCCAACTACCAGTCTCCTTCCTCACTCACTCCCTCACTCACCCAACTACCAGTCCCCTTCCTCACTCCCTCACTCACACAACTACCAGTCCTCTTCCTCACTCCCTCACTCACCCAACTACCAGTCCTCTTCCTGACTCCTTCACTCACCCAGTCCCTGTCTCTCCTCTCCCCCATCTTTCTTCTCCCCCATCTCTCATCCACTCAAGTACCCTCCCTTGTCACTGACCCAGTGATTCTGACTGAGAACCAACATCACCTCTCACTCATCATCACCAACTCACCTGTTGTGTGTCACAGGGTACGACCCCAGCATGACTTCCTTCCGGAATTTCTCATCTACCTGGTTGAGGACTGAGGCAATTGTCATTTCATCCTTGTTGATGAACATGTCAACAGTGTGGAACTCCACCCCGGGGTTCATAAACAACTCTTTCTGAAACATTGAGAAAACCACCTTCGTTGATACACATATAGATTACATCAGTCTATGTTACAAATAGTAAGCAAACATAAACATCCAACATATTGAAGGCTCTCTCCACTCTACACACCTCTAACATATCAAAGGCTCTCTCCACTTTACATATCTCCAACATATTAAAGGCTCTCTCAAACCTACATATCTCTAACATATCAAAGGCTTTCTCCACTCTACATATCTCTAACATATTAAAGGCTCTCTCCGCTCTACACACCTCTAACATATCAAAGGCTCTCTCCACTCTACATCTCTAACATATTAAAGGCTCTCTCCACTCTACATCTCTAACATATTAAAGGCTCTCTCCACTCTACATATCTCTAACATATTAAAGGCTCTCTCCACTCTACATATCTCTGACATATTAAAGGCTCTCTCTACTCTACATATCTCTAACATATTAAAGGCTCTCTCCGCTCTACATATCTCTAACATATCAAAGGCTCTCTCCACTCTACATATATCTAACATATTAAAGCCTCTCTCAAACCTACATATCTCTAACATATTAAAGGCTCTCTCCACTCTACATATCTCTAACATATCAAAGGCTTTCTCCACTCTACATATCTCTGACATATTAAAGGCTCTCTCCTCTCTACATATCTCTAACATATTAAAGGCTCTCTCCACTCTACACACCTCTAACATATCAAAGGCTCTCTCCACTCTACATCTCTAACATATTAAAGGCTCTCCCCACTCTACATCTCTCTAACATATTAAAGGCTGTCTCTACTCTACATATCTCTAAGATTTTAAAGGCTCTCTCCACTCTACATCTCTAGCATGTTAAAGGCTGTCTCCACTCTACACACCTCTAACATATCAAAGGCTCTCTCCACTCTACATATATCTAACATATTAAAGCCTCTCTCAAACCTACATATCTCTAACATATTAAAGGCTCTCTCCACTCTACATATCTCTAACATATCAAAGGCTTTCTCCACTCTACATATCTCTGACATATTAAAGGCTCTCTCCTCTCTACATATCTCTAACATATTAAAGGCTCTCTCCACTCTACACACCTCTAACATATCAAAGGCTCTCTCCACTCTACATCTCTAACATATTAAAGGCTCTCCCCACTCTACATATCTCTAACATATTAAAGGCTCTCTCTACTCTACATCTCTAACATATTAAAGGCTCTCTCCACTCTACATCTCTCTGACATATTAAAGGCCCTCTCAAATCTACATATCTCTAACATATCAAAGGCTCTCTCCACTCTACATATCTCTAACATATTAAAGGCTCTCTCCACTCTACACATCTCTAACATATTAAAGGCTCTCTCCACTCTACATATCTCTGACATATTAAAGGCTCTCTCCACTCTACATATCTCTAACATATTAAAGGCTCTCTCCACTCTACATATCTCTAACATATTAAAGGCTTTCTCCACTCTACATCTCTAACATATCAAAGGCTCTCTCCACTCTACATATCTCTAACATATCAAAGGCTCTCTCCACTCTACATCTCTAACATATTAAAGGCTCTCTCCACTCTACATATCTCTGACATATTAAAGGCTCTCTCCACTCTACATCTCTAACATATTAAAGGCTCTCTCCACTACATATCTCTGACATATTAAAGGCTCTCTCTACTCTACATATCTCTAACATATTAAAGGCTCTCTCCACTCTACACACCTCTAACATATCAAAGGCTCTCTCCACTCTACATCTCTAACATATTAAAGGCTCTCCCCACTCTACATATCTCTAACATATTAAAGGCTCTCTCTACTCTACATCTCTAACATATTAAAGGCTCTCTCCACTCTACATCTCTCTGACATATTAAAGGCCCTCTCAAATCTACATATCTCTAACATATCAAAGGCTCTCTCCACTCTACATATCTCTAACATATTAAAGGCTCTCTCCACTCTACACATCTCTAACATATTAAAGGCTCTCTCCACTCTACATATCTCTGACATATTAAAGGCTCTCTCCACTCTACATATCTCTAACATATTAAAGGCTCTCTCCACTCTACATATCTCTAACATATTAAAGGCTTTCTCCACTCTACATCTCTAACATATCAAAGGCTCTCTCCACTCTACATATCTCTAACATATCAAAGGCTCTCTCCACTCTACATCTCTAACATATTAAAGGCTCTCTCCACTCTACATATCTCTGACATATTAAAGGCTCTCTCCACTCTACATCTCTAACATATTAAAGGCTCTCTCCACTACATATCTCTGACATATTAAAGGCTCTCTCTACTCTACATATCTCTAACATATTAAAGGCTCTCTCCGCTCTACATATCTCTGACATATTAAAGGCTCTCTCAAATCTACATATCTCTAACATATTAAAGGCTCTCTAGACTCTACACACCTCTAACATATCAAAGGCTCTCTCCACTCTACATCTCTAACATATTAAAGGCTCTCTCCGCTCTACATATCTCTAACATATTAAAGGCTCTCTCCACTCTACATATCTCTAACATATTAAAGGTTCTCTCCACTCTACATATCTCTAACATATTAAAGGTTCTCTCCACTCTACATACCTCTAACATATCGAAGGCCCGCTCCAGTTGGGCAGGTACTCCTGGGAAGATGTGCACATTCTTCACTGACACCAAGGGGTACAAGGCCTTTTTGCCAGTGATTCTGTTGACTCCATACCTCAAGGTAGCAGACTTGGGGATCTGAGACATGATGCAAAATATCAAATGAAACATTATGTATCTTCTCCCAGATCACAGCTTAAGGGAGGGAGCATTTTTCGGTCATGGAAAAGAAAATTTGCTTCAGACCATTAAGGGACCATTTATAATTAATGGCTAGTGGAGCTGCAATGATGATTTTAAGGGATGGGGTGGGGGGTGGGGTGAGTGTGTGTAGGGGTTGGGTGTGTGGGTTTGTCATCCATTTTGTTCTGGGGAGGGAGTAGGGTAATCAGTTCTGTACACATGTTAGTGAGGTTCATCAATTTTCTACATGCCTCTCCATAAAAATCATCATCACTACCCCTAGCCATAAATTATGAATGGTTCCTAATACTACTATCATATAACTATCATAGCAAGACAGTTTGATATAAGAAAATTAACTGAAGTAAATCATTCATACAGACTGATACAGATTGCCCTTTTGGTTTTGGAATGACAATGAAAATGGTTAAATATATCATAGCATGATGTATTATATCTGGTAACTGAAAAGCAATACAAAACCATGCTACTATTATTTGGCACCTTTAATATGACAAAGCATTTCTAAATTACTGCTTACAAAAGCCATCTTCATTTTGGGGGAAGTCAGGTCATCAGTCCCGAAGTACCCCTTTATGAGCTCAACCAACTGTGGGTGTGGGTAGATCTCCTCATTGAAGGCCTTGGCAACACCTGCAGTACAACACAGGTGCCAGTACAAACAACTGTGCTCTGAAGCTCAATTACCACATATTGCATGTGTGAAAATAAGACAGGAACTTGAAGAATTGTATTATTTACAACTCTCTGTAAAACTTGTTTATGTGAAAGAATTGGTTCAGTTCAAATGTATGAAGAAGTTTCAAAAACATGTCCTCATTCGGCATATTTCACTCATTTAGTCTCACCTGTGTATTAGTGTTTTATTGCCTTTCAACTTGGTCTTGTACCTCATAATCATTGTTCCACAAATCAAATTCACAACGAAACACGTTTGCCATATAGTCACAGTGCTTAGCGCAAACTGTAGGCATTGCAAATTTCACCTGATTTTTACTTTCAGTATCAATGACATGATACAATTTGTTGCTGTAAACTTACATTACAGTTAAATACACAGTGAGAATAAAAAATAAAATTTTAAAAATATATATCCTTGCTCTAAATTTCTTGGAATAGCTCTTCAGTGAAATCAAATGCAATGTATATAATGTATAGTTTTACTCTGGAAGACTTTCTGCTTTATATGTTCTTGTGGATGGTGAAATAATTAACAGGACAATGATGCTATACGTGCAGTGCCAAATAAACATGTTCACTGAAATTCAATATCTTCGAGAGCCCCTTATTACAAGGCCATATCAAGTGAGTCCTGAGCAAATGGGGACTGATTCATCTAAATGACAGATGTGTAACAATTTAGTTTCATTTCTTTAGTTTTAAAAGTTTCATTTCGCGACAAAAAAACCCGAAACACACACACACTACAATATTCCTGTCATGGTAGAACAGATCCTATCATATGGAGATTGCCAAACACCAACATACAGACAGAGTGTTGACAGACATGACATTTACCTTCCAGTGTCTTGTCATCGTGTGTTGGGCCAATACCACCTGATGTGATGACATGGGTGTAGGAACTTGAGAAATTAGCTACTTCCTCTGCAATTGTATCCTTGTCATCGCCAATTACAGAGATCTGGAATCAAGACAATGCTGATATAGTTTTCAGATATTACTCATACATGAACAGATGTTGGAAATATTGTAAGTCATTTGTCTTTTTGCTGCTTTTGCTGCTTTTGCTGCAAAGTTTCAGCACTAGAGCTGGGATGGGTCCACATTTTCTCCCAGGTACAGCACCTGGATACTTGTTATATTCATTCCTGACATCAAGACAAGGCAACATATCCTTCAGCAAAGAGGCTAAACTTTTGAGTTCATCAACATCTCATTCATGTATTATATTCAACAGGAGTGAGTGTAAGTTAAGTGTAAATCTTCAAAGATAATAAAACCTTTTGATCATGAAAGAATATCACACTACACTGTATAATCTATTAGCCATATTATCATGGTCCAGGTACTGAGATGGGTACCTGAGTCCAACTCACTACCCACCCATCCTGGGTATCTGGGCTACCCATCCCAGCGATATATAGCACATGACAAAGACACTGGTGGAAAGTTAGAGGTGGAGCAGGTCTAAGGCTTCTAAATCCCAGACCTGTGAAGGTCCCGGGGTAGAATAGGTCTTCAGCAACCCATGCTTGCCATAAAAGGTGACTATGATTGTCGTAAGAGGCGACTAATGGAATCGAGTGGTCAGGCTCACTGACTTGGTTGACACATGTCATCGGTTCCCAATTGCGCAGATCAATGCTCATGTTGTTGATCACTGGATTGTCTGGTCCAGACTCGATTATTTACAGACCGCCGCCATATAGCTGGAATATTGCTGAGTGTGGCGTAAAACTAAACTCACTCACTCTAAATCCCAAGATGCCTTATCTGGATCAACCAGGATTCCAGCATATAATCAGAGACATACATCAGGGATGCAGTTATACACAGAAAGCTGAGACACCTAAGACCCACTGGGAGCTTGGCAATAACTATCTACAACTTTTTCTTGTGTATGAAGTACACAGTTTTTCCAAAAAATAGAACACTTTTTTTTCACATCCGTCTCACACGTCTCTTTACAACAGTCCAGATTTTCTATCACTCCAATCCAAAGCTTCCATTAACTTAAATGAAACATTCTCTTTATCTACTTCAAAGAATGACTGATGGAAACAAGCCACACAGATGGACTATAATACTACAGGTTTGGACATCAAAAGACCTGAATGGGGGTTCATTGTGTGCAAGGGGTGGACATGGAATAAGGCAGTAAATGTTATTCAGTATGTGCTTTGGGGTCTGTATGACTGACCAATTATTCACACAAAAGAAGTCATTCATACATGACTGACATTCAACACCAGAAACACAGTTTTCAAATTAAAATAATACATATTTACATACTGACAAAATTAAAATCTTCATCCACAAACCTTAACTTCACCATAATCTTCAGCCAGTATCTGATGCAATCTAGACCTGCTGAATCATTACTGACTTGAGTTTACTCTGTATGATAGCAAAATAACATAAATCACTGCTTGATGGTGTAAGTGAAACATCAATTCCTACCTTTTTCACTGTAACTCCAAGACTGAAAAGATGCTTGCAGATGAAGTTTGAGTTGGTGTCAGCTGTTTGCCCTTTAAGAATCTCGTCACCAATGACTGGAATATGAATTACCTTCATTTGCATCAATAATGCTTATTTGTGTTCATAAAAAATACATAAGTATCCTTCATTTCCTAAATTGGCAAAAATATAGAAGAAATCTAAGTTGATACTGTGACCAAGTGGGGGAGGTTCTGTCAGCATATCACACAAGAGAGTATCCAGTTTAATTTTGTGTATTCTGTGAGTTTCGGCATCACGAAACACATGGAGCAACCTTACAGTATAGCTTCCCTCTCCCTCCGTGCTCATACCCACACTCTCCCTCCGTGCTCATACCCACACTCTCCCTCCGTACTCATACCCACACTCTCTCTGTCTTAAACTCCCACACTCGCTCCCTATCTCTTATCAGTTGATCTTTCACTCTGGACCAATGCTGGGCCGACCCTTGTCCTGAGTGCCATGAGCTAAGCCAAGCCGACAAGTCTTTATAGCTTTATCCCCAAACACTAGCTCATGTGTCTTAAAGGAATCTCACCAGTATATAGGGAAAGATCACCCTGTCACATTACCATATTTTGAAATTTTGAAAAACGTAAGAAAAATAGATCTGCTTTCCTAACACATTAGACAAGGAGATAGTTTGTATTTAAGTAAAAAGCGGTGCAAAACGACCTTCGACCCCCACCCCAGATACCCAGGTCTTACCAATAATTCCTGCCGTGCTCTGTGATCTGCCGTCCATCTTTATTATATGATTGAGAACTGTGCTTAATCTGTGATGATGCCGCGATGATGTCATTCGTAGAGGAAGTTTGCATAGAAATGCAGCCATCACATGTTGCTCACAACAACGAGTCTTGGTTAGGCACAGAAAAATGAGGAATATCCGTGAGCCTCGTTTTCAAAAGGGAATCCCCAGACCTTCACCTTTACGAAGAAATCCGCTTTCGACACTCAGATCTGCTCGGTCTAATCCGCTACCGAAAGCACATCTGACTGACGAACCGAGGGTTGTCAAATATTTGCATCTGAGCCAATCAAGTCGTTGTGTGCGTTTACTTTTTACGCTCTAATGTTGGTCAGTGTTTGAATAACACATAAAACTAGTGACTGGATGACATAAAAATCGTAGATCGGAAAAGAATATAAACGTGTGAGCAGATCTGGTTGATAAAAATCAGAGCATTCGTTAAAACTTTTATTTATACAGTCACACGATTATACGCCAAACATGGTACAACGATACAGTTGCTACCCAATGAAACGTATTGGTCTCCAGTGGTGTCAGCAAAAGCTGTGCGTGAGTGAGTTTAGTTTTAGCTCTTTTAGCAATATCACGGCGGGGGGCACCAAACCTGGGCTTCAGGCATTGAACCGATGTGGGGAACTCGGTCGGATCTTCGGCGTGACGTGCGAATACATTCACCACTAGACTACCTCATTGACTCCTTACGGCGACGACGACGACGACGACGTAGTAGTAGTAGTAGTAGTAGTAGTAGTAGTAGTAGTAGTAGTAGTAGTAGTAGTAGTAGTAATGGTGGTGGTGGTGGTGGTGGTAGAGTAGGAGTAGTAGACCATCTGATTTCTTATTTACGTAAATTATGCATCTATGATTATGCATAGGGTTTGGGGGTTGGGTTAGGTTGGCGAGTGTATTACCTCTCCAACGTCAAACTTTGGAACACCCCCCCCCCAACCCCCACCACCACCAAATTGTAGAAGTGGTATTGACTGGATTTTGTTTTGAATATATCTTTCATGTATTAGACACACTTTATAGATAGGATGTACTTTAATGAATAAGTAAAACTAAAATTTCATAATTTATGAGTCCTTTTTTTCGCAATTGTTTTCTTGTGTTCATAGTCAAATGCAAGTATATGCCGTTATTCTTTTCTAGATTTTTTTAGAATACATTATACTCATATTCATGTATCATTGTATAAAGTTGGAATAGGAGCGATAAGATTAAAGTTGCATCAGTAGCATACTGGAGGAATGAAGTGAAAGTTCCGATTGAATGAGTTGACAAGAGGAGATAACTCTCGAGGCATCGCTTTGTTCATGGCGTCGCTTTTGTTGATTAGGAAAAGACAGTATTTATTTGGATAACAATTCGGGTAAGTAACTTCTTTTCACGACAATTAATAAATTCTGTATTGAGAATAAGCAGCATACGTTGGTTTGTCGCAGAGAGCGTTCGTTTTTACTGAATGCTCTTGTTTTTGAAACTCACGTTTATTTATGACATTTTATGATGTTCAGGTTAAAATGTCACCATGTCCATAACACACGCTTTATGCTGTTTGTGAGTAAAAAAAGTGTTCATCGATTAACCATTTATACAAGTTGTCATATTTGGATCACGTGAAATAATTTTAGATTTATTGCCCTTGTTTATTGACTCCCCAATACTGTATGTTTCAAGAAACCAGTATTTTTTATTATTTGGAACTCACTGTTATCGCGGGCAGTCTATTATCGCAGCACGTGAAAACACCAGGAAGGTAGAAACACCATGGTCCGCATCTGCTTTTTCTATATGGAAATTGCCTGTAACAATCATTGCTCTTGAAAAAGTGAATTATTTTACTGGAAACGCATTATAGTTTAATGGTACGCATTATATTTTCCTAGAAAGTATCGCGACATCACACGTTTCCTATCGTCATATGTTTTCGATTGGCCATTTTGTCTCCCATTTATAGTGCGATAATAAGGGGAAATCCATGAGAAGCATTCTGCATGTCAACAACACGATCCCCCGCTGATGGTGGAACACAAATATACTATGAATCAAAGTTTCATGCATCAACAACAGTAAAAAATCATCGAAATATTTACTTTAACTAGGGAATCATTGATGCAATATCTACCTCATAATAAATGCAAAATAATCCTAAATCTTTACTCCAAAGATGCCATTCATGTTTTGACTGCATGGTTTACATACTACCTTACAAGATCACGTTACTAGTCATATGACCACGCTGCTAGATTTATTTTCATGGCTCGCCAAAATGGCAAAATTGATTACATAAAATCGGAATTGAATTTGCAAGCAGACACTAGTGCTGTTTAAATTAGTTTGCCTCTTGAAGGCTATCAGCGCAAAAAGGCCAGATATCAGCAGTGTAATTATTAGCCTCTAGATAATGAATATAAGGTGTAGCTGGACGGGGAATCCTATGACTTTCCATTTCATATGGTAATCACCACAATATTTGACAAGGGAAAACTACTTCCACAGGTATATTATTCCAGCCTACAGTTAAAACTGTTTTAGAGCAAAATCAGAAAGGGAAATTCTTTATTCTTTCTGCAATCTGAAATGTTTGACTGTATAGTGCGAGTTTTTGATACAAGGGGCATCTCGTACTATAACAACATTGCTAAAAATATTCAGCCAGTGAAAGGATAGAAAACATATGATGTCACATCCGGCGAAAACTTGAGATTGCTACAATATAAGTGGCGGCTTAACGATAGAAAATGTGTGATATACATGGGAATATAACAGTGTATGAAATAAACATCATCTTGTCTGAAGGTAGACTGAACAATATTAAGAAATTGTATTTATTTTTTCATTCACGAAATATTTTATCGTTATCCTATCGAAAACCCATTACACCAGGATATATTGACGACTATAAGATTCTATAGGTTTGCCATAGGTTTGACCTTATCAGCGTTCTGACGACATTGCTTGCTGTTCATAATTCTGTGCAGCAAATGATTTGCATAACATTCCACTGGAGATCCGAAGTATTAGGGCCAGATTCACTGCATCGATGCTAGGAAGAATGTTTCATATTAATTTCAATTAAGAATATTGAGTAAGGAATAAAAAGGTTTAAAAGTCTGAAGAAAGTGAATTTTCAAGAAGCTGTCTAACAGTAACTATTTGTAATAATTTAGTTACCTTTAGTAATTAAAAGCCAGTCCTGTGCACAAGTGCCCAGATTTCAAGTGTAAATGTGGTAGCAGATGATGTTTACTTCTATATGGAAGCACGCTGATGCAGCTGCTCAAAATTACTCAATAGTATCTCCAAATGGCCTGAATTCAGGTTCAGGTTCAGGTGATTTTGATGATTGCATTGCTTGTTGAGGGAGTATGTGCATGATCGGAGTGAAGAATCAGTTTCAGTGTGAGGACGGATGCCCAGTCATTATTGTGGGAAGTTTTATTGAAAATTGAAATCGGATTTGGTAGTTAAGCTACAGACCTGTGCCAATTATATTGTGCCACTTCCAAGATGGTGTCAACTGTTTACATTGGCAACTGCATAACAAAGACTGATCTTTAATGTTTGGTAAGATATCCTTTTATCTTCCTAACTTCCATAATCCAGCCTGGTGATGTCAAATGCATAGTCTATGAAAATATTTTGCCATATTGTATAGAGTTCATCAGTTGTAGTAATGACTTTTCTGGTGTTTTGTAGGTAGGATTTCAGTTTTAGCCAAACATCCTCAGTGATAGTTCAGAGATAAGAAATTTAATTTATTTTCTTCGATGTAATCTATCACTCAGCTGGCCCTATCAACACAGGCGTTGTATTGCTGGAACATGTAATTGTTTTATGGAAAGTGTCTTGCAATAACAAGCCACAAATTGGAATCCAGTATATCAATATATTTGTCTACAGGCATTAGGGTACCTACACCCTCAAATGTTATGCATCTCTATATCATGTCATTGATCATATGTCCCCATGGTGGGCACACATTCAGGACGAAAGGTTTCATGGTGTCATCTCCACAAATATACTGTTATCATTCCCAATTACCAGTCACTAATCTGAAAATATCACCTTTTTCCAGAAATTGTTTACAGTTTTATTTCTCATTTCTGTGCACCATGCCAATTGCTATTTCCTGTTAATGTTTTTCACAACCATTTTCTCTTGGGCAAAATGGCCAAAATAACACCTGCTGTGGTGAACACGCTGCATGCTGCTCTCTGAAACAGCATGTGTCTCCCTGTATTGAATTTGGAAGTAATTTCGTTCATAGTCATCCTACAGTGCTTTTTAGTCAAATGAAAAAGCATCGCACAATCTCGATCAGTGATGGATTTTCTTCTTGAGTTTAGATAGAGATTTTCTATTTCACCTGTACGCTGATGTTTTTGAACAATATTGCCAGTTGTAGATCTTGATATGCCAGCATGTCAGAAATCCTTTGCTGACTTGATCCATTTTGGTGCATTTTTGCAATTAGCTCTTTGACACCCCACCCAAACTCCAAAATAATTCTCCACTCAAATATATAGATGTACCAAGATGTAAACAAGCAGATGACAGTTTTGGCAGCATCATGTGACTTCTCATAAGACACAGAACTGATGTCTTAACTTTATCTTTCAACTTCAAAGTTTTAGACTTTACGTGTGCATCAAAATGTTGCATCAAAACACGCCTCGTCCTTAGTCCTGAAGTGGCCCAATATAATTGGCATGAAATTATGTTTTTGTCTTACATCGCCAAAAAATCCTGAGACTGGGATAGTTGTCTTTCCAGTAAATTCTGAAACATTTTGAGACTAGTATGGCCCCTACTAATTCTAACTCTGGTAATGTTCAAAACCCGACTAATGGCTACTGCTAAACTAATCTATCCCTAATTTCTAACTTCTACCTTTCCTTACTAACTAAACCCAACTGATTTATGAATATCTAACAACTGACTGACTTTCTAACATAATCTGACCTTCAATTAAAGTTCTAGTCTCAAAGATGTTGAAAACCGACTCACACTTGAAGGCAAATCTCGTGCAGTCAATGTCTATGAAAATTTAACACTGCGAAGTGTATGCGTTCTAACAAATGTTTATATATTCCATAAACACTAACTGAACGAGATGCATTTTAGTGAACTCTCCCGAACAGTGCATATTTACTCTTTAGCTATTCAGTGTATGTCCATCAGATTCATGATAATTTCTACTGGCGGGAGTATTGACCATGCAAACCATCAGAAAAATAGATGAATGAGAACACCACCGTACCTGTCAGTAATGTATGAGACTTTATTTAAACCTGTGAACATACGGGTTAGAGTTGGTCTTCCTCAGCCGATGCTTTTTGTAAGAAGTGACTTACAGGATTGGGTGGTCCGACTTGCTGACTTGGTTGACTCGTCATTGTACCCCAGCTGCATAGATTGATGCTGATGCTGTTGATCACTGGATTGTGTGATCCAGATTTTATTGTTTACGGACTGCCACCGGGGCAGTGGGGTAGCCTAGTGGTTAAAGTGTTTGCTTATCATGCTAATTCCCCATATGGGTACAATGTTTGAAGCTCATTTCCGGTGTTCCCCACTGTGATGTTGCATGAATATTGTTAGAAGTGATGTAAAACAGTACTCGTTCAATCTTTACAGACTGCATGACTAAGCTTGTTGTAAGAGGCGACTAACAGGATCTGGTGGTCTGGCTCGCTGACTTGGTTGAAATGTCATCGGTTTCCAATTGTGCAGATCGATGATCATGCTGTTGATCACTGGGTTGTTAGGTCCAGACTTGAATATTTACAGGCCAACGCCATATAGCTGGAATATTGCTGAGTGTGGTGTAAAACTAAAATCACTCATTCACTATAAACTGCCCCCATATAGCTGGAATGTTGCTGAGTGTTTTGTAAAACTAGACACACTCACTCTCAATTGACAAGCTGTGGAATTAGGTCAAGAGCTGTAGATTGTGACTTCTTTTTCAAATGCTATCAATTGCCACAACAAATTTCTGTTTCTTCTCTATAAAGAAGATTATGTGTTTGCAGAACGTTATGATATCAGTATATATCATCCCATGTTCAAGTATGCTGATACTGGCAAATCCTTCATACTTGGAAGCAGTACAAGAACCTAGATTGAAACATCATTTGCTTGAATTAAAGAAGTTGTCATCCATATGTGATTGTTGTTTCTGACTTCCAGCTTCTATAAATACTACTAGAAAAGTCAGGAATGACTATCATAACAAGTCTTTGAAGGGCATTTAGAAGTGAAATACATAAGAATGAAGATATTTATGGATATCAACTTATTTATTATGAGAACACGTTTTGGAGTTATTGCTTACTCCTTCATAAGGTGAATGAGAATGGGGTACAGAGCTATATTTATATGTACAGGTAAACAATAACAAAGTAACAAGTGGAATGAGTTAATGAAAACTGGAAGCCAGTATAAACAAGCACTGATAGGAAGCTGACAGTTATGATAACAATGATGGAAGCCAATGGTAATTACATTACAGATGATAGGATATGTTTACATAACACAGATAGGGGATAAGGATGATGTACATGATTGGGGATAAGGATGGAAGCCAATGGTGATACATTACGCATGATTGGATGATGTTTATATAACACATGATGGGGGATTAAGGATGATGTACATGATTTGATGAGAATGATAACATGAAGGTTGATGATGTACAAACACAAGTTGATAAGGATGTACATGGGTAGATTGCCTATACATTTGCACACTATTGTGTAAACACTAATGAATTACATAGAGAGAATGTACACAGATAGATAAGATTAATTTATCAATAAGTCCCAGGGACTTGGCAGGTACACTCCTTGGTCACGTTTGATTGCTGGTTTCTGTCTCCAGATCTCGATGGCCTCTTGTAGTTTCCTTTGGCGCCATTTGTTGTTGTTGGTAGATTGTATCCTAGTGTCCTCCCATTGAATTGAATGTCCAGGGTTCTTGAGAATGTGTTCAGAGATGACCGATTTCTGGTCGAGTTTGCTGACGGAGGTCTGGTGTTCCTTCATTCTGGTGTTGATTGGTCTTAGCGTTTCTCCAATGTATAGGTCGCCACAGTTGCAAGGGATCTGGTAGATGCATCCTCTTGGGTTAGGGTGTTCACAGCTGGGTCCTTTACCGTTGGCTTTTAGGTAGGTCTTGATGGTCTTACTGCTGGAGAAGGTGACATAGATGCCGGCTTTGGTCTTGATGAGGCGTGATATCTGATGACTGATGGGGCCAAGGTAGGGTATGGTTACTCTGATGGGTCATGGAGAAGGCTTGAGGCGGGGTTCTTGGTCCTTGAGGGTCTTGTTGATGGTGGCTGTGACGAGTTGGGCAGGGTAACCGTTGAGCGTAGTGAATGTCTTTCTGAGGTGGTTCAGTTCATTGTTTAGGGCATCAGGATGGCAGAGGGCTTTGGCACGTCTGGTAAGGGTGGCAATGATAGCTTGCTTGATCTGAGGATGGTGGCAGGAGTTGTAGTGGATGTACTGGTCGGGATCCTTCGGCTTGCGGTAAACTGAGGTTCTGAGTCCATCACGACTCAGGCACTGATGTCAGAATTGTTCGGAATTAACACAAAATAGTTCTGGTGATTAAGACTAACTGCTTTTTGTTGTGAGTTAAAAGACAGTTTAATTGAATCTATGGACTTTAATATGTAAGGTGTATGTGACAATAAAGTCAAGGCAAAATTAAATAGGGCCAGAAATTTTAATCTTGCAAGCTGTTATGAATAGTGCATACAAAGTGAACATGGTTGTAGATGCGGACATAACAGCCCTTGAACTCAATGATCCTGATGCCACAAGCCAATAGTACTAGTGGGAGGGGTTACATTATCTTTGAGCCGAGCTGCACCACCCAAGGGAGATAATAAATGGTACTTACAAGGGAGGGAACTCATCCAACTCTAAGTGAACATAGGCAAAACTGAACGGCAATTGCAAAAAGGCCACACTCCTAATTTTTAACTATTTTAACATAAAATAAATTTTTAATTGAATCTACAGAGATTAGTACGTAAGCTGCATGTGACAATCATGACAAGACAAGTTAAACAGCGTAAATAAGCATTCCTCTTCTACAAACTGCAAGCCAATATCCTGGATAACTTCCCTTTGGAGACCTATTTTGAAACTGAGAGCTTTTGAGCTTGCAGCCTCAAGTTTTAGGTTCATCTGTAGTGGCCAGTCACACAATGACCCAGCACCTGATTGTTAGGTTTACATTGTTCTGCTGTGCTGACCTTGGCTCCACAAATGATGAAATCTTGGTTGACAGGTCTGCCTTTCTTCTGTTCACTGCAAACAACTACAGAGTGCATCATGAAGAATTATTCACTCACTTACTTTAATTAGTTCATTATGCTGAGTTTGTTGATTTCATGAAAAAAGCCTAAAAGCATTACTTTCATGTATCAGATGTTTTTAAATATATAAATTAAACCTTTCCTGGATAACCATCAGCACATGACAACAGTAGTTTTATTGTTGTAAATGGAACATGTGTAGGTTTATTTGGAGGTGATCACCAAAGGCATTTAGCTTGTATGTAAAACCCTTGACAGCAAAAACTGTTTTGTGCCAGGGGCTGCTGTTTGTGATGAGTTTCATTTTTATCCCCCCGGCACGTAATATAGTCAACACCTTGTCTGTCCGTCCGTCCGTCTGTCTGTATGTTATCATTTCGTTTCCGGAGCATAACTCAAAAGCCGTTCAATATTTTTAGACCAAAATTGATAGATATAATAAACTGAACCTATGGTTGTGCCTTTAGCTATTTACAGATTTTTGGCATTTTTATGTTTTTTTGTTTTTCCATGGAACATTTTGGTGTTAGTCTAATGGTAGGATTTATTATTTTCTTGATTTCCATGGAAATGTTTCGGACTTTAGTCTCAAAATGGGGGGATGGGCTTCGTTTCCAGAGCATAACTCAAAAACCGTTCAATATTTTTCTGCAAAACTTGGTATTTTTATCAATCGGAACCTAAAGTGGTGCTAGTTACAGGTTATTGTGATTTCCTAGTTTCTCATTTTCCATGGAAACGATTCAGACTTCGTCTCAAAAGTGAGAGGTGTGTTTTGTTCCCGGAGCAGAACTCAAAAACTTCCCATTATCTATCAGTGTAACTTGGTAGATATGTATGGCAGACCCCAAGGTGGTGCTTTTTGGTATTTACAGGTTTTTGTGATTTATTTTCTCAGTTTCCATGGAAATGTTTTGGACTTAGTCTCAAAATGGAGGGATGGCTTCATTTCCAGAGCAGAACTAAAAAACCGTTCAATATTTTTCTGCAAAACGTGTTAGGTACATCAGTCAGAACCTAAGGTGGTGCCTTTAGGTACTTAAGGTTTTTGTATTATATTATTTTCTTGGTTTCCATGGAAGCGTTTTGGACTTATTCTCAAATTGGAAAGATGGGCTTCGTTTCTGGAGCATAACTCAAAAAACGTTCAATATTTTTCTGCAAAACTTGGTATTTATATCAGTCGGAACCTAGAGTGGTGCTAGTAACAGGTTATTGTGATTTCTTAGTTTCTCGGTTTCCATGGAAACGATTCAGACTTTGTCTCTTAAGTGAGAGGTGTGTTTTGTTCCCGGAGCAGAACTCAAAAACTTCCCATTATCTATCAGTGTAACTTGGTAGATATGTGTGCTAGACCCCAGCGTGGTGCCTTTTGGTATTTACAGGTTTTTGTGATTTATTATTTTCTCAATTTCCATGGAAATGTTTTGGACTTATTCTCAAAAATGAGAGGTGTGTTTCGTTTCCGGAGCAGAACTCAAAAACTTCTTAATATCCATGATATCTGTCAGTAAAACTTAGTAGATATGTGTGGCAGACCCCAAAGTGGAGCCTTTTGGTATTTGCAGGTTTTTGTGCAAGTATTATTTTCTCGGTTCCATGAACACGTTGCGGACTTCGTTTCCGGAGCACAACTCGAAAACCATTTTATATCTTTCAAAAGAACTTGGCTGATATATGAGACAGATCTTGAAATGGTGACTTTTTCTAATTACAGATATAAGGCATTTATATTTTTCATGAATTCCATGGATACAATTCAGAGTTGGTCTAAAAACACAATAAGTAACTGTCAGATGATTTGTCCTTTCAATATGTGGGGGCCGGGGGGATATGTCATCTTCTGATGACTCTTGTTAAGATTGTCATCAAGATATCTCAAATACAGTTCACTAGATTTTGTACATAGACTTTCAAAACGTCCCTTGAATGATTTTCAAAAAGCAATTTCTTTATTACTATTAGAAGATCAAAGGGAGTCTTGAAAATATTTATGCATTTATTTGAACAACTGCAGAGCAAGATATCAAAGGAGGTTTCCTGGTAATGTTTTTGTTAACATTTGACTTCATCTTAAATTCTGCCCTTCACTTGTTTGTTTTCCATAAATCTACTGATATTCACACAAGCTGTTTGTATGTGGCATAATCTTTACATTTTTACATTAAGAAAAAGTTAGTTTACCAGTGCTTATTGAAAGTGGAATGTGATGCAGGAAGTCACTTTGAGACTGAAACACTGTGATTGTGTTGTGGCCCAGATAGCATTCACAGTTGGTCCATCATTGTTCCAACGTCTGCCAACATTGGGCCAGCTATGAATGCAATCTGGAGATTGCGCAAGGGTTTTGTGATGTTTTGTGTCATGACTGTGTTGTGATTTTGTAGATTTTGTGTGATTGTGTTGTAATTGTGATTGTGTAACAATTGTGTTATCATTGTGCTGATTGTCTCATGATTGTGCTGTAATTGTGATTATGTAACAATTGTGTTGTCATTGTGCTGATTGTCTCATGATTATGTAACAATTGTGTTGTCATTGTGCTGATTGTCTCATGATTGTGTTGTAATTGTGATTATGTAACAATTGTGTTGTCATTGTGCTGATTGTCTCATGATTGTGTTATGATTGTGATTATGTAACAACTGTGTTGTCATTGTGCTGATTGTCTCACGATTGTGTTGTAATTGTGATTGTGTAACAATTGTCATTGTGCTGATTGTCTCATGATTGTGTTGTAATTGTGATTGTGTAACAATTGTGTTGTCATTGTGCTGATTGTCTCATGATTGTGTTATAATTGTGTAACTATTGTGTTGTCATTGTGCTGATTGTCTCACGATTGTGTTATAATTGTGTAACTATTGTGTTGTCATTGTGCTGATTGTCTTCTTCAGTGACATGGAGGCTGCTGAGGATGAAGAGCAGATGTACCAGGTAGTCAAGAATGACCTTGACAACCTTATCTCATCCATTTTGGAACAGGAACAGGATGATGACTCTGATGAGCTCAATGTGTTCAACACCCAGGTCAGGCAGATAGAACGTAAGTAGATCATGGTACCCCCAGGTTCCAAAAAGGGCAGTGTGAGAGAATTTTAAAACTGGCATCCTTATTCCAAAAATGGTGTGCATGGACAGATTTCTAATTATTATGTCAAGTTATCCTTGTATATGATTCTTTAAGACTCAAAGATCACAGTTATTTCACTTTAACTCAACGTAAAGTAGAAACTAATAACCACCAAGTTTTAATATCAATTCTTGCTTTAAAGGAAGGGTTTGGCACCAAAGCACCCTGCTAATACTGCACAGAAGAAACAGTAGTAGATTAATATGATCAACACCTCTATCTGGTGGATACAGCTTGAGTATTGATGCATAATTAGAATGCACCAACATACACCATTTTCTTCCCTCCTAGTTATGACACTACGTCATTGCTTGCATGTATGTCTGAGTGGTGAATCCTCTCACTCTCATTGATACGCATGGAACTTGTGTACTCTTTTGGGATGTTAATAGTTGTGAAAGAGAATAGAGACCACCAACATTAAAAGTTTTCATGACACTTTTGTGAAATGTCAGTAATTTTGTGATTGTCAATGATCTCCTTTTCTTGTAGGAAAACAAAGGGAGATAAATAGAATATTCCAAGAATGTCAAGACCATTTGGACAAATATCAGGAGACCCTCCGCCTGGAGCAGGAAGATGAGGAGTAAGTTGTCATGGTTACAGACGGGTTTTGGTAAATGGACAAGCCACTCATCATGTGTAAATATAATCACTATCATAGGCACTCGTTCCCTGGATCTCTAGTCTTCCAAATGGTTGTGCACTTTCTGAGGGATCGAAGTAGTGACATCTGAAGGGGCTTTATAGGATTAATACCTCATAGATGTATGATTTAAAATATCCTCTCATGCAGATATTGATGCAGCTGATATTTCTTCTTTGTATTTGGTTGTTTGGTGGTGTGTGACATCCTGGTTGTTGATATTTTGCCATGGTTACAGTGAGAGACAGAAGGAGGCAGAAGCAGCTGTAGCGGAGGCGCAGGAAACTGAACGTAAGCAGAAGTTGCGTGAAGCAGAGGAGGCAGCAGAGGTTCTCAATCTTGTGGAGGACAGTGATGATGACATTGAAATCATTGGGTCATCGTTTGATCCAAATGTTGCAGCCAGCAGAAAGGCCATCATCAAGGCACACATGGCTGCCAGGCCTGCTGCCAAACAGCCAGTGAAGCAAGCAGATGCACCAGCCTCACAACCTGAGACACCTGCACAGAATGTCACGTATGTAGTGCCTTATATATGTTTTCTATATGATCTGCATAGTTTTGAATGTTGGGAAACCAGAAACCCATTAGGTGATTAGCCAGGGTAGATATTTTCATTACTTGTGTTGGTGATTTTTATGGCCAACTTGCCACTTTCGTAAGCCTATTAGCTTTAGCTGGCAAACTATACATTCTTTTTCATATATTCGTCCTTTGGTTACATATAAGCATTTAAATGTCCAATTATATATCATGTCACCTGGGGTCCATGGGGCCAAGTAGGGGATAAGTCGTGGATTTTTGTTTTGGTAAGTATTTATTAAAATATGGATACAACTGTTGTAGGGATTTCAAATTGGACAATTAAATGCTTATATGTAAGGAAACTTTAACCTCTGCAGGTTTGTTCGATGTTTTATTATGTCTTTTTAGATTTTACTTAGAAATCCAAGCTGTTGATTTAATGGGTATTGTATGCTATTTTTGAGTAAAGATTCAACCATTCTGTAGTAGGAGCGGCGGAAGCCAGGTGTGATTCCCCACATTTTCTGGTATCCCCCGCTGTGATATTGCAAGAATGTTGCTGGAAGCAACATGAAACCATACTCACTCACTTTAGTAAGATTGACAAGGGACCTTGTGAGTCCAGTAAAAAATTTCTTACTGGTAACTTACTTTTAGTATAGCTTTCCTGAATAGATATATCATTTAAATGGAGGTTTGCCTCCATCTATGAATGTTAAGAGTGTTACAGTCACAGATTCTCTGTTACAGTGCCCCAGTGGCAGCTGGGGTGTCTGGTCAAGTGTCAGTAGCTCACCTGAGAGCTATCCTCACAGAAGCTATCAACAAGCAGATGCCAGGCTCACAGGCACATGCTCAGTCTCAGGCTCAACTTCTACAGTTACAACAGGTAACTAACACCTTTTTAACCATAAGATCTCAGTCTACAATACTGAGTCAGTGAATATCTCCATCAGCCTTTTTGACCGACAGATCTTTAATATGATTGCCTTATTTGAAAGGGGATTCCGTGGGAATACATGCTTTGAAATTGTTCGAAGAAATGATGATTTTAAGGGGGGTTGGTGTCGCCCATTTTTATCCCCCTGGCATGTATTGTGGGCTGGGAGGGGGGTGGGTGTTAGAAAGGGTATTAATGTCCATGCTGCTCCATGCAAAATAAGAAGATAATTCATCACTCAAATTCCAGCAAGCCCAGAAGGGTGAGTTGACGCCCCTGCAGAAGCAGCTGAACACCGACATCACAAGCACAGCTCCCAAGACACCTGTTGCAATCCTGCCAAAAGTTTCTACAAAACCTAAAAGCTCATCTTCTTCTCAGGACTGGTTAGTATTGGGATACTTGTACCTCAGCAAGGAGGAAAACACTGTTCAATGATAATAATCACCAACATGGATGGTATCAGGGATGGCAATTTTCCATGTATATAAATTGATATCAATCGATCCTGGACCCTTTTGGGGTCCTGCAGCCTTCAGACCCCACTTTTCAGCTGAAATCACTTTCACTTGTTGCCATCCCCGGGTATGCCTCAAATCTGAAATGGTTGGGATTACAGTATGTTTGTTTTTGCTTTGTATTTTTCTGGTCTGTGGGATCTCTCTTGAATCCAAGTTGAGCTAATCATGTGACACAGGTCAAACTATCCTTACAAAATCTGACAATAGATTTTGTACAATGCCCTGACAATGCTATGATGTCATAAACTTACTGACGTCACAATGCTATAACATTGCTGCACTGCATGTCTAACGGCATTATAGTGTTGAGAAATGTACACATTTCCTTGAAAACTAATGAAGAATGATTTTTTGATGATAAATAGAATCTCACCTTCCACTGATATCAGTAATATCAACACTCATTCATGAAGCTAAATATAGCCTTGTCAAACATAGGATATTTGTAACTTTATCAACTCATGTTGATGTAACTGACATCAGTAGACACTAGGGTGACATTCTTTATGTGTCATTTAATGCTTGTACTTCACGTCAACCTTGTTGCCTTCAGGAAAGAGGTGGACATTGCATCTAAAGTGCTAGCCAAGAAGTTCAATGATATCTGGTACTCTGGAACAATAACTGACATTGTCAACAAGTTGGATCCACCAGATGTGGTGAGTATCGCTTCATAAAAATTGTAATGTTCTTAACCTCATAATGTTTTCAGTCTGAAGATACTAAATTAGTCAGTTAGTCCCTAATGAAACATCTGAAATACTGCCAGTGTGACTCACTCACTCACTTGTGGTCTGAGAGTGCATTGAAGAGACCAAGCTTGAATATACAGTTATTGATTGTTCTGGCCATGCTGGAATTTTTGCAACATAAGGTCTGTGTTCTTTTGGAACAGACCTTAGACTGAGTTCCGCTTCTTACCACTTTTTTTTGTGTACGAACTTAGCATGTCTGTATCATTCAAAGGAAAATAACAGAACACTGTGACTTATGTTTTGTAAAGTAATAAAAAAAATATACTTTGTACTCTAAACAAGGTAGTCCTCTGAAATATTATTGAGACTGAATCTGATGATATTTGTGTTGTCAGAGAAAATATAAGGTGAAGTTTGACGGCAAGGGTATGAAGATTCTCTCTGGGAAGCACATTGCATACAGGGACCCAATACATGTAGTGCTAAAGGTTGGATCCAGATGTGTTGGTAAGTTCTCTACCTTTAGATAATCGCAACTGGTAGAAAGTGAGCTGAGGTAAAATATGGTTTAATATCTCTGTCAGTCGTAACCTAGTACATGCTCAATGCACACCAGATCACTAAGTTGTCAAATCTAGATGGAACTGAAATAGGAGTCATTCATATATGTGAAACTGATTTGGGTCAGTCTGTCTACAGCACCCAATTTAAGAGTCATGTATTAACAAGAAAGGCTTCTGTAGGGATTTCAGGTCAGAAATAGATGATAACTATGTATATTTGTCTCCTGATGGGGATTCTGGTCAGAAATCGATGATAACTACCTATATTTGTCTCCTGATGGGGATTCCTGGTCAGAAATAGACAATAACTACCTATATTTGTCTCCTGATGGGGATTCCAGGTCAGAAGTAGATGATAACTACCTATATTTGTCTCCTGATAGGGATTCCAGGTCAGAAATAGACGATAAGTACCTATATTTGTCTCCTGATGGGGATTCCAGGTCAGAAATAGACAGTAACTATCTGTTTGTCTCCTGATGGGGATTCCAGGTCAGAAATAGACGATAAGTACCTATATTTGTCTCCTCATGGGGATTCCAGGTCAGAAATAGACAGTAACTATCTGTTTGTCTCCTGATGGGGATTCCAGGTCAGAAGTAGATGATAAGTACCTATATTTGTCTCCTCATGGGGATTCCAGGTCAGAAATAGACAGTAACTATCTGTTTGTCTCCTGATGGGGATTCCAGGTCAGAAGTAGATGATAAGTACCTATATTTGTCTCCTGATGGGAATTCCAGGTCAGAAGTAGAGGATAAGTACCTATATTTGTCTCCTGATGGGAATTCCAGGTCAGAAGTAGAGGATAAGTACCTATATTTGTCTCCTGATGGGGATTCCAGGTCAGAAATAGACAATAACTATCTGTTTGTCTGATCATGGGGATTCCAGGTCAGAAATAGACGATAACTACCTATATATGTCTCTTGATGGGGATTCCAGGTCAGAAATAGATGATAACTGCCAATGTTTGTCTCCTGATGGGGATTCCAGGTCAGAAATAGGTGATAACTGCCAATGTTTGTTTCCTGATGGGGATTCCAGGTCAGAAATAGATGATAACTGCCAATGTTTGTCTCCCGATGGGGATTCCAGGTCAGAAATAGATGATAACTGCCGATATTTGTCTCATGGGGATTCCAGGTCAGAATAGTCTCTAGTCCTGGGCCCTTATGCTCGAAACCTTCGTTGCCCTACAAGCTTATATAGCCAATTCTTAACTCATTGGCGACAATCAAAGTAAAGACTCTTTGGGGCTATGAACATGTGAGAATAAGGGCCCAGGGCTCCATTCCCCACATGACTTGATTGTATGAAGTGGTTTCTTTCACCATGATATTGCTGGAATATTACTAAGAGTGTTGCAAATCCCAGGTCACCAGCTTAGATCTGAATTACAACTTTGTTGCCAGTCCCATATTTTCCTGGCGTATCAGCCTGTTCCATGTTTTCTTCTGTGTGGTAGCCATCTTCTGTCTGTATGTTTCAGCACTGTATCGGGATGATGAAGCTAATGGTCCCAATTCCTTCTATGCTGGGATTGTTGCTGAGGCGCCAAGTGTCAAGAACCAAAAACGGTAGAAGCTGTCATTAAGAATCATCGTTCATATAAAATACTATGATGTGAGAGAATTACAGTGACCAACAATGAATAAAACAATATTGTTTTAATCTTGTGTCAGTATATTGTATGTTACTGAATTGTGAAGATCCAGGTTGGAATTGATCATGCTTGTCATAAGAGGTGACTAACGGGATCTGGTGGTTGGGTTTGCTGACTCGGTTGACACAGGTCATCATATCCCAATTGTGTTGATCGATGCTGATATTGTTGATCACTGGATTTCTAATCCACATTCAATTATTTACAGACTGCTTCTATATAACTGGAATATTGCTGAGTGCGGCATAAAACTGAACTCACTCAGTTCTGAATTAATTCACAAGACTATCCTTCATTACTCTTTATGACTTCACACTTGACAATGAAATCATCTACAGATGCTGTAAGTATAACGCCTGTATGGGTAATATAGACCTTGTATGTTAGTGACCAGCACCAAACACTGACTCATCATCTTTGTTTTGTTTCAGACCTTGTATGTTAGTGACCAGCACCAAACACTGACTCATCATCTTTGTTTTGTTTCAGACCTTGTATGTTAGTGACCAGCACCAAACACTGACTCATCATCTTTGTTTTGTTTCAGATATCTGATATTCTTTGATGATGGATATGCACAGTACTGTTATCCCAAGGAAATTCACAAAGTCTGCCATCAAAGTGAGTCTGTTTCACGCGGATCTCCCAACAATACTTACTTTGTCTTGATGGTTAAATGGACAAATAGTTTACACATTAACCAATACCACAGTCTACTAACAGTAGACTAGAAAAGGCTTATTTACCTTAGGAAGGAATCAGGTACAGTTCATAAGAGGATCTGTAATTTGACAAAGGTCTTAGTTTGAAATATACCCAGTACTCTGTCACTATTGCATGTTTTCATAATGTAGAACAGTATCTCAGCAACTTTGTATTAGTGTTGTCAACATCGGAGTGCAAGCCCACCCCCTTGCCTTATTACGGACAAAATCTGTAATGCCAGCTTACAGGGGTATGACGTTGTGGCTAGTGTGTGTATGTGAGGAATTATAGTGAGTTGCCTGAACCCTGTAGTTAGCATCTTAAAAGTGGCTTGAAGAGGCCTGAAAATACATGACTGAAAGTTTTCCATTCCTGATTGTGGTTTGTAAAGGCAACACATTAAGCAGTTCCCTCAATCATATCATGGGAACTGTCAATATGACAGTATATGTAAAATGCATATGAAGTTGTCTCTTACTCAGTGTACTATACCTTTGGTTATATTGTTCTTACAGGTGACAATGTATGGGAAGATATTCACCCAGATTCTCAGGAATTTATCAAAGAATACCTCAAACAGTACCCAGAGGTAATCACTGGCAAAGAATGTTACTCATAAAGTGTCTTCTATTATTTGAAGTATAACATCACAATGTATTTGCTGAATCTTGTCTGAACATTGTGTGGCATCAGTGAAGATCCGCGTTAGAATTGATCGATGCTGATGATGTTGATCACTGGATTGTCTGATCAAGACTTGATTATTTACCGACTGCTTCTGTATAGCTGGGTAATTGAGTATGGTGTAGAACTAAACCACACTCACTGAACATACAGATTTTGATTATCAAGATGTCAGATGTGTGAGCAGGTGCAGAAAAGACCTTCACTTATGCTGTTGGAAGATTAAACATTAAGAAACACTATTTTAAACTATGTTTTTTATTGATTTACTTCAGATTGTCGACTATTTTGGGGTGTAAAAATTACAAATAAAGTTTTATAACTTATCTTATCTTGCAGTATGCACTTCTGTCTCTTAATAGAAGTGACACTGAATGGAAAGATGTAAAATTTTTCTCTCTAGGCCTCTCATGTCCATCTGCCCAAGCACTTCATGCTACCCTCATTATAACACAGCTTTCATGCTAAGCATGCAGCACGCGTTACCAACTGTCCACGTGACTATCGCTGAATCATCATTCTATTTCTTGTCACACACTATTGCGGAAGAATTTATGCGGGCATCATTCGATTCCTATCTTGCAGAAGATCTGTGGAATTTACTGGGCTCTCATCAAGCTAACAGTTCGTGTCTATTTTCAAATATTTCCCAGGTAGCGGTGATTTCAAATCCTCCAGTGCTTTAGGATATTTCTGTTCAACAAGATCTTTGTTCTTCGCTCATAGTTTCTCATTCCACAAACTTAATGGAGGACGACTCAGAGTGCATGCGCTGCAGTCGCTTTAGTTCTTATCATTCAGTCAACTGAAACAGGAATCTATATCCCCCGTCTCAATGCTGTTTAACTGCTACTCTGCTGACAGTTTGCTGTCCATACCTCTCTACATCTTGAGATACCGAACAGACACCATTTGTCGATCAGACCCCTTTCATCAATCTGACCCCTTTCGTCAATCTGACCTCTTTTGCCGAGTCTGTCTTCAACTACTTCCAGGGTAGTGGTGATTTCAAATCCTCCATTACCTCAGGATATCCAACACCTTTCACTGAACGGAGACCATTCGCTTAACCGGATCCATTTGCTGAAACGGCACCATTCGCCAAACCTGAGGTCTTCTTGGAACCGGAACCTTTCGTCGAATCAAAACTTTTTGCCAAAACGACATCATTTGCTGAAACTTCACCATTTGTTGAAGTGGCAGGGATTGAACCACCTTTCTCTGAAATGGGTTTCTACCAAGCAACATTCCATGGAATATTTTTCTCCTGGTTCTTCCCCAAGTTCTGTTGGATCTTACAGTCATATTTCCTCAGTACTGACATGATCTGTTCCGCGTTGTGTGGAGCAGCCGTGGATTATCTTGTGGATTTGCTCACCAGGTAGATCTGTTAGATCTGCTTCACCACTGAGATACCAGTCACTGACTTATTCATGTTCTATGAAGCATGTTTCTTCATCCGGATCAGTTGTTTTTTTGCGGTCCCCTATTCTTACTGCGTCTTCACGTCAGCATGGGACATCTTCGTCTACTCACTCAACCTGTCGCCCTAGACTCTCGGCTGCTGATTGATGTAGATCGAGGCAGCATCATTCATGGGTCGATACTTCTCCTTCACAGCGGGTCTCCTTAGGTATGTCTTCCAGTTCATCCCTATCCAGACATCGTTCTACTAATAGAAGATCTGACCAACAAAATTCTGATTATAGAGCTCAGGATTCTACGACTTCTAAGCGGATTATTCCAGACTCGTGAACTGCTGTGCAGGACTCTACTCCCCCTCATCTGACTGCGATGTTGTCTGCTATTATGACTGTTTGGAATCAATGACCGTCTGACTTCGCCAGGGAGTGCACCATCCACTAGACATCCTACTGGGGAAAACATTATGTTTTGGATGAGAGCCACCATCCTATGGGCTTATACCTTTGCTGGTGCTGGCTTGCCACCTCCATCAGCTTCCAATTCTCACGAGACTCAGCTCTTCACAGCAACTGTACCCTTCATTCCATTATGGAGGGATGCTTCTGGCAATCAGAGACGGTCTTCTCATCCCACTACCTGCGTGGCCTCATGGTCAAGGATGTTCAAGGTCTGCAACAGTTTGTTCCTCTCGAACCTCTTCCAGCTACCTACTCAACAACGCAGATAGGAGACGGTTCCTCATGTTTTTTGTCTCCATGTAATTTCTGGAGTATAAGTCTAAACTGTTTGCCTTATACTCTTCTTTGTTCATGGGTTAGAATTGCTTCAATAAGTTTGACACTATGACATGGAGATACTACTACTTTGGTGGCTGGATGAAGCTGGAACACAATTCTGTATCATGATGTGGAAGGGTTCGACAATTCACATTTCCTGACCTCTACTTTTCTAAGCAATTACGTTAGTGAAGTGTGTCATTCCCGAATTCCAATGGATTTTGTTGTGTTCTGACTCCAAAGTTGCTGGGCATATCCTTTGATCAAGCTTATGCAAAGGAGTGAGGGTCAATTTGATGTTGTTCAGGAGTGGAGCATTAAAATGTGTTTTCTGAGTTGTACTTTTCTTTCACCCACTTCGTGTCGGTGTCTGTAAAGGTCTTCTTGAAGCAGGGCCTGGCCTGATTATTGTCAATAACTTTAATTTATGAGGGTACATTGAAAATTGTGGGGAAGTGGCATCCTTCTTGTGGAGCTACGTCCCTCTTCGGAGGTTGCGGCCGAACACCATACTGCTCTGGAGCTGGGAGTCGTTGTCCTTAGTAAGTCAAGGAGTTCTGGAGAACTCGTTACAAGCACAGGAGTTGCATGCATGTGTTACAGGCCTTCCTTTTACATCACTATCTACGGTTGTTTCCAGTGTACATAGTTCTACTGTGTGTACTATCAAGACACAGGGTACGTGTTCCCGCTGTCCAGCCATGGGTTAAGTGCATACCGTGAGATAGGTTAAGTTTCAAAAAATTTAATATAAATTGTATATTTATATACTTATGCTATGTCGCGTGATGGACTCATGCCCTTCCTCCCTGCTATGCAGATCTCCAAGATGGATATTCTCAGTGGCTTCAAGAAAGAGAATGATGATTCAGAGATTGTCATGTGGGTAGCATGAAAGTTGGGATACTGTCTAATAATGAGGTTAGCATGGAGTGCTTGGGCAAGTGGACAAGAGAGGCTTAGTGAGAAAAAGTTTATATTTTTCCAATCAGTGACGCATCAAGAGATAGAAGTACATACCGTGAGATGGGATAAGTATATAACTATACAGTTTATATTATAATTTTCAATGTGTGATTCCCTGTGTTAAGAGTACTATTGTTGCTGTTATTTCTATATTTACATGACAATGAATATGTTTCCATGGGAATGTTTCAGAGGCCGATGGTGCGTCTGTTGAAGGGTCAGGTGGTCAGGACCGAGTGGAATGGGAAGTGGTATGTGTGATTGCCCTACTGATGAACAGGGAAAAGATTGTTGTTCACCTGTTTAGTAGTTTATGTGTAGTTGCATTCTCATCTGTTATGAATCTATAAGATGCTGTTAGTCTCTAGTGATATCTGTGTGGGCATCTATGATGACAGTTACGATTACTGGAACTTAATTTAAAGCAGAAGTGTGTGTATTATTTGATTGGTACCATGTTAGTTACATGTTGAGTGTGATTCTATAATGGTACTATGTTGACTGTGGTCCCATGTTGGTGTCATGTTGACTGTGGTCCCAAACTGGTACTTTTGACCATTGCCCCAAGTTGGTGCCATATTGACTCTGGTCTCAGGTTGGTGCCATGTTGACTGTGGTCCCATGTTGGTGCCATGTTGACCTGGGTCCCATGTTGGTGTGACTGTGGTCCCATGTTGGTGCCATGTTGACCTGAGTTCCATGTTGGTGTGACTGTGGTCCCATGTTGGTGCCATGTTGACTGTGGTCCCATGTTGATGTCATGTTCACCTGGGTCCCATGTTGGTGTCATCTTGACCCGAGTCCCATGTTGGTATGACTGTGGTCCCATGTTGGTGCCATGTTGACCTGAGTCCCATGTTGGTGTCATGTTGACCTGAGTCCCATGTTGGTGTGACTGTGGTCTCAGGTTGGTGCCATGTTGACTGTGGTCCCATGTTGGTGCCATGTTGACAGTGGTCCCATGTTGATGTCATGTTGACCTGGGTCCCATGTTGGTGTCATGTTGACTGTGGTCCCATGCTGGTGCCATATTGACTGTGGTCCCATGTTGGTGCCATGTTGAGCGGTGATTGTTGTGAATGGGGATTGCATGTAGACAGTGTTGTCATGCTCATGCCATGTGGTTCGATGTTTTAGGTGGACAGCTAAGGTGATGGAAGTGGATGCTAGCCTGGTGAAGATGTTCTTCCAGGCTGACAAGCGAACTGAGTCGATATACAGAGGGTCTACCAGACTGGAACCTTTGTTTAAGGCACTGGTGGGTACACATCTTCTTGGACAGATGGTCCTTCTTATCATCACAGCCAGAAATAGTTACAACAGCCTTTTGACTGATTCACATTGAGTATAACAAACATACTCTGTATTGGAGCACTGGAGGTAAAACCAGGTTTGTTACCTCACTCACTCCACTGTAGCTTGAAAAAAGGTTCCCCTTCTTTGTTAAAAATTTTCTTTATGACATAAGTACCACTTACATCAAACACTACATAAGGTACTCGTCACTTCAGTAATGTGGGTGTTTTGGTGTGTAGGCCAATGCAGAGGCTATCAAGGCAGCAGGAAGTAGCAAGGCTAGGCGCCACAATCTGGATCCTAAGGCCAACAGGAAGCCCCTTGTTGAGTATACTCGGGGAGTGTCGGAAGAACACTCAAATAAATCTGTGAACAAGCCAGCGACCCCACCTGCTGCCTCTACCCCAACATCTATAGCACCTACCCCTCCCCCACCTCAGGCTCTGGGCCCAGGGTACAACCAGAATCACCCTGCGGTCCAAGCATACCTCCAGGCTCGAGAAGCTGGTACCCAGCGGGCCCAACTGGCTACAACCATTCCTACCATGGGGGGAGAACACAAAAAACGTCCTGTTGCGAAGAAGAGCACCGGCAGCCGCCCCCTCCCAGTTACTCCACCTGTGACAACCTCTGCATGGGAAGCTCCTTGGCTGAAGCTGCCAAAACGAGGTGGAACAAATACTACTGTCAGTTCGGCCACCGTCACCAAGACAACCATGCCACAGGTGTCAGCTGCTGATAATGAAATGCGTAAAGGTGAGGATTAGGAATTGAACATGTTTGTTATGTAGTTCCTTGTGTTTATTTTGACCGTATAATAATTTCAAATGCCTTGCTACAGTTTTACATCATTTAGAGTCAATCATCAAATGCAAAAAAGGCTGAAATAGGGACTAATGTAATTTCTGTTCATACTGTGTCCAGTATTCTTGCCTGACATATCACTTCTTCAGGTTCCATCTTTACTCATCAGTTTTAATAAGTTGTTATAGGTCACATGCCCAGATATTTTCCTTAATCAATCATCTCCAGATATGTATACTTCTTTTCATCGAAAGTGAATTGAAAACAGATTGGTATGGGTTTTGTAAAGCTGATGCTGTTCTGAAACAGCTATTGTTTTGTGTTTGCTCTGTACAAGCTATTACTGACATTTTGACTGTGTGTCCAGCCTTCTACCAGGCCAGCAGTATCAGCAGCAACACAGTGGCCCAGGACATGGCCAGCGTCCTGCAGGAGCGGCTCAAGACTGTAGACGAGGCAGATATAGGTGAGGGGCATCTGTATTTTTTCTCTAGGAATGCTCCAGGATACATGGCATTGCCATACCGACACTATTGATGTCTTAGAACCTATTAGTTAAATAAACAATGGTGGGTGTCCTACAGGTTTGAGGTTTTAGAAGATCAGGGTGCCATTAAACAAAACAACCTTAGCACTGAGACTACCTGAAGTATGGGAGTATGTTAAGTATGTTTAGGTATGGGGGTGACAGTCATCTTGGCACTAAGATCGATTTGAACAACAGCACCCAGGGAGTATTTGGCTGTGTTTTGTGTGTACAGTAACTCACTTGAAATTGTACCATGACAGGATTGTAAAGATAACAGTGACATCAATGTCTTCATGTTATTTATGCATAAACTGTCTCTCCCCAGATGAGGAGGCTCTAGGGGAAAGGATGGACACGATGCTGGACTTAAAGGAGAAAATCAGGAAGAAATTCAGTGAGTGTACATGGTCTGACGCCATGGTGATATTATACATCAACTGCACTGTTTCCTCGATGCAAGGGACAGACTTTGAAATTAGGGCATGGCGAAAGAAACAACCTTATGTTTGGGAGTGTCAGGTGGTGTGATTTAGTTAATTGTGTATCACCAGACCTGGATCTATGAAAAATATATCATGTCACCTCCTGGATTTCTGATTTGATGACTGACAGGCCATATGGTTTGATAAAATGCTGGTGTAGATTTTAGTGAGCTTGTTGAATGTTCCAGTTCCCCACACTTGTGGAAAGCAGTGCAAGAAGAACAATGATGAGGAGCTTGAGAAATTGAAGGGCCGCAGTACGCTCCTCAAACCTCTACTGTGTGGCTGGGAAAGGTGGGTACGCTCCCCCCTTGGCTGTTCCAGGATATGCGAGCGACCGTGAGCGAGTTTAGTTTTACGCCGCACTCAGCAATATTCGAGCTATATGGCAGCGCTCTGTAAATAATTGAGTCTGGACCAGACAACCCAGTGATCAACAACATGAGCATTGATCTGCGCAATTGGGAACCGATGACATGTGTCAACCAAGTCTCCAGGATATGCAACTAGTTTGAAGGCTTTGATTTACAGTGTCAATACTGTTGTCAGGCCTCACCAAACATCTGTTCCTTGAGAGGAGGAAATAACTATGATCATTTTGACTTCAGGGGGAGTCAGTTGGACTCATTTTAGGGCATTGTCCCTATGTTAATGCCAGTAATAAATCCCAAATGAAAATTAAAAATGTCTATAGTCCTTTTGATAGCAAGAACTTATCTTAGCTTTGTTGAAGGGAACTCAGATAGCAAGTTTCTGTGTCTAATACTAAAATTTGATATATAGTGGTCTAAACATAGAATCAAGATGTTGCAGGTTGTATTCCACAATATGTAAAGTGCACCCTTGTATATTGTCATCTGTGTGATACATTGTGGACTAATCGTCAGCTGTGTGTTACAGGCATGTGTGTAAGCAGCGTCCAAGTGGTCGTCGTGTGGTGATGTATCAGGGACCATGCCAGAGACGACTTCGCTGTATAGAGGAAGTGGACCTGTATCTCTGTGTCACCGATTCTCCCCTCACCATCGACCTCTTCTGTTTCGATCCTGTGCTACATGTGCACACAGAGTTCGTGCCTGTCAAGGTGAGGCATTGTAGTTAACAATAATGTAGCAAAAGGATTGTTAGATAATAAATATGTGCAATGCTTTTCTGAGGCAACATCTTTGATTTAGTGGTAGAGTGTTCTTTGCAGATTCGTGGTTCAAATCCCAAACCATGCCATACCATAACATGTTTAAAGATGGTATGTGTACAGGCATGTAGACCTGCCTGATGCTTGGCATTTACAAAACAAGAATTGATGAGATGTGAGTGGGGTAGATATGTTAAACTGTGACATCAGGCCAGACTATGAGCAGCTACATACTAGTGGCTGTACAATAATCTTGAACATGATGTGAAACCACATTTCACCTCCAAGTATTGCTTAATGGTAAGCCCATGATGCTGCTCTTGAATGCTCTTGTACAAAACAACCTTAGCCCTAAGACTACCCTAAGTCTGTGTTAAGGTATGGGAGTTATGGCTACCTTAGTGATAAGACTACCCTAAGTCTATGTTAAGGTATGGGAGTTATGGCTACCTTAGTGCTAAGACTACCCTAAGTCTATGTTAAGGTATGGGAGTTATGGCCACCTTAGTGCTAAGACTACCTTAAGTCTATGTTAAGGTATGGGAGTTATGGCCACCTTAGTGCTAAGACTACCCTAAGTCTATGTTAAGGTATGGGAGTTATGGCCACCTTAGTGCTAAGATCACTTTGTACAACAGCACTCGGGTATATACCCTTACAGTAAAATAGATTTGTTCTGTTGATTATTCTTTTCTAATATATTGTTTTCAGTTCATAAAGTAAAGACATGGTTTTCTTTGCAGACATTTTGTGATATCAAGGATTTGTCATATGGCAAGGAAGCTGTCCCGATATCATGTATCAATGGAATAGATCGACAGTACCCGGACTATGTGGAGTATTCAAACCAGAGGATCCCAGCACAAGGGGTCAAGCTCAACCTTGACTCGGACTTCCTAATATGTTGTGACTGTACAGACAACTGTAGGGTAGGTGCAAGACTTTGAACGCTGTAATTCTGGAATACTACATTGCTGTGTTTAGTGTGTGTTATTTAGGGCATATGTTAAGTCAGATGTCTACCTACATGTCTGTGTTCCAGGATAAGTCCAAGTGCCAGTGTTGCCAGCTCACCATTGAGCATACTGAGGCTCTGGGGCCCAACTATAGAGACCCCTCAGCCGGTTACGACTTCCGCAGGCTGAAGGAGCCGATATTTACAGGGTATGTATAAACTGAGTCACCAGGGGTAGATACATTGTGAACCTTACATGACAAGGGACCCTAAACTGTCCTGAAAAAGATGTGTGGCTTTTTTAATGTGTACTATGATTTATTGTTTATCACAGGAGTTGAAGAGTCCTGTCAATCCTATAGCATTAATCCATTAACCTTTCTTGGTGGTCGATAGCCCCATATAATGACAGAAAGAAAAATTCATTAAACAATGAACTGATGTTAGTTCAATTGCAGTCATAGCCAGTGTATGAGAGTTACAAGGAATTGATGCAACCCCATTTGCTATAAATATTTTCAGTATCTTTGAGTGCAATCCCCGCTGTAAGTGCGACAGTCGCTGTCACAATCGCCTGGCACAGAATGGGCTTAGTCTGCGTCTCCAGGTGTTCAAGACAGAGAAAAGGTGAGACAGAAGAGAAGCAGTATGATGAAACCCCAAGAGTAATTGTGGTATTGGGAATGACAGGGACTTGTACTGTTAGTATCTGGTACACTGAAATAAACCCATGGCACCATGGTACTGAGTTAATATAAATAGATTTATTGGATCACATGATACTTTAGTCATGATGGCATGGATAAAAGTAGTTCCAGGTATTGCTAAACAGATTTGGTGTTTCTGATCACTTTCCAGCTAAGAATGTTTTGTAAATTATACAGTGGCTGTGTTTGTTGTATTCAGGGGATGGGGCCTACGTTGCCTTGACGACATTCCAAAGGGAGGCTTCATCTGTATCTATGCTGGTCAACTGTTGACAGAAGGTGGTGCAAATGAGGTAATATGCTGCTTCAGTCAGGGCTCATGGCAAAAACAGCCTCTCCCAATAGCTGTTAAGTTGACTTTGTTCAGCTGTTTCACCACACTGTTTATGTTAAAATATGAAATGTCATAAGGATGGCTGCTGATTGTGGATGGTACATTAATAAGGGACAACCTCTTCTTGACCAACCTTTGTTGATTCTTCAGGTGCTCTACTAACCCCTACCACTTATGAAAGAAAAACCTGTTAAACAAAGTGCTAATGTTAGTTTAAGGACAGCTACAGTGTGTCTGTAAGTGTTACAGAGAATTGATGCCACTGTACTGTGAATCTTCCACTTATGTGAGGTCTTGTGACATGTACGAGTCTGCCATGCACCGACTACAAGGTGATATGCCTTATCACTGAAACAAAGGTTTTGATTCATATATATATATATTGTTATCCTTTCATGATATGGCTAGAATAGTGCTAAATGTATTAAAACCGAGCTATCTGATGAGTAACATATTCTGTGATCAGGATGGTAAACAATATGGGGACGAGTACTTGGCTGAGTTGGACTTCATCGAGGTAGTGGAACGTCAGAAGGAGGGGTATGAGAGTGATGTGGAAGAAGATCAAGGTATTGGGGATGATGACTCACATGATGAAGAAGAAGGGGATGAAGCCGTCACGAGTGATACGTCTGACAGGTTGGCATCTCAGATTTTCTTTTAAAACACCCAGATATCTGAAAATATTCCTGATTTTATTTGATGTTATCCTTATCAGGGACTACATGTGTGTAGAGTTGTGTCCCCTTGCCTAGGTTCTTGTGGTAGAGTGCGCCGAATCTCACATACCTTCCTGCCAATAAACCTTGATGGAATGTGTGATATTTTCAGTAATAATGTTGAAAATAGGGATTCATATACTATATGAGTAAACATCATGGTCCCTCTGATCCCTGTGGTTTAGTCAAACATTGCATGTTGTTTTACACAAAGTACTGATGGGTATACCATGATAAGAAAGAAATACAACTGAAGTGTGATACAGTACTCTAAACAAATACCAGGATATTACTTTCCTTACAATTATTCTTATTTTCATCTTGATGACAAGATTTACAAATGTCATCAGTCAAATTACATGAAAGAAATGATTTGAAATTAGCAAATGATTTCAGATCCCCAAACTGTTCCTGACCCACTGTCTGTATATATTACTCATGCATTAGGGACATTGTGTCATCTAACAAAATGGTGGATGACTGCAAAATTGTCAGCAGGCAGTGGTATGGGTCTATTTGAAGTCAGGTCCAAAACGATATGGAGATGAAAGGATACTGAAATGTAATGCAAGACCTATTGCGATACATGAACTATTACTATTATAACCAACATGCTTCGTGAACGTCAGTAAATACCCATGTCTACAAAGGTCTCACTTTCTGGCTGTGTAGTGGTTTATGCATTTTGTTTCTTGGAGTATATATACAGGACAAAAATAGTTAGGGATATATATACATTTTGAAATTTTGAATAATGATGCATTTATTCATTGACACTCTGATGAAATATCAGTCATTAAAATACCAATATCCCCAACTTATTTTGTCCTGTATATGAGAGAACATTCAACAGCATTACTGAAGCTTCCACTCTGTTCTTATTAACTGAAAATATGCTTATGACTGTTGTATTGTGAGTGTTGCATAGTGAGTTCTTGTTTGGCACAGTTGAACATATTGTTTTGTGTGTGAGAAGTGTTCTCTAAACCACATCATATTTTCAAAAGCTTAACTGGTTTGATTTTAAGTTAGTAATATGTTAATCCTGACAGTGTGATGAATAATCGTACATATTAAAGATTACTCAAATAAACGACTGTGATGTCAGCTGTATATATACATGTACATTTTAACAGTAATCATCCCTAGAGAGACCTTTCTGGACTAACAGTGGCAGGAGTGTCATGTTTAATGTATGTTTAGTCCTGTGTATAAGTCTGTTTGATGATTTCATGTTTTGTATGGACATTTCAGTGTTAATATGTTTACCATGTGTTGTGTTTGTTACTGCACAAGATCTCAACACTCCGAGATGGCAGAGATTCTCAGGTTCCTTGGGTAAACCCCAGGGGTCTATGTTAGTGTATTTACACCAGCTGTTGTCAGACCTCATCTATTTCTATGCACACCCTGTAAGCTGCCCTCTGTGTATATGGCCATGTGTTTGTATGTGTGTTGTCTCTGCTTCAGTGACTTTGCTGGTGAAGGAAATGACCAGAACGTAGAGCACAAAGAGCATGCCACCAGGTAGGCGCAGATCTGCAACCAACAAGGATGTCCATACTTAGTTCAGAATACATCCGTGTTAGTACTTCATGTTTGCCACTCTATGAGAATCCAGGGTTATTCCTCAAGTTTGTCTTCCTTTGTGAATCCAGGGTAAAGCAGGACCTAGATGAAGCATGTTTATCGTCCTATATGAGTCCAGGGTAAAGCAAGTCCCAGTACAATGTTTATCGTCCTATATGAGTCCAGGGTAAAGCAAGTCCCAGTATGATATGTTCGTCTCCCTATATGAGTTCAGGGTAAAGCAGGTCCAAGTGTAACATGTTTGTCTCCCTATATGAGTCCAGGGTAAAGCAAGTCCCAGTACAATGTTTATCATCCTATATGAGGTCAGGGTAAAGCAGGTCCCAGTATGACATGTTCGTCTCTCTATATGAGTTCAGGGTATAGCAGGTCCAAGTGTAACATGTTTGTCTCCCCATATGAGTTCAGGGTAAAGCAGGTCCCAGTATGACATGTTCGTCTCCCTATATGAGTTCAGGGTAAAGCAGGTCCCCAATATAACATATTTATTTACCTTTGTGAGTCCAGTGTAAAGTAGGTCCCCAGTATAACATATTTATTTACCTATGTGAGTCCAGGGCTAAGCAGGTCTTCAGCACCACAGCCACAACATACAATTTTGCTGGTTCTCATGTGTGGCCTTGGTGAATGTGTCATTAAGTGTGGTTCATGCTATGAGCAACAGGTTTACAGGATCCACCTGAAAGACATACCACTTTACAATAGCAGCTACTTAAACCTCATTTCCTAGCATGTTGCAGTGTTTCAGTAACTTTTGACATTCTTCTGTTGCCATGTGCTTTATCTCATTTCCACTTGGGTAACCAAGCTCTTACACCCCCAGTTTCTATTTAAAAATATTTTGCTATCAAACCCTATAATTGTCCTTAAATGAATTCTGAAGACCATTCTCCTTGAGAAAGCAATTTCTAATAACAGTTTAGGATCTACAGGTTAGAATTGATTTTCAGTAACCCATGCTTGTCATAAGAGGTGATGAGACTAGATTGACACGTCATCATATCCCAGCAGTGTAGATTGGTGCTCATGCTGTTGATCACTGTATTTTCTTGTCCAATTTTCATTATTATAAAACTTCCACCATATAGCTGGAATATTGCTGAGTGTGGCATAAAACTAAACTCAGTCACTCACAGACCAGTTAAACTGGATCACTGTTATGAGAAGAAACATTATTATATAACAATGCAAGCAATATGCTTAGTTTCTGGATGTAGTTAATTAGCCATTTTTGTTTCACCAGGTGAAAATTCTAGTTAGGATTAGTCTTTATCAGCCTGTGCTTGTAGATAGGGCCGATAGGGGATCTGTAGATAGGGGATCTGGTCTTGAGCTATGTGGACCTGGTTGATGCACGTCATTGTAACCACTATGCATTATGATGGCAATCACTTGATAGTTTGGTCCATTCTTGATTACTCACAAACTGCATTGATCCTGCTGAGTAATACTAGGTTTGGTGCTATTCAACAGACAACAATTATTAATTTAACATCCATGTAACGTTATGCAACATTGTGATACATTCCTACAATGGTTGTGTGACCATTGTGGATATCTCAGATATGTTACTGATCATACCTTCAAGCAGCTCATCACTGGTACTATCCTGCAGCAGGATATTTCATATTGTTACCTACAATAGTGCTGACTCTGATAAAACATTGGTCACTAGTCATTAACAGCCAACGTACATTAATCTGCGTCCTATAGTGTTGGTCACTGGTCTTCAACGTTAGTCACTGTGCCACCACACTGGTCACTATAGCATTGGTCACTACTCTGCAATGTTATGTATTATCATACACCATTGGCCACTATTCTACACCATTGGTCACTATCCTACAGCACTGGACATCATCCTACAACACTGGTCATCATCCTACAACACTGGTCCTTATCCTACAACACTGGTCCTTATCCTACAACACTGGTCCTTATCCTACAACACTGGTCATCATCCTACAACACTGGTCATCATCCTACAACACTGGTCATCATCCTACAACACTGGTCCTTATCCTACAACACTGGTCCTTATCCTACAACATTGGTCATGGTTCTTCAACAGTGGTTGTTACACTTCAACACTGTTCATTATCCTACAACACCAGTCATTATCTTACAGATCTGGTCATTATCCTACAATGGTTTTGGTCCTTCAACAGTTTCTATTACAATACAACACTGGTCATTATCATACATTATCGTGGTCATGGACCTTCAGCCATGGCTATTACACTTGAACACCAGTCATTATCCTACAACATTGGTCATGGACCTTCAACAGTGACTGTTACAATTCAACATTGGTCATTATCCTACAACCCTGGTCATTATCCTACAACATTGATCATGGACCTTCAACAGTGGCTATTGCAGTTCAACACTGTTTATTATCCTACAACACTGGTCATTATCCTACAACACTGATCATTATCCAACAACACTGGATAGTATCCTACAACACTGGTCATGGACCTTCATCAGTGGCTATCACAATACAAAACCATTCATAATCCAACACTGGTCATTATCCCACAACACCGGACCTTATATTACAACACTGGTCAATATCCTACAACACTGGACAATATCCTGCAATGGGAAGACTGGTCATGACAAACATGCAAGGTTGACATACTACCTGCCTTAAAGACCTCACCTGATCTATTTTGCAAACCAACACATATGGATTACCAGTTTGAGGCTGAAAACCTGCCACAACTTAACGGATTATGAAAATGTTTGAAACAATCAAAGGTACGACATGACGGAATACCAGTCTGCTCCAAATATTACCAACCGGATGCAACCAATTACCCATATGCCTAATTGTCTACAACAGGCAGCTATTTGGAACAGTAATTGTTTCACATGTAGCAGGGGTTTACAAAACATGATCCTCTCTGATATCTATTTCCAGGAAAAGAAACAAAACATCTAAGCTTGAAAGCCAGTCAAGCATAGAAAGCTCGGACAGGAAGGATGAAAAGTTAAAGAAGATAGTAATTAAGCGTGACTCTGCTGCGAGTGGGGACAACAAAGAATGGCGAGTCATGTTGGTTGATATTTCCAATCCTTATACAAACCAGTGTGCGGCCGGTCACAGCATGATGTACAGTGGTGTTCCAGTGCTAAGTAGAACCTTGGTTCTGTTGATGCCGTTGCGCGGTTTGTGTTGCCACTGTTGCCACAGGGCCGTTTGGTTTGCATTACTATGATTCATGGTCACGACCATGTCCCTTTGTGCAGTACATGGTAATGTTTGTGTAAATGTTATGTGGTTTGCATGGAATTTGTGATTTATAACAATATGTGTATGATTTGTTGGTGAAAAAGCACAAGTTATCTTCCTTGGTTTTGGGTAATTGTGTTGGCTGGGGTGGGGTGGGGTAGGGGGTGTCAGGAGCATGCTGGTGTTTGTAGCTGGTAAGGTAATTTTATATTCATATTGATGTTAGAATATGTTCTTCAAAGGCAAAACATTGCATCTATACTCTAGTGTTGAGAAATAATATCTCTAATAGGTCTCTTTTGACAGGTAGTTCTGCTCTGTCTCCATGGGAACTGGTGGTACTGTAAGTCCCTCCTGACAGGTAGTTTTGTTCTGTCTCCATGGGAACAGATGGTACTGTAGGTCTCTCCTGACAGGTAGTTTTGTTCAGTCGCCATAGAAACTGATGGTACTGTAGGTCTCTCCTGACAGGTAGTTTTGTTCTGTCTCCATGGGAACAGGTGGTACTGTAGGTCTCTCCTGACAAGTGGTTTTGTTCTGTCTCCATGGGAACTGATGGTACTGTAGGTCTCTCCTGACAGGTTGTTTTGTTCTGTCTCCATGGGAACTGATGGTACTGTAGGTCTCTCCTGACGGGTGGTTTTGTTCTGTCTCCATGGGAACTGGTGGTACTGTAGGTCTCTCCTGACCGGTAGTTTTGTTCTATCACCATAGAAACTGATGGTACTGTAGGTCTCTCCTGACAAGTGGTTTTGTTCTGTCTCCATGGGAACTGATGGTACTGTAGGTCTCTCCTGACGGGTAGTTTTGTTCTGTCTCCATGGGAACTGGTGGTACTGTAGGTCTCTCCTGACCGGTAGTTTTGTTCTATCACCATAGAAACTGATGGTACTGTAGGTCTCTCCTGACAGGTTGTTTTGTTCTGTCTCCATGGGAACTGATGGTACTGTAGGTCTCTCCTGACAGGTTGTTTTGTTCTGTCTCCATGGGAACTGATGGTACTGTAGGTCTCTCCTGACGGGTGGTTTTGTTCTGTCTCCATGGGAACTGATGGTACTGTAGGTCTCTCCTGACAAGTGGTTTTGTTCTGTCTCCATAGAAACTGGTGGTACTGTAGGTCTCTCCTGACCGGTAGTTTTGTTCTATCGCCATAGAAACTGATGGTACTGTAGGTCTCTCCTGACAGGTTGTTTTGTTCTGTCTCCATGGGAACTGATGGTACTGTAGGTCTCTCCTGACAGGTTGTTTTGTTCTGTCTCCATGGGAACTGATGGTACTGTAGGTCTCTCCTGACGGGTGGTTTTGTTCTGTCTCCATGGGAACAGATGGTACTGTAGGTCTCTCTTGAGAGGTAGTTTTGTTCTGTCTCCATGGGAACTGGTGGTACTGCAGGTCTATCTTGATAGTTTTGACCTGCTATCATTGGACCACAAGTCTTTCATGACGGCCTGGTTGTTTGAACAAATATCTGAACTACAAACTTTTGAAGAGTTCTTTCAAATTCAGAATAATGACTCTTTGAAGTTACATCAAAATACATAAAATGTGTGTTGATAAACCATGTATTATAATGTTATACCTTTCCAACTGGATGGATGTTGTTCTGTCTAATCTGCTTTTCCTATAGAACTCACATTGTAATGCCATTTTCATGTCCTACTAATCTCTCCTATTTACTGTTGATCTGTCACACCCAGTCATACCTCCGTTCTGCTGGTAAACCAACAAGTTGAGCAAACCTTCCTTACAGAGCATGGATCATTGACGGAACTTGATAGACTGTAGATGATTAGTGGAACATGGCAGTACTTGTCATCAAAAGATGCATGTTAACAGTTTATGACTCTGGACCTGAATCTTTATGTGGGCCAAAAAAATCATTCCAGGATTTTCAGTGTCATTCCGTCATCTTTATAGAAGTCTAGAAGAATGGCTGTTCCTTGCTCACTCGCTCACTCACTCACTCACGCTCACAGGAGGTTTCATTCTCTAGGCCTCATTTATGTGTTTGTTGCATAGTAACATAGCTACAAGCAGCACCTACTTGGGGTCTGTACACATATTCATAGGTTTTACTTTTGTTTGTTTACCAGTTCTGAGGTTCTTTTAAAATTTTAGGCATGTTGAAGTTTGTTATCTTTTGATGGTCTTTCATCACAGTGTGCTTCATTCTGTCAAGTGTATCCTGTCCTGGTGTTCATTGTGATGTCTCATCTCTGTTAGAATATCCTTCACAGGTTAACAAGTTACAGTATAAACTGGAACATCCGAAATACATACCCATGGTAAAAAATATTGCAACATATATTTTTCCAAGTGTCAATATGTGACCCTTAACCATAACAAAGGAACTTATTTAAGCCTCCATTTAGCCTGTTATCCTGATAAATGGATCCTCAAGGAGTAATTAAATGGCAAATATAATGCAGCCTGAATCAAAATTGTTGTTGTTTGGAGAAACAAAGATACAAAGATAACTTATTGACTTATGGACTGATGCACTAAGGTCGTTTAATGTTAACATGTGCAGTCGGTCTCAAGATTCGGGCGTGCCACCCTCAAGAAATCACATATGTGTCAATAACCCAGCATAATGTCAGTGCCAGGTGTAAAATATGTTTTCTCTTTTCACTTTTTCCATTCACAGTGGACATTTCTGTCCTGATGTGATAAAAATAAATTTCATACCCTTACACACTCATCGTCTAAATTTATTAATAGATTGTGTCTGTAGCAGTAATTCAGTCAACATCATGAGTTTATTTAATGCTAATTTTCAAAGGAACAACAGTCTGAAATTTTATAATTGTTACAAGATTAGTAAGAGACAATATTAAGAAATTTATTTTTTCAATTATTTTTGTCTGCCCACTGTCTTGTTGGTTGAGGTTTGGCAAATAATAAGCACAAAATAGTTGTAATATATCTACTGTATTAAAACTAATATCTGTAGGTTTAACTCTCCAGTTAACACTGGTCCACTGTACTCTGGTTAGTTAGTGTAAATTTGGCTGACTTTAGGTTAAACTTCTTTCACTCTTCAACCTTTCTTCTGCAGTGTTCCTTTCTACTTTATCCATGATACAGAAAACCTCTGCTTTAAACAATTACTACATCAAGTACCATAGATAGTGTCTCTGATGACTTGCCATGCTGCTCCCAGCCACATGTTGCTGCCCGACCCCCTTCATCTTATATCAGTGGCAGTGTTGTGTTTGTCCTTGTGGTGTACTGTCTGGTGTCTTTGTCACGTAACTGTTCAGATAATACTGTACTTTCTCATATTTGATCACTAACCATTCTGTGAATTACACCTGCTAGTGGTGACATGCACAGGAACTTGTGAAACATTAACATGTAATTTGATTATATGAAAATGTGTTTTCATGAAAAAGGGTGCCACTGTGCTCTAAGGTGCCACAATTTGATGTACAGTTATTTGCCTTAGCAGTGGCAGGATCTGCTGTTGTTTTGTTATTTGAGAACTCCAAAAAAAGGTTGAAAAATATTTGCACCCTGCATCACTTCAGGCTATCTCCAGGTTCATGCTGATGAGCCACAATATGAAACTTTGTAAACTGCCTGGAAACCCAGCTCTTGTAAGCCATTTATTAAGTGGAAAATAGTAAAAGTTTCAATGTATGTGAAACAGAAAGACAAAAAACAGGTTAATGAAAGGTTTAAGCATTTACAAGTGAACAAGCTTTAGAACATACTAGTCTGCTTAAATGTTGATTAACATGGTATGATTGCTGCGACAGGTACGAGAAGAAGACAGCTGCCTGGGTGGACAGTATCTCCACTGATCCAAACTCAGCAGACCCGGCCTCAACTGACTCCGTGTCTCACCCTATCATGATTGATGATGAGGAAGAAGGTTCACTTCCTGTGGACAAACTTGAAAAGAAGGAGTCCATGGATTTTGATGAGCTGCCTGACCTTGACCTTCCAGTGGAGAAGAAACCGTCGGCAAAGGAACTTACACCAGATAAACCGAAGCCTCGACTTGCGAGGAAGTCCACAACATCAGTTCATTCAGGTGAGTCAGGCTGTCATTGAGGGAGTCACTGCTTGACTTTAGCAAAGTTTAAGATGTTTGTTCATTGATTACTGATTGGAGAGAACAGGTTGGTTGTACAGGTATCCCATCTGTTGCTATTCTGGCAGAATCTTTTCTTTTAAAAGCTCCCCATTAAGTGTGTTTAGTTTTACACTGCGCTCAGCAACATTCCAGCTCTATGGCAATGGTCTGTAAATAATCAAGTCTGGCCCAGACATTCCAGTGATCAACAGCATGAGCATCGATCTGTGGAACCAATGACATGTCAACCAAGTGAGGGACCCACACCATGCAATCCCATTAGTCACCTTTTATGAGTTACTGAAGAACATGGGTTACTGAAGAACAATTCTTACACAGATCTTCACCTTTCACCTTCCTAGTGTGGACTGGATTATGTGTTATCAATATTTCCAGCTGAATGAAAACATTACTATCTCAGGGATAAAGGTTTAAACTTAAGGTCAAACAAATAAATGTTCACATGGTCAGCCTCTATCAGATGGCTGACTTGGTCTCAGAATGTTAGTCATAGGTTTGTCTGGTCCACACATCATTATTTACTTTCTGCTGTTGTATGTCTGGAATACTGTTGAATGCAGTGCTATACTACCATAAAACAAGTAACAGGAAGTGCAATACTGTGATCAGGTTTTTGGGCCCCATAGTTCGCTAAAAATAAATGATGTTCATGCTTTGATGCCCATATTTTAAAATGGTCAACCATTTGAGCACAAAATCTAGAATTATATAGCTGAAAAATTGCATATATGTTCTGGTTTCACTATCAGCAATTTCGTTTAATGGTGAGTTTGCTTCAGGAGTTCTCTCTTCCACTATGTTCCGTTCCTGTGCTATGATAATTTATGCCTGTGTTATAGAACCCAAACATCCAGATGTTGATGAGAAAAAGATCATCACAGGTTTGTTGATCAGCAGTGACTGCACATCATGTAGATACTGTAGAGGCTTCTTGTACAAACTTATTTCACCTTGCAGTAGTCTTTTGTTATAGGAGATTGTTTCTCATTGGTACAATTACTGAATGCTTTGCTTTTTTTCTAGATGTCATTTGTAGTTACTCAGTACTAATAAAAGGGTCGCAGGTGGTCCTGTCACCAGCCTGGTGCAAAGTACACTTACTAGCATAGCACACCTTAAATCTCCAGATCATCATCGCCAGTCTCCAAGTGCTGCAGTACATTGTGTATGCCTCAAAGGTGTTCAAATGTTTCATCTTATTTTCCTTGATTTTGTCAACACCACACAGATCCATCTTTTTTTCACACATGAGCTGATAGCCTGGAATAAAAGTGGATTACTGTTAGACACATGATTCATTCCGTAGATTTCCTTAGAATGCCCTTTCTCCATTACATCGTAGCCATAAGGTCCCGTTTGGCTGTCACCCACTCTATGATTCTATATAGTTTTCAACTCTTTACTGCCTGCATATCTAACAGTACCTTTAAAGTTGCACACATGACAGGGGTGGTGTGGTAGCCTAAAGATTCCCAGCATGAGTACAATGTATGAAGCAATATTTTGGGTGTCTCCCACTGTGAAAAGAGTAGCAAAATACATGACTGACTCACTAACTCACTCACTCCACCCATCACATAACTGGAATCTTGTGAAAAAGTGACATGAAACTCACTCACAATTACTAAGAATTTCCTTTTGAGTCAACCTGGGTCTGTGTTTGAATCATCAGTTATCAAGTGTAATGTATCTCCATTCTGTCTTATACCTTGGAGAGAGCTCCTCACTGACCACCATGGGTTTGTTGTGTGGCAGGTTAGAAAGGCATTATGCAGAGAATACATGACCAGTTCAATGACAATGTCCTTTAATGACTGAAAGCCTGAAATAGCGAGATAAGATAAGATAAGATAAGATAAGATAAGGTATACACGCTATCATGTGAGTGTGTTTTAGGATGGTTAATGTCTAGCATTAGGAAAAAATATTGTATTTAGGGAACCTTGGTTCATCACTTGGTAAGTGTTTTTTCGGGGACCATGTTGATCTAGTAGGCACTAATACAATACAAATTTAATATTCCATCCAAGATACCACTTTCATGTGCATAGAGACAACATACCACAGGCTCAGGGAACACATTATAGACAACTATGACAGTGTTGTCACTTTTACATATTCAGACCTTGCATATCCATATGACTATGATCTTCAAAACAATGTAGTTTGAACATGCTTTATGATTAAGGTTCTGTGAATGCTGGTCATGGGTTAATGGTGCACTCAAGACACCTAGTGTGTACTTGTTCAAGTGATTTGCTAGAAGGTTCAACTCTATAGGTTGCTGTTAGTTGTAGGTGCTGGAGACATTTGATTTTGTGATTGTAAATGTTTTTGTAAACCATATTTAGTTGCCTCGCTCACCTGAATATTATTATGCAAAATAAGAAATTGCATGTATAGAAAGAAACAACCTTCATTTGAAATTTGTTGAGATGGATGAATTACAGAATGATAAGCTGGTCAGTTTGTGGACTTTGAAAGCTGTGACATTCGAACAGCAGCATAATATGATCGATACAGCATCATTGTTGCAAATAGTGAGAAAAGACAAATACATGAAACTAGGCACTTTTATATGGAATGCAGATGTCGATTTGATGTCAAACGTTGCATTATGTTTTCTGTGCAATAACCATTAATGTACTTTTTTTTAAGCTAGAATGCAGGTAGTTTTTGTTGAAGGCAGCTTAACACTGACTTTTTATCCCCCACTGTGCGATTAGTGCGGAGTGGGGGATATAGCACTTGGCTCCATCCGTCCATCCGGACTGATGTATGTATGAACTGGAATTTCTTAAGAACCAATCTCTAGTTTCTTTTCATATTTGGTACCTAGGTTCATAGTAAAAGACAGGTCTTGTTCTGGTTTTGTGACCTTCACCTTCATTTCAAGGTCACAAGGGGACATTAACCTTTTACCCTTGTCAGCGAGATATATCAATAACTATTCCCAGAATTCCTTTATATTCAACTCCAAGCTTGTTCTAGGGAAGATGCAGGGCCCAGTCAGTTTTGATGACTTTCACATAATTTTCACCAGTTGCTTTTGGTGACCGTTACTTAATGTTTAAGGTCATGGACACACTTCAATGATTTCAGCATGTTCACCTGCATGTTAAGGTTATCAACACGATATCTCAAGAACTGGTCACTGGATTTTCTTTTTTATCACCAAGCTTCATCTTGGGAAGGTGTATTTATCTTCATCTTAAACTACTACCTTCATTTTCATTACTTTCTAAGTTTAATTTGATCATGTGTGGTGGGGGATTATGTCACCTTAGTGACAATGCTTGTTTCATTATATTTTGCATCTTGGCATATTGAGTCATGATAAACATTATTAAAGTTGTTTCTTCTCATAGTGGGGCATTTGGGTAGCCTAGAACTGAAAGCAATCGCTGATCACTCTAAAGACATCGATTCAATTCCTCACATGGGTACAATGTGTGAAGCCCATTTCTGGTGTCCCCCACTGTGATATTGCTTGAATATTTTTTTAAGTGGCATTTAAAACTAAACTTATTCTCTCTCAAAGGAGCATGCATTGCCCAGTTTCAGTTTTGATATATCAGTTGACCGCTATTATTGATCCTTGACATTCACAGATGCTTGTTGCATTGACTAAATAGATGCTTTCTTCACACATCAAGCTGATAGAACTGATAGAACCAGAAGCTTTCTTTGCACATCAAACTGATAGCACTGATAGAACCAGAAGCTTTCTTCACACATCAAGCTGATAGAACTGGTAGAACCAGAAGCTTTCTTCACACATCAAACTGATAGAACTGACAGAACCAGAAGCTTTCTTCACACTTCAGGCTGATAGAACTGATAGAACCAGAAGCTTTCGTCACACATCAAGCTGATAGAACTGATAGAACCAGAAGCTTTCTTTGCACATCAAACTGATAGCACTGATAGAACCAGAAGCTTTCTTCACACATCAAGCTGATAGAACTGGTAGAACCAGAAGCTTTCTTCACACATCAAACTGATAGAACTGACAGAACCAGAAGCTTTCTTCACACTTCAGGCTGATAGAACTGATAGAACCAGAAGCTTTCTTCAAACATCAAGCTGATAGAACTGACAGAACCAGAAGCTTTCGTCACACATCAAGCTGATAGAACTGATAGAACCAGAAGCTTTCTTTGCACATCGAACTGATAGCACTGATAGAACCAGAAGCTTTCTTCACACATCAAGCTGATAGAACTGGTAGAACCAGAAGCTTTCTTCACACATCAAACTGATAGAACTGACAGAACCAGAAGCTTTCTTCACACTTCAGGCTGATAGAACTGATAGAACCAGAAGCTTTCTTCAAACATCAAGCTGATAGAACTGACAGAACCAGAACACTGTGTAAAGTAGCATGTACCGTATGTTAACCTACACTTGTGTCAGCATCTTTTGTGTTGGTACAAGTCTGACAAAAACAGAGCCTATACTTATACTCTTGATTGCTACACAATGAATACACTGATGCTAGTTCTGTGAAGATTGTTGGTTCAGACTAATAAGGGTAGTGGGGGTGGTTAGGTAGCCTTGTGGTTCAAGTGTTAGTTTGTAATGCTAATTCGTCATGGCTGGTTTAGCAGGCCATTTTTCCTCAGTCTAAAATATCTCTGGGGAGAATCTGACCTAGGCCATAACTTTCATCAAGGATGTTTTGGCCTTGGATATTGTTAACCTGGGGAAAGTTTGGGCTAGGCTAAAGTTTCCCGCTCTTGGCCAAAGTTTAAAGCAGGATATTTTGCTCTGTTTGTGGGAAAATGATCAAACTTAGATTCTAACCCAGCTTCTAGGATTTGATTCCTTGTGTGGGTATAATGTGAAACCCATTTTGTCCCCCCCGCTCCCCATTCCCCACCCTACCCCACCCCTCCATGATATTGCAGGAATATTTCTTAAAACTCACTCATATCAGATTCATCCAAAGCAACGTATGCTTGTAATACATGATGACTGGGTGGGTCTGGTGGACAGACTCATGTCATTGCAGCTCAGCTGCTTACTGCTTATAGCATCACTGGATTTTCTGGTCCAGACTTGAATGTCTGTTTGGCTTATAGTTGGAACATTGCTTAGTGCTGTGTTGTATGAGTACAGTGAAGCTTACTATTGCCATATTATTTCAGATGCGAAAGAAGAAAGTGATTCAGACACTGAGCCTCAGAAAAATGAGAAACTTCTTGGTCGAGGTGAGTGGAGATGAGTGTATGCTTGGTTCTCTTGATTGACTCGGTTTCCTGCTTTGTTCGGATTAATAATATTTGGGGCACTTTGTACTGAAATGTAGCCACAGACGCATGGGGCATTTCTCACTGCTTGCCTCTTTCCATAACCTTCAAGAAGACTTGTCCCCTATCAGTTCTTGTTATGTGTGAAAATACAACAAGCCAAATAAAAAAAGTGGTGCTTTGATAAAAATACTCCTGACTAGTAAAATCTTTTATGGAATTATGTTATTGTTTCAAAAATCCTGAAAAATATGTACTGTCATATTGAAAATAATAAGAACATAGCTAACAGAATTGTGCTATCTAACTTAACATTTTAATAAGAATCATGCTGTGATGGATCCAATGAATGTACTTCTGTTGACTTTGTGGGCTTGTGGAGATTGTACGTTCATCTCCAACAGTTTTAGAAAGTGTAATTATAAATTGCCTTGCGTTTCACAACAACAATTTTAGATCTATATCTGTATGTAACTAATCAACTTTAATCTAGAACATTAGACATATATTTCTCATCTCTGAGAATATCTCAGTCTGACATTTTTTTGGTCATTCATGTATTTTTCAGCAAATTTTTGCAGTATCACAGCAAGGTTACATGAATTTTCATTTTGAAAAATATTTGGAAGTGATTTTTGAGGTTCTGCTTTGGGATTTAATGTAGGTTTTAGAAATGTGATTTACAAGTTCAGTAAAGCAAATCCCATTTGTGATTATTAAACCCTGTTTAGAAATATGATTGGAAATATAAGAATAAAAATAATATTATGGTAGTAATCTCGTCAAAATAAGTAACAATTAGTTTTTCTCCTTTTACTGATATCTAAGGGGTTTAAATCTTTAAAAACGTAAACAGCAATGCAGTGTATGATTATTTTAGTGATATTGAGTACCACTGGAATCAAACAGAAATTGAGTTAGTGTTCCTGTTAAAGTAGTTCTGATGTTCATGCTTCCAGACAGGCACCAATGATGCATGTCATTTATCTTGGGATGCTTAGGGACAAGTTCAAAAGGTTGATGTTGGATAAAAACATATTCCTAGAGTCTGAAGACATAACCAACACACAGAACACCTTAATTCAGAAAATGCTTAATTCTTGATTATTTTTGCCTCATATGGCCTGCTGTATTTTCCTTTTGCTTTTCTAGCACTTGATTTAATATTACGTGCTGTAGCAAATCGTTTTCTAAGTTTTTATAGATTATATGTGCTATTATATATTGCACATCCAGCATCAATACAACATTAAAACATCCTTTGCATCTTTTGTGATGGTGGGAAAGTGGTTAAATCCAGGTTTAATTCCCTACATTGGTGCAGTGTGTAAAACCTGTTTCTGGTGTCCCCACCATGATGTTGCTGGAATATCACTGAAAGAGATGTCAGACTAAACTCACCAGCTGCTTTGCATATATTTTGCTGTCACCGTTTGTTTAGGCTTCTTCTTCGGAGAAATGATCTTTTTGTAATAAGCCCTTCATGAAATAAGTTGTTTGTTTTTTTTGTTTATTTCAGCCAGGAAAAGCACTGGTGGTTCTCGGTTTAAGAACTTACCGAACCCTCGAGCTCAGATGGGGCGCAAGGGTGAAGACAGTAAGACACGTGAGTCAGAGAGTACCCCAACTACCGGTCAGTCAGATTTACATACATCTCTCTCCTCCTTCTGGGAGACACCTTCCGTTGTGGATTCTTCGCACTTGGAACTCTTCGTCAACATAACACATCTTGTCTCTCTAGTTGGTAGTGGAACTCCACACTCCACAGTGCCCGGCACTCTGCCAGTCCATGGAGCGTTGTGAGGACAGCTAACCCGTAGTTACTTAACTGTCTCTGGATTGGTCAGCTTGCTGTGTTATTAGTGACAGTTTTTGTGAAAGTCTAGCAAGTTTAATGCTACTGGGGCCTATTTCACAAAACGATCTCAGATCTAAGTCTCTGTTAAAGTGCAAGAGTTACGTCTGCCTTAGTGCTACGATTGCTTTGTGAAACAGGGCCCTGGTGCTTAAACATGTGTTCAGATTTTTCGGTTTTTTTACTAATTTTTCTCATGTGGGACAAGCATTCATTGAACATACAGGACAGTACAGGGTATATTGACATGAAAGTGATAGGAAAGGACAACAGCTATACCTTCTAGTGGACTTCATGTATGTGATCACCTCTTGACCTCAACAGTTCTTGTTGACTTAGAGGATGTTAAATTGTTACATTTTGTACTTTAGGCTCTATTTTATTTACTGAAACCTGCTACTAGTGGGAATTGTGGTTGAAAGGTTTGGTCATGATGTTCTTCACCACCTGTGATGTGGTTTCTGAGGGAGACCCTGACTCATCCACTCTTGTTCTGTTCAGAAGCTGCCCCAAGCAACCCATTTGTCATCATAAGGTGTTTCTAATTTGTATCCGTTGGTCTGTGACTTGGGTTATTCCGTGTCCTTGTGTCAGTATGGCAGGATCACTGCTTACATGGTCAGTTACTGATTTGTGTGGTCCAGTGTTGATACCCACCACAATAATGTAACTGGACAAGTCCTTACTGTGTCACAGTCACTCCCAGACTACAGGACAGTGATATAACAACAATCTCAGATGACGATGTAGAGTTTCAGTCAAACTGAGAACAGGACAGATAGATGTGTGTTAATGTAAGGAAAAGTACATTTTCAGCTGAGGCTATATTTATTATATCAGACAGGAGGTTAACCTGATTCCTTGTCCTATTAATGTTCACCGTGTTCCTAATGTTCTCCTCATACCTCATTCTTCTTGTTGAAGGTGCAAGATCACATCGCCATATTCAGACCAATATTCATCAGTACAACAAAACATACAAGCCAAGAGTTGTCAGTACACAAAAGGCGGCTAAACACCATTTTTTTAAGACTCTTTCTGTGAAGAATATGACACAAAACAAATAGAATATATACAAAATCTTAATCTGATGTTGCACCTTTGATATCATTGTTGTAATCACCTCCCATCATCACCATCATCTCATCATTTGAGTCATCAAAGTTCAGTCACATTTTTCAGTCATGTGCAATAAATTCTTCAAGGAATCTGTGCATTGTCAACAGACCATTGAGAGATCCCACGTTGCAGTGATATTTGTATCCGCAATAGATATATTGTATAATGTTTATGGTTAAAGTACAGATGCTTGATGTAGGGTTGAATCCTGCACAGGATTCGAACCACCACTCTTTGAAGGACTGACACAATGCTGTTATCTAATCCATGCTACTCTCACAGACAAGAAAAATTACATCTAGTAGTACAGATCACATACTTTATGTAACCTCTGACAAGTGTAAACTGGCACTGCTCATATGCCCAAAAGTTGTGAATTCTCAATCTGTTCTTGAGAGTGGTTAGATATAACATGCAATATTTGGGAATAATTGTTTATTCTTTACTGAGAAAACAGTTCCAAATGTAACATATGTTCTGTTTGAACACTTTCTAAGGGGTGTTGTCTATTCATGTTACATAAATGTGAATAGGAAAAGTATCATAGTAACAAAGTATTGGTCACTGAGATAATCTCTATCAACTTAGCAAGTGCAGCTGTGACTATTTGATGTCTTGGGCTAAGAGGTATGTGACTGAACTTGGATGACATGTTCTGTTTGATTGTTGTGTTCTCTCATCTCATCATAGATTGTATTTCATTCCAGCATTGTTTCAATCATTTCCTGGTTATCGGATCTGTGAGATTTCTTGGTGTTAAGACATTAGCTTGTCACAATGAATGCCCTACATCCCACCAGTTCAATATATGAGTACATATTTCTGGTGTCCTCTGCTGTGATATGGCACAGAGATTGCTGAAAGCAGCGTAAAGCCATGCTCACCATCATGAATACAGGCCTCAGAGAGTGAGAGTCTTGCTCTGTGTGTGATTGTTTTTTTTAAATGTTCTTTTCATACATCAACTGAGCTTTTCTTATTCACATAAAAGTAAATATGTATCTTTGTACTGTTGCAACTAAAGTCTTATTACTTCATATAAAACAATTTGACTTTGTCTAATTTGCATAACTTATTTTTTGTAATGAGATTGAAATTGACCCATTCCAGCTTGTTGCTGTGTAGCACCTGGTGTGTTGGAAAGCTACTGTTTAGCACATACTGGGGTGCACCGCTGAGCGTGTGGTGTGCTATGTAGCCTCTGTTAAGCACATGATGTGGTGCATGACTACTGTGTAGCACATGGTGTGTTGCATACCTGCTGTGGTGCTCATGGTGTGCTATGTAGCTGCTGTTTAGCATGCAAGGTTGTCTGTCCCCTGTTTAGCACAGGATACATTTTGTGTTTGTCAGGAGAGAAGAGGGAGAGTCAGGATCAGCGACCTGGAACCCGCTTCTACTTCCGTGATGGACAGACCTGCTACATCATGGATGCTAAGTCCATGGGCAATATCGGCCGATACCTCAATGTACGTAGATATATGTTAGTGGAGGTTATGTCACAGTGGGAGGGGCGAAGTCAGTAACTGGGAATAGCAGAGAGATCACTGTAATAATGACATGAATGTAGCAGAGAGATCACATTAGTAATGACATGAATGTAGCAGAGAGACCAAAGTAGTAATGACATGAATATAGCAGAGAGATCACATTAGTAATGACATGAATGTAGCAGAGAGATAAAAGTAGTAATGACATGAATATAGGAGAGAGATCTAAGTAGTAATGACATGAATGTAGCAGAGAGATCACATTAGTAATGACATGAATGTAGGAGAGAGATCAAAGTAGGAATGACATGAATATAGCAGAGACCACTGTAGTAATGACATGAATATAGCAGAGAGATCACATTAGTAATGACATGAATGTAGCAGAGAGATCACTGTAACAATGACATGAATGTAGCAGAGAGATCACATTAGTAATGACATGAATGTAGCAGAGATCAAAGTAGTAATGACATGAATGTAGGAGAGAGATCACAGTAGTAATGACATGAATGTAGCAGAGAGATCACATTAGTAATGACATGAATGTAGGAGAGAGATGAAAGTAGTAATGACATGAATCTAGCAGAGACCACTGTAGTAATGACATGAATATAGCAGAGAGATCACTGTAACAATGACATGAATGTAGCAGAGAGATCAAAGTAGTAATGACATGAATGTAGCAGAGAGATCACAGTAGTAATGACATGAATATAGGAGAGAGATCACAGTAGTAATGACATGAATGTAGCAGAGAGATCACATTAGTAATGACATGAATGTAGGAGAGAGATCAAAGTAGTAATGACATGAATGTAGCAGAGACCACTGTAGTAATGACATGAATGTAGCAGAGAGATCACTGTAACAATGACATGAATGTAGCAGAGAGATCACTGTACCAATGACATGAATATAGCAGAGACCACTGTAGTAATGAAATGAATGTAGCAGAGAGATCACAGTAGTAATGACATGAATGTAGCAGAGAGATCACTGTAGTAATGACATGAATGTAGCAGAGAGATCAAAGTAGTAATGACATGAATGTAGCAGAGAGATCACTGTAACAATGACATGAATGTAGCAGAGAGATCACTGTAGTAATGACATGAATGTAGCAGAGAGATCACATTAGTAATGACATGAATGTAGGAGAGAGATGAAAGTAGTAATGACATGAATCTAGCAGAGACCACTGTAGTAATGACATGAATATAGCAGAGAGATCACTGTAACAATGACATGAATGTAGCAGAGAGATCAAAGTAGTAATGACATGAATGTAGCAGAGAGATCACAGTAGTAATGACATGAATATAGGAGAGAGATCACAGTAGTAATGACATGAATGTAGCAGAGAGATCACATTAGTAATGACATGAATGTAGGAGAGAGATCAAAGTAGTAATGACATGAATGTAGCAGAGACCACTGTAGTAATGACATGAATGTAGCAGAGAGATCACTGTAACAATGACATGAATGTAGCAGAGAGATCACTGTACCAATGACATGAATATAGCAGAGACCACTGTAGTAATGAAATGAATGTAGCAGAGAGATCACAGTAGTAATGACATGAATGTAGCAGAGAGATCACTGTAGTAATGACATGAATGTAGCAGAGAGATCAAAGTAGTAATGACATGAATGTAGCAGAGAGATCACTGTAGTAATGACATGAATGTAGCAGAGAGATCAAAGTAGTAATGACATGAATATAGGAGAGAGATCACAGTAGTAATGACATGAATGTAGCAGAGAGATCACATTAGTAATGACATGAATGTAGCAGAGAGATCAAAGTAGGAATAACATGAATATAGCAGAGAGATCACAGTAGTAATGACATGAATGTAGCAGAGAGATCACAGTAGTAATGACATGAACGTAGCAGAGAGATTACTGTAGTAATGACATGAATATAGGAGAGAGATCACTGTAGTAATGACATGAATGTAGCAGAGAGATCACAGTAGGAATGACATGAATATAGGAGAGAGATCACAGTAGGAATAACATGAATATAGCAGAGAGATCACAGAAGTATTGACATGAATGTAGCAGAGAGATCACAGTAGTAATGACATGAATGTAGCAGAGAGACCACATTAGTAATGACATGAATGTAGCAGAGAGATTACTGTAGTAATGACATGAATATAGCAGAGAGATCACATTAGTAAAGACATGAATGTAGCAGAGAGATCACTGTAGTATAGACATAAGGCAGCTTGCATCAACTGTAGTGTTGATGTAATGGTGGCAGTTGCATGACTGTAGTTTATTTGTGGCAGTAGCATACTACATGACCTCATTACTAGTAACAATGTGACTGTAGTATTCTGTAGTATATAAAATGTCTGTATGGCACTTGACACTTAGCACATGACTGATCATGCTGCTAAACAGTGACTGCAAGATAGCTGTAGTAATCACACTGTGTGAGTAATCATGACTTAAGTGGCTGTAGTAATGGCATTACTTTATCTGTAGTATGTGCATTACTGAAGAAGATAGCAGTATCTACCTGATTATTGTAACACTGTTTCTGTAGTTGTATTGAGTAACATTTTAGAAGATAGATATTTCAGGCTTTGAATACTGCCTATCCTTATGACTGGTATTGTTAGCACACCTGTTCACAGTCATATGATCTGTTTACAGCACAGTTGCAGTCCAAACGTGTTTGTACAGAATGTGTTTGTGGACACACAGGACCTCCGGTTCCCATGGGTGGCCTTCTTTGCTGGACAGTAAGTAGATGCGATAACATGCACACCCATGTACACCATCACTTTAACAGAACCTCCAGTTCCCATGGATGGCCTTCTTTGCTGCCCAGTAAGTGGGCGCGATAACATACTCACCTATGTGCACCATCACTTACACAGGAACTCCGGTTCCCAAAGGTAGCCTTCTTTGCTGCCCAGTGAGTGGACACGATAACATACTCACCTATGTGCACCATCACTTACATACCACCTCCGGTTCCCATGGGTGGCCTTCTTTGCTGCCCGGTAAGTGGACACGATAACATACTCACCTATGTGCACCATCACTTACATACCACCTCCGGTTCCCATGGGTGGCCTTCTTTGCTGCCCGGTAAGTGGACACGATAACATACTCACCTATGTGCACCATCACTTACATACCACCTCCGGTTCCCATGGGTGGCCTTCTTTGCTGCCCAGTGAGTGGACACGATAACATACTCACCTATGTGCACCATCACTTACATACCACCTCCGGTTCCCATGGGTGGCCTTCTTTGCTGCCCAGTGAGTGGACACGATAACATACTCACCTATGTGCACCATCACTTACATACCACCTCCGGTTCCCATGGGTGGCCTTCTTTGCTGCCCGGTAAGTGGACACGATAACATACTCACCTATGTGCACCATCACTTACATACCACCTCCGGTTCCCATGGGTGGCCTTCTTTGCTGCCCGGTAAGTGGACACGATAACATACTCACCTATGTGCACCATCACTTACATACCACCTCCGGTTCCCATGGGTGGCCTTCTTTGCTGCCCAGTGAGTGGACACGATAACATACTCACCTATGTGCACCATCACTTACATACCACCTCCGGTTCCCATGGGTGGCCTTCTTTGCTGCCCGGTAAGTGGACACGATAACATACTCACCTATGTGCACCATCACTTACATACCACCTCCGGTTCCCATGGGTGGCCTTCTTTGCTGCCCGGTAAGTGGACACGATAACATACTCACCTATGTGCACCATCACTTACATACCACCTCCGGTTCCCATGGGTGGCCTTCTTTGCTGCCCGGTAAGTGGACACGATAACATACTCACCTATGTGCACCATCACTTACATACCACCTCCGGTTCCCATGGGTGGCCTTCTTTGCTGCCCAGTGAGTGGACACGATAACATACTCACCTATGTGCACCATCACTTACATACCACCTCCGGTTCCCATGGGTGGCCTTCTTTGCTGCCCAGTGAGTGGACACGATAACATACTCACCTATGTGCACCATCACTTACATACCACCTCCGGTTCCCATGGGTGGCCTTCTTTGCTGCCCAGTGAGTGGACACGATAACATACTCACCTATGTGCACCATCACTTACATACCACCTCCGGTTCCCATGGGTGGCCTTCTTTGCTGCCCGGTAAGTGGACACGATAACATACTCACCTATGTGCACCATCACTTACATACCACCTCTGGTTCCCATGGGTGGCCTTCTTTGCTGCACGGTAAGTGGACACGATAACATACTCACCTATGTGCACCATCACTTACATACCACCTCCGGTTCCCATGGGTGGCCTTCTTTGCTGCCCAGTGAGTGGACACGATAACATACTCACCTATGTGCACCATCACTTACATACCACCTCCGGTTCCCATGGGTGGCCTTCTTTGCTGCCCAGTGAGTGGACACGATAACATACTCACCTATGTGCACCATCACTTACATACCACCTCTGGTTCCCATGGGTGGCCTTCTTTGCTGCCCGGTAAGTGGACACGATAACATACTCACCTATGTGCACCATCACTTACATACCACCTCCGGTTCCCATGGGTGGCCTTCTTTGCTGCCCGGTAAGTGGACACGATAACATACTCACCTATGTGCACCATCACTTACATACCACCTCCGGTTCCCATGGGTGGCCTTCTTTGCTGCCCGGTAAGTGGACACGATAACATACTCACCTATGTGCACCATCACTTACATACCACCTCCGGTTCCCATGGGTGGCCTTCTTTGCTGCCCGGTAAGTGGACACGATAACATACTCACCTATGTGCACCATCACTTACATACCACCTCCGGTTCCCATGGGTGGCCTTCTTTGCTGCCCAGTGAGTGGACACGATAACATACTCACCTATGTGCACCATCACTTACATACCACCTCCGGTTCCCATGGGTGGCCTTCTTTGCTGCCCGGTAAGTGGACACGATAACATACTCACCTATGTGCACCATCACTTACATACCACCTCCGGTTCCCATGGGTGGCCTTCTTTGCTGCCCGGTAAGTGGACACGATAACATACTCACCTATGTGCACCATCACTTACATACCACCTCCGGTTCCCATGGGTGGCCTTCTTTGCTGCCCGGTAAGTGGACACGATAACATACTCACCTATGTGCACCATCACTTACATACCACCTCCGGTTCCCATGGGTGGCCTTCTTTGCTGCCCGGTAAGTGGACACGATAACATACTCACCTATGTGCACCATCACTTACATACCACCTCCGGTTCCCATGGGTGGCCTTCTTTGCTGCCCGGTAAGTGGACACGATAACATACTCACCTATGTGCACCATCACTTACATACCACCTCCGGTTCCCATGGGTGGCCTTCTTTGCTGCCCGGTAAGTGGACACGATAACATACTCACCTATGTGCACCATCACTTACATACCACCTCCGGTTCCCATGGGTGGCCTTCTTTGCTGCCCAGTGAGTGGACACGATAACATACTCACCTATGTGCACCATCACTTACATACCACCTCCGGTTCCCATGGGTGGCCTTCTTTGCTGCCCGGTAAGTGGACACGATAACATACTCACCTATGTGCACCATCACTTACATACCACCTCCGGTTCCCATGGGTGGCCTTCTTTGCTGCCCGGTAAGTGGACACGATAACATACTCACCTATGTGCACCATCACTTACATACCACCTCCGGTTCCCATGGGTGGCCTTCTTTGCTGCCCGGTAAGTGGACACGATAACATACTCACCTATGTGCACCATCACTTACACAGGACCTCTGGTTCCCATGGGTGCCCTTCTTTGCTGCCCAGTAAATGGACACGATAACATATACAACTTAGGGTCACTTAGGGTAGAGTCTCATCCAGGATTTGAACCAACACTTGCAGAAACACACCCTAATTGCCAGCATACAAAATCTCTGATTTAACCAATGCTGCTCTCACAGCAAGGAAAATCTCACACTTACACCATCACCTAAACTATTACGTGCACCATCACTTAGACAATTACTTACGAGGGTTGGCTGAAAAGTTCTAAGCCTCACTGTGAAAAAAAGTTACAAAGTCCACGTTTGTAATTTATTTTTCTACATAGTCCCCTTCCAAGTTCACACACTTTTGCCAGCGATGCTGCAAGGCCCGAATCCCGGTCAGGACGAAATCTTCTTCAGCTACCCTAAAAAAATCAGTCACAGCGGAAATGACGTCATCATTACTTGCAAAATGGCGACCGACGAGTTCCTTTTTCATTTTGGGGAACAGGTGGAAGTCAGAAGGAGCCAAATCAGGTGAATAAGGAGGATGGTCATTGAGTTCAAAGCCACAATCGCGGATTGTTGACATGGCCACCACCGATTTGTGAACAGGCGCATTGTCTTGGTGGAAGAGGACACCTTTAGCGATCATCCCTTGTCGTTTAGCTTTGATTGCTTCTCGCAACTGATTCAGTAGATCAGCATAGTATCTGCCGTTGATAGTTTGACCTTTTTCAAGATAATCAATGAGCAGAATACCCCTGGAATACCAAAAGACTGATGCCATCACCTTTCCAGCTGAAGGAACAGACTTGGCTTTCTTCGGAGCTGGTGAATCAGGATGCTTCCACTGTTTTGACTGTAGTTTTGTTTCTGGTTGAAAGTGATGTATCCAGATCTCATCCATGGTAACAAATCGTGCCACAAAATCATCGGGATCTGCTTCAAAACGACGCAAATTGTCAAGGGACGTCTGAAACCTGACACGTTTCTGTTCTGCTGTCAAGAGCTTTGGCACCCATCTTGCAGAAACTTTAGTCATTCCTAATTCATTGGTGATAATATACTCAACCCTCTCATTAGAGATGCCCACTACACTAGCAATATGTCGAGTAGTCAATCGTCGATCATCCATCAACATATCGAGCACTCGCGTGATGTTTTCTGGAGTGGTTGCTGTTGAAGGCCTTCCTGAGCGTGGGTCATCATCAAGGCTTTGCCTGCCAAGCTTAAATTCTGCAGCCCACTTCTTTACTGTGGAAAATGAAGGAGCATCATCCCCTAGAGTGGAGACCATGTCAGCATGTATCTGTGTTGGGGACATCCCTTTCTTTTGCAAGTACTTGATGACTGCCCTGTATTCAGTTTTGTCCATTTCTGATGATTTCAGAGGGTAGGTTTACCAAAAGAGCTGTAGTTGAGATAAAACTATTAGTACGTTTGTAGTTCTTGTGTCTATGATTCACTAAATGATTGTCCTCATTGGTGGCAAACACCTGTCTCTACCTGGTGGGGAAAAACCACTCAGGCTGAGAACTTTTCAGCCAACCCTCGTATGTTGTCAATATCACATCACACCCTTACCATGTTGTCAATAACACATCACACCCTTACCATGTTGTCAATAACACATCACACCCTTACCATGTTGTCAATAACACATCACACCCTTACCATGTTGTCAATAACACATCACACCCTTACCATGTTGTCAATAAAACATCACACCCTTACCACGTACTTAAGTAGTAAATGGAGTCACCCCATTGTTTTGACACCAGTTTGTGCTGTGTTAACACGTCTGCCTGTTTATTGCAGATATATCCGTGCGGGGACCGAGCTCACCTGGGACTACAACTATGAAGTGGGTAGTGTCCCAGACAAGGTGCTCTACTGCTACTGTGGCTCCTCCCAGTGCCGAGGCAGACTGCTCTAGAAACACTCTCTCCACAAACAGGGTGTTGGAGCAGTGGGAAAAGTGCAGCAGCACTAGAAATACTGACTCCACATACAGTGTGTTGGAGGATTGGGAAAAGAGCAGCTGCTCTAGAAACACTCCACATACAGGATGTTGGGAAAAGAAGAATGCAGTTGGTGTGTTACCTTCTGTAATACTAAACATTGGTACCATAAGCAATGTGGAAAGACAAATGCACTTGGTGTGTAAATATGTCATTTATCAAGGAAAATTCAAGAATGTTAGCAGTAAAACTGCTGCATCATTGCTCAGGTACACAAGTACACAGAGAAGAATCATTGCTGTTATGAGTGTCACAGAAGATGTTGTGCTGTATATCCGTCTGGTACCCACTGTTAATATTTCATTGTTGTCATAAGTGCTGAAGAAGCACAAACTTTCTCCAACACTTCAGGCTTGTTGTCTCAACAGACGCATCAAGCCAATCCTAACATGAGAGCCACTACAACTGTGAATGCCAAGTAAAAATGATCAAGTGTTTCAGCAACTTCTGAAGTATGTCAACATTGCTTTGTTCAGGATTCCAACAGTGTGATGGTTGTTCAACCTTTAGCATTGTACAGAGTACAGAAAATCGCCTCCATGTAGACTTGTTGACTGGGTGCGTACCTCATCACTGATGCGTATCTTTCTTACCCTTGTTGTGTTTTTATGTTACCATATTTAGGTTATGTCAAATAAATTTCATCTTGATGAGATCTGAAGTAAGGTGTCCGTGAGTATAAGCATCAAAATGTGCAATGGAGGTATGATTGTTCCTTGAATGTGGTGTCCTCCAAAGCCAACAGTAACACGAACAGACGCAAAAAATAAAACGTAGTTGGGAGTCCTTGGCAATTTGTGTAGAGCTTGTGTTTCATCTTACCTCAGATCACAGCCTTGAGGTGGAGCCTGAGTTCCTAGATCAGGCATTAAGACTTTGTCTTCCTCGGGTCTGTCATTTCTGACATTGTACTAATGTTTTGTTTCCATGTCAAAACTCAAATTACATTCACTACATCTTCATGAAAACTTCTGAAAACTTTGTAACTTCTTCAACGTTTGATGATGTGTATCCTTGTTCTTCATGGACATTTGTGTTCATGTTCTTGAATCAGCTTAATTTAGACTTGTCTAAAACAGCTTACATTCAATATTACATCACAAATAGACACATTTCATTTGTCCTCTCATGGATTGAGTACTTTTGGAAGTATGGTTTACATTATTTTCCTGACTTTATGAAATGTTTTGTCTGTTCTCCCTGGATGTGGGAGTATCATGTTAGAATAAACATTGACATTAAAATGAGATCTGTATCAAGTTACAAGGTTTTTATCACAGAATGGTGTTGTAGTATGGCAGAGGATGTTACTTTCATGAATCTTGTTTAGGGCCTTTCATGAGCTTGATTAAAAATATGACAAAACCTGCCTCATGAATCATGTCAAGGAAATGGAGCTAGGGCATTTTTAGAACACTGAAGCTCTTGTAGATATTATCTTGTCCACCTTGCCATCCTCAGTTTTGAAAGTCCAGGGATGGCAGACAGAAGGTTATAGAGTTTGGAGAAGGTGCAATGAGTTTGGAAATTGTGTGCTGTGTAATTATGAGAGTGTCTGCTCCACCAAGCGCAGGTGAATACAACAAGTGTCAAATGTAGTTGACCATGTTCCAACATGGCTAGACTCTTCACACCACCAAGGTGATATACCGAAAACCATTCTTTGCAAATTTCAGTGCAGAGTTGCGTCCCTTGTCTGTGTGAACCTCTTCATCCTTCAGTGATCTTGGCTTACAGCATTCTCACCTTTCACACATCTGTCTCATGAGTTACATTATTTGAAATACATGCCATGTAGAATTGTGATTGTGAAAATGATTGCTATGGAAAGAGAATATGAGGTATGTATGTGTGTAAATGTCGTTTATTGGATGACTCTACAGTCATTGTTTCCATGTAGTCTGTAGAGATTCAGGTAGGAGTACTCTGCATCACAGAAGTATGAATTGGTAAATGTTTCTGCTGCTGCAATATAGTCTTGTCTTGACCAGGATATTTTTAAGCTGCAGCTACACATGGGAAATATTGCTGATTATGGCATTTATTATCAGTCTGTTAACTCACTACATGTCACCAACATGAACTGCCTCTGGGAGATGGGTATTAACACGAATCTCATGAAGATAGTTGTACTTAGATATATGTATGTGTACATCTGTCAACATTAAAGAGGGCATTGTGTGATTTTACATAGGTTACTCTATTTATGACCATGCTTTGTTACCCAATACCAGTTGTGTGTAAGGCAATGGATTTGTCATCTGTGTATCTTGAATCTAACAACATGTAACAGTGCAGTCCTTGTGTATGTGGTCCATTATTTCTGTTATCCTGGCCAATTCATCATTGTGAACTCAGTAGTGCTACATAGAGTCGATTTGTGGCATATCACTAATGTGTTCTGGACATTACAATTTTTGGATGAACATAAGCACGTAACCGAGGTTTCCATCTGTGGTTATCTTGCAGTTTGATCCTATAAGGTCATTCATCATGTGTGTAACATGCAGTTGTAGAGAGAAAAACGTGACTTGACCCGTGAAGATTCTGGGTTAGAATTGGTCTTCAGTAACCCATGCTTGTCCTAAGAGGCGACTAACAGGATCAGGTGTTCAGACTCGTTGACCAACCAACCACAATGTGACTCACGTGTCATGTGACGAGCTGTCGTTTCGCAGAGTTATAAATAGTTAGCGCCAGGATCTCAAAAAGACATAGGGACTTGGTAATGTCAAAAACATACGCTTTGAAGCGTTTGTTACCCTAAGTACGGCTGCTGATTGTCACGTTTTTATGTATCTTGGTTTTCTCAATGATAGCCTGTTGTCATGCGAGTCCAGGGAAGACCAGAAGTTTCACATAAAGTTAGCTGGTTAGTTTTTAGGTTGTCCCTGGTGTCTTCGAACTGGTTATTGCTGCCAGCTCAGGTTTTTACCACTACCATGAATCAAACGCAAGTTGTTGACTGTTTTTGCTACGACAGTTTAGAGTGTAAGAGAGTATTTTTCTATGAATGTGATCATTATCACACTGCGTGATCTGCCATTATCATTTTGTCATCAGTATCACAATAAATGTCATTGAACTTTTCTTGTTTTTCGGTGTTCAATACTCCCTTTGCGAATCTTAGCCCAGTGTTCTATGGCGCCGCAGGCTGATGTGCTGATTTGCCCTCCAACAGAATCAAGTTGATTGAACATGCCTGTCGCTACACTGACACAACGCATAAAGGCAACTGAACAATTCGTACCCAATATTGGGCAAATTGTGCGCATTGTACAATCGGTCATTCAAATTCGGATTCAAATTAACGCAAGAATCAAACAAGCTTGAACGAACCCTCGTTATTTGGGTACAGGTCGGACAAACAGAGGTACGAATGCTCCAAACGTATGAGACATGCTTACTATTGGTATTGTGGCGGCATTTGAAGTTCTGATGTTGGATCACCTCCGTCTTCACTTCTGCTGCCCACCTCTATTCAGTGCCGCAGGAGAGGGCATCATTCCCTGAAGTTGACAGCGTTCATGCAGGGAAAAAGGCGACCCTCATAGGTGGCGATAATTAGTGTCAGCAAGTAACCAATATTGTCCATTTCGATCAAGAGAATACTTCGTCACTTACTCTACAGAGTCGGAGTACAGATATGTGCTGCCTTGGTATACAGGCAGTCCTAAGGGCAGGGAAGTACATTGTACTGAACTTGTTAAGTTATAATTTCGAAGAGGACATAGAAACTGTAATTTAACCGAAGTACTTTTCAAATTCAGGTCTTTGTGAACTAAAATGCATCATTGAATTCGTTGGACAACAAAGGCCATATGTACTGCTGGTCCTAGATTAAACAGACTTCGTTTATTGATGGTTACTTAGTTTCTCATACTCAATCAAAACTGTACTGCACAAGTTACACTGAATGATATTGACCCTCGATCCGGTTTTGTCGCTCCCTATAGGTAATGTTGTCAATAGAAGCTATTCTAACCCAGTTTAAATCGTCAACTCATATACGCGGCCGCAATACATGAAGAACTGATGACACTCAAGACTGAATCGGTGAACTTTGTGATCACCCAGTCTGTATCAAGGCTTCTAAACTCTCTGTTCAAACATACAAACAAACATATCTGGTTTCAGTTCCTGGAAAATGAATGTAACTGGGGAATTCCGAACACATAAACCTAAAGCCACATTATTGGGGATGTTTTATGTCGTTTCTGAGCCTCTCAACAGGGTATAGCACCATCGAGGGTATTCTTGTGTTCTGGTGTTTCTTGTTCTAAGATCGATATATCCCAAACGAAGTGGTGATGAAATGACGCTGAAGCGTTTTGGAAAGATGGCGTGTGTGTTTGCAGATAGCGTGAATGGCGGTTGCTGTGTTGCCCACACTGATACCGGCATACACCGTCTCTGGTTCTCGGTTGCCCCTTACTATGGTATCCACCTCTGTTTTTCATTAATGCCTTGCAATGTCGGTAACATACTGTCCTGAAAGAATGAGGTGGCTTTCACCCTCATAAAACTATTTGTTTTGAAGCAGTAACAAAAGTGCCAGTAGTCCCTTCCTCAACACCAACCCCACCCACAAGCTTTTGTTTAAGGGCACAGTTGGCAGTTTGCTTGTAATCGAGTCTAGACCAGACAAGCTAGACTATCCGATCCCGTTCGTCGCCTCTTACGAAAGAAAAAAGGTTGCTGAAGGCGAATTCTGACACTCCCCTCCCCCCCCCCCCCCGCCAAACACACACACACACCCACACACACACACACACACACACCCACACACACACACACACACACACACACACACACACACACACACACACACACACACACACACACACACACACACAAACACACACACATAAACTGGTATGTCTTTGTAGTTTCTATTGACAGACTGCAGACAGACAAGGTAACATCTCAGTTTGCTTTCACTGGAGACTACGATAACTTCAGATTGATCCGACCTATTACTACCGCTTAAACTCAGATAATGTTGCTCTGAAGTGGGACCTCATTCAACAGTAGGAAGTAATACGTTTTGCAAGCGAATGATGCTCGGAATACAGTTTGAAGCGATTTCGTCAGACATTTGTTCCCAGCTGTTTAGGGATCGCGTTTTGGGTATTATCCCATGTTTGATACTTGT